>NC_082706.1:112488541-112808876 GCF_030144855.1 Hypanus sabinus
GGTGGCAACACTACTGACAGTGAGACCTTATTTGCTCTCAGTCAGCTGAGTTGAGATTGCGACCTGCCCAACACTCTATTCCCAAAATAGACAGGTTGTTCTGGACTCTTGTTGTGAGAGGGTATTAACTCTCATTGACTGCTGGGAACCTCTAGCCTCTGACATGGTCCAAGTGGAGAAGTAGCATTTGGAATGATGTTGTGAATTACAAACCATTGCAAGAGGAGAGCACAGAAACTATTTGTAAGGTCAAGGAATCTTTCCATTTGCTCATCTTTTTAAGGCATGTCCTGCCACGTCTGTGGAAAAGTTTGTTTCTGTTATTAGAGTCATTAGCCACATTAGAACCAGCAAAAATGATTAGATGCACATCATCCTTGATCCTGAGGAAGTGGATTTCACTGAGCACAATACTTGGTCCTTTGAGGTTTGAAGGATATTTTAATGATTTAGATCTAAGTGTAGTGTATAATAAATGAGTTTTACAAATATGCAGTGAGTAAAGTTTTAAGGGTGCAGGAAGATATAGAAGGTCAGGTTTGGTGGACAGTTGGGCAGAAAAGGATTACAGTAAAGTAAAGGGAAGAAAAGGATTGCAGTGAAGAAAAGGGAAACAATATGTACTTTAGGTAGATTAACTTTCATCAAAACTGGTGAATGGCCATTGATCAAATCCTGTTGGCATAGATTTAAAGTAATTTGTAGAAGGGTTAGAGAAGAGCCTTTATAATTTAGAACTGATTGGGATCTTGAATTTTCTGCCTCAAATCATGGTAAAGGCAGAAATCTGTAGCACATCTTATTACATGTACTTGAAGACCCATGATCTGCCAGACTATGTACATATTGCTGGAAGGTTGATCAGTACAAATACAATGGTTTAAATGGCCTTTCATTTTCCCCTTATGCTCTCTCTATTAGCTTGTTGCAACTGGATTGTTAACGATATTGAAATTAAAATTTATCTCACTATTACTCCTTTTTCTTTTGTAATAACTCCATCTAATAAGAAACCGTTTAGTGGTGTAAATATTAATGTTTTATAATTTCTTGATAACTGTTACTTAATGTCTTGCAATGTAATTTGTATTGAAGTATGAAATGAAATTGCTGAAGATACTCATTATGTCAAGTAGCATCTGTAAAGAGAGAAAAGAGGTATTTCAGGTAGATGACCTCCTATCAGAATTGGTGAATGGCCACTGGCGTGAAACGTTATGTTTTTCTTTCTGTAAATATTGAGTTGCTAAGCATTTCTCGTAATATCTATTTTATATTTAGATCTTGAGCATCCTCAGTATTTTGCCATTGTACAATTGCGCATCAAATAAAGTTAGCATAAATAAAAATTGCTATCACTTATTGAATCAATTGAAAGGGGAAAGCATTTTGATAAACTTTTTGATTTCTTGTTTGCACTTCTCCAAATTTTGGCACTGTAAGGCATAATATGAGACTTTTCCACAATTACATGGCTGAATTTGAGGATTATGTTTTAAATCAAAACTTGATTCCAGGTTTGTGCTGTTTTTATTTTCTTTTGTTACCTAGGTTATTCCATGACCAAATGTACAACATAGATATTAGGTTAATTCTCTAACTCCATTATCTAACAATGAAACACTTCCATTTGGGGGGAATAAGGAGGTCTCACTTTGTCTTATAGCATAAAGTTACTATTATCATAATTACTTTTATCATAAAGTAAAAGAGATGGAAGTAAGACATCTGAAACACAAATTCATCTCATGTGTTAACTATCAAAGCAGTAATGGAAGATCTCTCTGTGTGCACCTAAAAATGATTCCTTGCCGTTTTCTTAATTTCCGTTTCTTCCCTTTGTAGGGTCCATTGTCAGTTTTCTCCATCAAGAATCGTTGGAGCTCTGTCAGAGAAATTCATCTTGAGAAAAGTGATAAGGGATTTGGATTCACCCTGCGTGGTGATTCTCCTGTCCTTATTGCAGGAGTAGTCCCTGATGGCTGTGCAGATGTAAGCATTCTTACCACCAAATTATTGATGTTATATAATTCTTTGGATTTCTATTCCTGCTTTGTGATAAGATAAGTAACCAAATATTAAAAAAACTCAACATCTTTCAGACTTGTACACAAGCAACTAATTACATTTAAGGAAACCTGAAGGGAACTTCTTTATAACCATATAACAATTACAGCACGGAAACAGGCCATCTCGGCCCTTCTAGTCCATGCCGAACGTTTACTCTCACCTAGTCCCACTGGCCCGCATTCAGCCCATAACCCTCCATTCCTTTCCTATCCATATACCTATCCAATTTTACTTAAAATAACAGTACCGAACATGCCTCTACCCCTTCTATTGGAAGCTTATTCCACACAGCTACCACTCTCTGAGTAAAGAAATTCCCCCTCGTGTTACCCTTAAACTTTTGCCCCCTATCTCTCAAATCTTGTCCTCTTGTTTGAATCTCCCCTACTCTCAATGGAAAAAACCTATCTACGTCAACCCAATCTATCCCCCTCATTATTTTAAATACCTCTATCAAGTCCCCCCTCAGCCTTCTACGCTCCAAAGAATAAAGACCTAACTTGTTCAACCTTTCCCTGTAACTTAGGTGCTGAAACACAGGTAACATTCTAGTAAATCTTCTCTGTACTCTCTATTTTGTTGATATCTTTCCTATAATTTGGTGACCGGAACTGTACACAATACTCCAAATTCGGCCTTACCTACGCCTTGTACAATTTTAATATTACATCCCAACTCCTGTACTCAATGCTCTGATTTATAAAGGCCAGCATACCAAAATCTTTCTTCACCACCCTATCCACATGAGATTTCACTTTCATTATTTCTAGATCACTCTGTTCTACTGCATTCTTCAATGCCCTACCATTTACCATGTATGTCCTATATGGATTATTCCCACCAAAATGTAGCATCTCACACTTATCAGCATTAAACTCCATCTGCCATTGTTCAGCCCACTCTTCTAACTGGCCTAAATCTCTCTGCAAGCTTTGAAAACCTACTTCATTATCCACAATGCCTCCTACCTTAGTATCATCTGCATACTTACTAATCCAATTTACCACCCCATCATCCAGATCATTAATGTATATGACAAACAACATTGGACCCAATACAGATCCCTGAGGCATACCACTAGTCACCAGCCTCCAACCTGACAAACAGTTATCCACCACTACTCTCTGGCATCTCTCATCCAGCCGCTGTTGAATTCATTTCACTACTTCAATATTAATACCTAACAATTCCTAAGTAACCTTCCGTGCGGAACCTTGTCAAAGGCCTTACTGAAGTCCATATAGACAACATCCGCTGCTTTACCCTTGTCAACTTTCCTCGTAACCTCTTCAAAAAATTCAATAAGATTTGTCAAACATGACCTTCCATGCACAAATCCATGCTGACTATTCCTAATCAGACTCTGTGTATCCAGATAATTATATATACCATCCCTAAGAATACTTTCCATTAATTTACCTACCACTGATGTCAAACTGACAGGCCTATAATTGCTAGGTTTACTCTTAGAACCCTTTTTTAAACAATGGAACCACATGAGCAATATGCCAATCCTCCGGCACCATCTCCGTTTCTAATGACATTTGAAATATTTCTGTCAGAGCCCCTGCTATTTCTACACCAACTTCCCTCAAGTCCTAGGGAATATCCTGTAAGGATGTGGAGATTTATCCACTTTTATTCCTTAAAAGCACCAGTACTTCCTCCTCTTTAATTGTCATTGTTTCTATAACTTCCCTACTTGTTTCTCTTACCTTACACAATTCAATATCCTTCTCCTTAGTGAATACTGAAGAAAAGAAATTGTTCAAAATCTCCCCCATCTCTTGCGGCTCCACACATAGCTGTCCACTCTGATTCTCTAAGAGGCCAATTTTATCCCTCAATATCCTTTTGCTATTAATATAAATCTAGAAACCCTTCGGATTTATTTTCACCTTACTTGCCAAAGCAACCTTGTATCTTCTTTTGGCTTTTCTAATTTCTTTCTTAAGATTCTTCTTACATTCTTTAAATTCCTCGAGCACTTCATTTACTCCATGCTGCCTATATTTAATGTAGATATCTCTGTTTTTCCTAACCATGTTTCCAATATCCCTTGAAAACCATGGCTCTCTCAATCTTTTAACCTTTCCTTTCAACCTAACAGGAACATAAAGAGTCTGTACCCTCAAGATTTCACCTTTAAATGACCGCCATTTCGCTATTACATCCTTCCCATAAAACAAATTGTCCCAATCCACTCCTTCTAAATCCTTTTGCATCTCCTCAAAGTTAGCCTTTCTCCAATCAAAAATCTCAACCCTGGGTCCAGTCCTATCCTTCTCCATAATTATATTGAAACTAATGGCATTGTGATCACTGGACCTGAAGTGCTCTCCAACACGTACCTCCGTCACCTGACCTATTTCATTCCCTAACAGAAGATCCAACACTGCCCCTTCTCTAGTTGGTTCCTCTATATATTGCTGCAAAAAACTATCCTGCACACATTTTACAAACTCCAAACCATCCATCCCTTTTACGGGCTTACCAGTCCATGTGTGGAAAATTAAAATCTCCCACAATCACAACCCTGTGCTTACTACAAATATCTGCTATCTCCTTGCAAATTTGCTCCTCCAATTCTCGCTCCCCATTAGGGGGTCTATAATACACCCCTGTAAGTGTTACTACACCTTTCCTATTCCTCAATTCCACCCAAGTAGTCTCCCTAGATGAGCCCTCTAATCTATCCTGCCAAAGCACCGCTGTAATATTTTCTCGGACAAGCAATGCAACACCTCCTCCTCTTGCCCCTCCGTTTCTATCACACCTGAAGCAACGATATCCAGGAATATTTAGTTGGCAATCACACCCCTCCTGCAACCATGTTTCACTAGTAGCTACTACATCATATTTCCATGTACCAATCCATGCTCTAAGCTCATCCACCTTTTCTCAGAGGGTGGTGCGAATGTGGAACCAGCTGTCAACAGAAATGGCATTGACCTGAAACACTACATTTCTCTTTCTGCAAACATTGCTTGAGCTGCTCAATATTCCCAGAAATTTCTATTTAGATTTTGAAAGTACAGATATGGCCTTTTGGTTTCCCCTTATTCTCCCTGTATTGCTGCTACTGGAATATTAACAGTATTGAACACTGGCACACCATCTTCCATGTTTTGTCATAACTCCATCCTGTAAGAAATGGTTCAGTGGTATGTTGATTAGCGTTTTATAAGTTCTTCATAAATGTTATTTAATGTCTCGTAATGTAATTCTGTATTAAAGTATGACTAGAAAATGCTCATTCTCTTACACTCCAACCTTTCCCTATAACTCAAGTCCTCAAGACTTGACAACATCCTTGTAAATTTTCTTTGTACTCTTTCAATCTTAATGATATTTTTCCTATAGATAAGTGACCAGAACTACACATAATATTCCAGATTTGGCCTCACCAGAGTTATACAACTTCAACATAACATCCTAACTCCTGTACTCAGTACTATAATTTATAAAGATTAATTTGCCAAAAGCTCTCTTTCCCGTTCTCCCCACCTGTGATGCCACTTATATGGAATTACAGATCTGTATTCCCAGATCCCTTAGTTCTATTGCACTCTTTAGTGCTCTTCTGCTCACCATGTAAGACCTACCCTGGTTGGTCCTCCCAAAGTGTAATAGTCTGCATTAAATTCCATTTGCCATTATTTATCTGGTCCAGATCCTGCTGCATGCTTTGTTGGCCTTCCTCACTATTCACTGTGACCCCCCTCTTGGTGTCATCCACAAACGTGCTGATCCCATTTCGTACATTATCATCCAAATTAATATAGATGACAAACAACAATGGACCCAGTGCTGATCCCTGTGGCACATCAGTAGCTACAGGGCTTCAGTCAGAGAGTCAGAGAGTCTACTACTATTCTCTGGCTTCTGTCACTAAGCCAATGTTGAATCCAGTTAATTATTTCATCATTAATGCCAAGTGACTAAACTTCCTTGACCAGCCTCCTGTGTGGGAATTTGTCAAAGGCCTTGCTAAAATCCATGTAGACAACATCCATTGCCTTTCCTTCATCAACTTTCCTGGTAACCTCTTTGAAGGCTCTATAAGATTGGTTAGACATGACCTACCATGCACAAACTCATGTTGTCATGGGCACATGACTATTCCAAACCAGGCCATATCTATCCAAATGTTTATATATCCTCTCCCTTAGAATACCTTCCATTAATTTACTGTTGTCACGCTGAATAATAATAATAAAGAAGTTATTATGACTGCTGGAAAATGATGCTGATGAGGTAGTAATGGGGGACAAAGAAATGGCGGATGAACTTAATGAGTACTTTGCATGAGTCTTCACTATGGAAGACACTAGCAGTGTGTCAGAGGTCCATGAGTATCAGGAAGCAGGAGTGAGTGCCATTGCTTTTACAAAGTAAAAAGTCTAGGCAAACTGAAAGGTCTTAAAGTGGATAAGTCACCTGAACCAGATGGACTACATCCCAGAGTCCTGAAAGAAGTTGCTGAAGAGATGCATTGGTCATGATCTTTCAAGAATCCTTTGATTCAGGCATAGCTTCTGAGGACTGGAAAATTTCAAATTTCACTCTACTCTTTAAGAAGGGAGGAAGGGAAAAGAAAAGAAACTATAGCCTAACTTCAGTGGATGAAAAAGTGTTAGAGTCCATTATTGAGAATGCGATTTTGGGGTACTTGGAGGCTAATGGTTTCTGTCAAGGGAAATCTTGCCTGACAAATCTGATAGAATTCTTTGAAGAAGTAACAAGCAGGGTAGACAAAAGAGAGACAGTGGATGTCATTTACTTGGATTTTCAGAAGGCATTTGATAAGGTGCTTCACATGAGGCTGCTTAACAAGATGAAATCCTATGACGTTACAGGAAAGATACAGGCATGGATAGGGGAATGGCTGACAGGCAGTTGCAGCGAGTGGGAATGAAGGGAGCCTTTTCTGGATGACTGCCAGTGACTAGTGGTGTTCCTCAGGGGTTGGTATTAGGATAGCTACTTTTCATATTGTTCGTCAATGATTTAAATAATGGAATTGATGGCTTTGTAGCAAAGTTTGTGAATGATACAAAGATAGGTGAAGAGATGGGTAGTGCTGAGGAAGTATTGCGATTGCAGTAGATCTTAGACAAAAAAGTGGCAGATGGAGTACAGTGTTGAGAAATGTATGATAATGCATTTTGGTAAAAGGAACAATAGTGCAGACTATTGTTTAAATGAGGAGAAAATTCAAACATCAGAGGTGCAAAGTGACTTGAGAGTCCTCATGCAAGACTACCAGAAGATTAATTTAAAGGTTGAGTCTGTGGTAAAGAAGGCGAATGCAAAATGTTGGCATTTATTTCAAGGGGAGTCGAATGTAAAAGCAAGGAGATAATACTGAGGCTTTATAAAACACTATTCAGCCCGCACTTGGGATATTGTCAACAGTTTTGGGCTCCATGTCTCAGAAAAGATATGTTGTCATTGGAGAGAGTTTAGAGGAGGTTCACAAGGATGATTCCAGGAATGAAGAGGTTAACATATGAGCAGCATTTGGCAGCTTTAGGCCTGTACTCACTGGAATTTAGAACAATGCAGGGGGGAATCTCATTGAAACCTACCAAATGTTGAAAAGATCAGATAGGGTGGATGTGGAGAGGATAATTCTGATGCTGTGGGCACAGCCTTAAAATTGGGGGTGGGGAGCAACCCTTTAAAACAGAGGAAAAGAAGAATTTTTTTTACCAGAGAGTAGTGAATCTGTGGAATTTTTTGCTTCAGACTGTGTGGAGGTCTAGTCCGTGGGTGTATTTAAAGTGGAAGTTGATAGTTTTCTGGTGGGTCAGGACATCAGAGGATATGGTGAAAAGGCAGGTATATGGGGTTGAGTGGAATATGGGATCAACCATGATGGAATGGTGTAGACCCGATGGGCAGAATGGCCTAATTCTGCTGTTAGGTCATAATGGTCTTATGGACACTGTAGGAGGCCATTCAACCCTTAGCCTCCATGCTAATTCTTAGCAAGCAATCAAATTAGTCCTAATTCCTCTCTTAAATGTTTTTGAGTGTGAAGAGGTAATGTTTTAATTATTTTACTACTTCTATTACTTACTAACCTTGCAGAACAAACTTATATTGAGTTGGTGGCAAGTATTAAAATCTGTTCACAGATTGCTTCTGATACAATTTAGAGCTGAGCAAGAGAGTGAGTTTTTTGTTAACATCTGCTACAAGATGTTTTTAATTTACACCTCATAAGTGTTTTATTGCAAGACAAGCATTGATTGACCTTGAAGAAGATGGCTTTAAGTGTTCTTCCTGTGGGAAATTGTCCTTTTTCCTTGACAGAGGTGACATTTAAAAGGAGTTAAAAGTGTGGCCTTATGAATTACAGCTCCTGGCTTAGAATGTTTTGGCCTGTCTGGAGAATACTCTGTGTATTTCCTTGTGATATTTGTACTGCATTCTTGTAATGGGAGATGAACTGAGACTGATGAAATTTTTTCAGAAAGCCGGTCTTCGAGAAGGTGACTACATTGTCTCAGTGAATGAACAGGATTGCAAGTGGTCCAAGCATTCTGAAGTTGTTCAGTTACTGAAAACTATCAGCACAGAGAGTGTCAAGATTGGTGTAATAACGCTGAATACTTTTGAACACCAGAATAACGTAAGTGTTTACTATTAGATGTGACTTTTCATGATAAATGGTGAGTTGATAGTTGTGTAAGTCAATAGTACAATTAGGATATCACCACATGTAGGCACTCCAGAGTTAATTACTTTTATGAGAAACTTGGAGCAAGGATCTGTACCAATTACTTTGATCCAGTGCAGTAGTCCCCCCCATACCAAATGGTGATGCAGCCAGTCAGAATGCTGCATCGCCACATTCATGAATATGAACATTTATTTGTTGTCATTTCCTGCACAGTTGCAATAGCACAGAATCAGAATGTACCACACCAAATGACTGATTTTGAGGTCCTTGAAATATTAGTCGAAGCTGAATTGTGAACAGGTTTTATTTCCTGAAAACTAATTCTCATTTTTAATGAATATCTGTTAATCCATATAATTTCAGAGTTCTAGAATGTCCTACCATGGACACTTTGGTCCTCATCTACAGTTAGTATCTTTCACAATGCTTTAGCGGTCTTCCAAAGCAATAATGATGAGATGGGAAAAAACAATCAGGATGACTTCCCACTTCTGCTGCTAATTGATCCTTGCTTGGTGTCAGATCTTGATTTTATTTGGTTGAACTCTGATCTTCCCTATTAAAAGTAAAGTTAAAGTAAAGTAAGGTTGAGTGTGCCATATTCAAACTTTTACTTTTTGGGAGTGTGCATGTAGAATAAGTAAGTTCGGGAAGACATGAAAAGAAGGCAGACATGCAATAAACTCTAAAAACTTTCTGAACTTGGGAATACCACAAGCCAAACCTTCCCTCAATATTGACAAGGTGCCGCACATGAGGCTGCTAAACAAGATAAGAGCCCATGGAATTATGGGAAAGTTACATACATGGATAGAGCGTTGGTTGATTGGCAGGAAACAGAGAGTGGAAATAAAGGGATCCCATTCTGGTTGGCTGCCAGTTACCAGTGGTGTTCCACAGAGGTCCATGTTGGGGCCACTTCTTTTTACATAGTATATCAATGATTTGGATATGGATTATGGCTTTGTGGCTAAGTTCAGTGATGATACAAAGATAGGTGGAGGGGCCGGTAGTGCTGAGAAAACAGAATCTGCAGAGAAACTTGGATAGATTGGGGGAATAGGCAAAGAAGTGGCAAATGAATTACAATGTTGGAAAGTGTATGGTCATGCATGTTGGTAGAAGAAATAAATGGGCAAACTATTATTTAAATGGGGAGAGAATTCAAAATTCTGAGATGCAACGGGACTTGGGAGTCATCGTGGAGGATACCCTTAATGTTAACCTCCAGGTTGAGTCGGTGGTGAAGAAGGCGAATGCAATGTTGGCATTCGTTTCTAGAGGAATAGAGTATCGGAGCAGGGATGTGATGTTGAGCCTGTATAAGGCACTGGTAAGACCTCACTTGGAATACTGTGTGCAATTTTGGGCTTCTTATTTAAGAAAGGATGTGCTGATGTTGGAGAGGGTTCAGAGAAGATTCACTAGAATGATTCTGGGAATGAGAGGGTTAACATATGAAGAACGTTTGACCGCTCTTGGACTGTACTCCTTGGAGTTTAGAAGAATGAGGGGGGACCTCACAGAAACATTTCGAATGTTGAAAGGCATGGACAGAGTGGATGTGGCAAAGTTGTTTCCCATGGTGGGGGAGTGTAGTACAAGAGGGCATGACTTAAGGATTGCAGGGCGCCTATTCAGAACAGAGATGGGAAAAAAAATTTTAGCCAGAGGGTGGTGAATCTATGGAATTTGTTGCCACGGGTGGCAGTGGAGGCCAAATCGTTGAGTGTATTTAAGGCAGAGATTGATAGGTATCTGAGTAGTCAGAGCAACCAAGGTTATGGTGATAAGGCGGGGGAATGGGACTAAAGAGGAGATTGGATCAGCTCATGATGAAATGACGGAGCAGTCTCGATGGGCCGAATGGCTGACTTCTGCTCCTTTGTCTTATGGTCTTATGTTAATTCTCCCTGTGGGAATACTATCTAAGTTGATTGCAGGATCTCTACCAAATTGGCATTGCCGAGTTATCCTGATGGAGAAAAACCATAGATGTTCTCTAACTGATGAAAGTTTACACACAAATGAAATATAGGCATCTTGGTGTACTTCTGCAGGAATTGTAAAAAGTTACAAATGAGCAAATCTGCAGATGCTGGAAATCCAAGCAACACACAAAATGCTGGAGGAACTCAGCAGGCCAGGCAGCATCTATGGAAAAGAGTCCTGCCAAAGGGTCTCAGTCCGAAGCGTCGACTGTACTCTTTTCCATAGATGCTGCCTATCCTGCTGAGTTCCTCCAGCATTTTGTGTGCGTTGCTTGCAAAAAGTTAGCAGGAAGGGTATAGCAAGTAATCAGGAAAACAAATTACATATGGACATTTTTTTGCTAAAGGGTTTGTATAAATGAGGAGATTTTATTATAATCATATACAGTGCTAGTATGGCCGCACCTGGAATAACATGCAATGTCTTGGTCCTCTTATTTAAGCAAAAATACAGTGACATTTGTTACGTATTCAGGCAACAATAAATATATGAGTTTGGCAAGGGTTTTTTATAACAAACAACACGTTTATTAAACACAGAAAACAAACCCCCCAACACTAACGTAACCGGAAACAGCTGCTGTGCGGCAGCTTGAACAGTTCTTAAAGCGATGTTGCAAAAACAGTTCTTTAAAGTGGTATTGCCAAAAGTTCGATATGCTCACAGTCCATTTAAAAGGAGAGACTTTATAAGACGATTTAAATTCTCTTTCACGCCGCTTTGCTTCGATCCCCGACGTCGAACTTCCCACGAAGAATTTACGAAACGAAACGGCTTAAAGGCACTGACCTTTCCTTCCTCACTACCTTCAATCCTTTCTGGTAAACCCCAGGGATTAACGTGAAGATAGTCAACGAAATCCTTCCAAATAAGGATCAAACAAAGGTCGAAACCCGTTTCACCGTAGAAGGCGATTCTCCTCGATCTTTAGCTCCCGAACTTCGATCTTCACTCTCCACTAATTTCTCGAACTAGCAGAATCGTAAAGAACCTGCTGGCAATAACCTTTTAAACTTTAGGCATTAGATAAAACTTCATCTTTCAACTAAACTGCGTCATTACTTAAATCACGCAGTGGCATGAAGTCAACTTGGCAAATCCAGCCACGAACTGCCCCTCCTCACAGGGTGGGGTCTACCTTTTATAACCTGTTTAAAATAAAACCTGTCACATGATCTCTACTGGCAGGAAAATGACGTCACTCCACCATCACAAGACCATCACCTCAAGTCCAGTATAGCTTCAACCCCAGTCACGTGACAAGGGTACCACTGTCATGTATCACGAGTACGTAACACATTGAAAGCAATCCAAAAGTGATTTACCAAGTTAATTCCCATAACAAAATTTCATGACATATCCCAGTGATATTAATCTGATCCTGATTTTGATGAGGGAGTCATCCTATCATGAGCAGCTAATATTTTTGATGTCTATTCTTTGGAATTGAAAAGAATAAGAGTTGAGCTTATTGAAACGTGTAAAATCATTGGGGACCATGATAGGATAGATGTCAAGATGTTTCTACAGGTGGGAAAATTTTGAGTGAGGGGATACTGTTCCCGAGTATTTCTTTTTAAATGACTGCTCCCTAATGCTGTAATTACTGATTGCAGAGGATGGTGAATCACTGGAAATCTTTGCCCCAGAGGATTATGGAGGCTTGATCACTGGGCTGTTTAAAGAGCACATTGAGAGACTTTTGAAAGTTCAGGGAGTTCAGGGAAAGACCCGGTTTAGAACAGGAGATGAGACCTGGGTCTTAACAGCCATCACACACAAAATGCGGGTGGAACACAGCAGGCCAGGCAGCATCTATAGGAAGAAACACTGTCAACATTTGGGGCTGAGACCCTTCGTCAGGACTCACGAAGGGTCTCAGCCCGAAACGTCGACAGTGCTTCCTCCTATAGATGCTGCCTGGCCTGCTGCGTTCCAACAGCATTTTGTGTGTGTTGCTTGAATTTCCAGCATCTGCAGATTTCCTCGTGTTTGCTTCATAACAGCCATGATCATATTAAATGCGGAGCTTGCTTGTGAGGCTGGTATCCCACTCCTGCTCTATGTTTCTTATCTCCTCGTGGCTAAAATCAGTAGGGACTGTTAAGTAGAATAAGTAGTAATAAGAAGAATTATTATTTTAGGATGTATATTGTATACATTTCTCTGACATTAAATGCACCTATTGAAGTAGTCTATGCAACATAATTAGTGCATTGTACCTCTTAACCTTAAGTGCTACCTAACAATCTTTTAATCTAGTTTCAAAGGCCATTTTTGAAAATGGTTCTGCTGTACTAAATTGAGAGTCTGTACCCTATGGCAGACTTTTCATTTAGTAGGTTACTACTCATTCTACTTATTCTTTCTTCCAGGCAGACAGGAAATCACTTCTAGGTACAATGTCCTCGACAAGCATCTTCTCTGGCAGTGATAAAGAGAACAGCAGGAAAGTTGCTGATTCCAGCAAAGGTTCGGGGTTATTGACAACCTGGAACAAGAAGAAAAGTACAAGCAAAGATGGCAGCACCCACAGCTTACCGTTCATTGCCGTGACAGATGATAGATCATTTTACTGAAGAGTATCATCAGTACTATGTATGAGAATTATTCATTAGTTACACAAACATGCACATCTCATGTCTGGATGCAGAGCAATTGTATCGAGGTTCATCTCACTCAAGGCCTTGTCAGTTAAAGACAGCACAACTTGAAACCCTTTCTGCAATGGACAAATTCGGCTTGTGAGCACATCTTTATATTCAAAGCACCATTTGTGGAGAACACAGTATAATAGAGGAGAGACAAGATAAGGTGTGGAACAAAAATGGAGTTTGTTTCAGTATTATTTATTGATCCCAGCTTCATTGAGAGTTCTCCTTGCCTGATGTGCAGTAAGATGTGGAAACATTGACTGTTATAGTCATTGACTTGTGCAGAAGAGAAACATGCCCTTTGTCTCAACATGTCCATGACTAGTGTCTCTTTTTTCAATATAATAAATTTCTGGAATTGTTATTTTCACTCAGTAAGAATTTACAGGATACTAACAAATGGCATTGAAGCTGCTACTCCAGGATAAGACATTTTTCAAACATAACATGGATTTTTTGTTCTTTTTAGGCTGATCAAGAACTTGTATTTTTCTTTTACAGGAAAAGCTTTTGTTAAATTTATTTCCACAAGTTATTGAAGGTCTAACAAACCGATGATAAGACGGTATTATTCTTAATGGATTAAATAGGCTGTTTTAGGATTAATACCACATGCAAAGTGCAAGAGCCTCCTGTATTGTCCCCTGTATCTTTGGATTGCGTTCTGCCCTATATCACATTTTATTATTGTGTCCTGTTAGTAGCTTAACACAAAATTTGCACTTTAGGATCCAGAAACATGTTTACTCCCTCCTACCACTTACTAAAAGGAAAATTAGGAGCCATGCTTGGTTTGGCTTGGTAGGATTTATCACTTGCTGTCAGTTGATATAGATTTTTGTAAAGTAAGAGGACAAAACTATACTTTTAGAATTAATTCATAATTTAAAATTTATTGATGTCAAAAGGAAAACAAATGGAGGATTTTCAATCTCAAACTATCATTGTTTCAGATACTTAGATAAGATACAAAGGAACTACTGAAAACATTTTATATTTTAAAAATATGGGTCTAGTTATTCCTGTAAATGTTTAGGTAGAAGAATCTGTAGATAGCAAATTTCAGGTACAGTAGTCAATAGCAGAACAAACGCAGTTATTTTGATCATGATAGAGTTTAGCAAAGGACAGACTAATGTCAAAACTGAACTCAATGAAGAACCAGTATTATAATACTATCTTTAATGTCTATTGTGTATTGTGTTCAATTTATCAATGTTTAATTCCACTTTTTAAAAAGAGGTAGCACCTGCCAGACAGACTTCCAGTATAGATCAGCTGAACTGTGCTTCCCCTCTATTTTTATTATAAGAAAACATTCCGCATGTTTTTAATCCTTTTGTTTTAAGTAACATGTTTTGTAGATTTTAGTCCTTCCCTAAGTAACGAAACTGATTATAGCCAATAGTTGATTGAGTCACACTATAAAACAACTTAAGAACTTTTAAAAGTTTTTTTTCTCTATTTTCAGACATAGTCGTGTTGCTTTTTCATTTGTTAACATTATAATAGTGTATCTTGTAACTCCAGATTTTATTTGTGCTGAATGACAAAACAACATTATCTTTTAGTTTTTGACTGGCAGTTACGAGTTCAGTTAATTTATGCAGAGCAGGTTCCCACAAAAGAGAATCAGATTACTTTGATAAAGTTCCAAATAACATAATTGATAGGCAAAGGCACAATTGTTACCTCTCCTAATTTTAAATTGTTGCCATTGAATATTTAATAACTACAAATAGAATTGATAGTCTATCTCTACCAAAAGATGATGGCTCTCAACCCCATTGAATTAAACAGCTTTCCTGGACCATGTATGCAGCATTGAATTCCGTGTAGGTGCTTTAATTTCTTTTTTCTGAACTTTAGCAGCAGCCAACTTGCTGTTGTTCCTCAGCACCCAATACCTCCTTTGCACTGACAAAGTCCATCCACCCCATCTCACCAAATCCTCCAGTCTTTTCACTAATGAATAACTATGACCAACTACTTAACATTAACCCCTCTCACCATGCCTCAACTCCATTCCTCAATTCACCTCTAATAGCTAAAGAAAGTGCATAATCACACTGTAGGAAAATCAGCAATGATAACAGATGTATTCTTGCCTATGCAAACCCACCTGAAAAATAAAATATTTGGAAGGATAGGAAAATATAACAAAGCATTGACAAGCTTAAAATTACAGTTGGATAATGCATGGTTAAGATTTGGGTTGCATTTAGTCACATTCATTTCTAAATCACTGAAAAATACATTGTTTTTAATGTTCAGAGGTTTGACTGCCTAAATTAATTCGAACTGTCTACTGGAGGAACTTAGTAGTTCAAGTGGCATCTTTGTCGGGGATGGGCACAGGTGCAAAGGAATCATCATCATTTGGGGTCAAAACCCTGCATCAAGACCTGTACTTGAGCTGCTGAGTTAAACAAATATTCTGTTGTTCCAGATACCAGCATCTGCAGTCTCTTGTACCTCCTATCCCATCTTTTGCTATTATTCCTATCCCATCCTTTGATTATTGTTTTCTGGTCTCTGCTCACCACAGTCCAGGAAGATGTAAATCAGGTATGATGTATTAAAATAACCAGTTGCACAAAATACGCATTGCCTTAAACAGATTAAATACTAAACTGAATGGTAGTCATGACTACTTTGGAATTCGTAAACAAACTTCGTACTGGTGGGATTTAAAGGCAAGCTTAAATGAATTTTATGTTTACATCATCATCATTCTTGTTTAATATTTGATTGCACATGGAACACATCTTTTTCATTTCTAGTACTCATTGCCTGGATGTAATGGCAAGTTGTTCAACCCTTCCTCTTGAATAGGAAAAAGCTGACTTCCATTGACTACCATTCTTGTTTTCATTCATTAGCAGCTGACATCTGAATAAATCCCATAGATATCCCTCAATTGTCTCCCTCATTCTGGACTCTGTGGAGCAAATCAGATGGATTTAAAGAAATGTGGTATGGCATTATCCTTGAACATACTTTTTCCATCCAATTTTTACTGTTCTCTTTGGAGAAAGTAATTTTCATTTCAATGAAGATAAAAATGCAGAAAGACTGCAACATAATTAAAAACAAAAGATAACTATTTGGGGTCGTACTGTCTGCGTAGATCAAACTTAAATAAAAGTCATCACAGATTGAAAACTAATATTTCCTGGTTTTAGTTTAAGAATTAGATAGCTTGACATTGGTAGTTGACTATTATCAGGTTTATGAAATAAGACTAAACTGCCTTGGTTATTAAAAGTCAACTCATTGAAATATATCAATGTTAATGACTGGATTTTTTGGCATCAAATTATCTTTCTGTTTGTTTTTAATTTAGAATAATTTATAATTTTATTATTTCCCACAAACATACTTTTGAGTGAGGGTAGCATAAGGGACACAATGTGAATTATTGCACTAAAATACAGTGCAAACTCTTAACAATGAAAGAGGAAGAAGATTTACATCTTGAATTGATTCTCTTCAAATCAGCGTGAACTAAACCAGAGCATCAATTTTTGTGTGTAAAGTTTAAATGCCAACTTTCATTTTTGAGAGTGGGAGGAGTGGAGACAAATGGGTGGGCATAAGATACCGAATACAATTAATGTTAAAATTTATAAGTTAACACAATGATTAATATGCGGATATACTTGTATATTGCAAACTTTAACAAACATATTAAATAATTGTTTCTATAGATTGAAATCACACAACAGATCTAAAATGGATTTTTTAAAATTTATATGTAATTATCATAGTTAAATGTTAAACCTTGTATTTTGTTCTGTAACTAATACTTGATAAATTTGTGAGAAGTACAGATTAAAATAATGCTGCAATTTCCATTTTTCATATCTCATTTTATGATCTTTCCAAGCAAGTTTTCAAAATGTATATCTTTGTAACAAACAGTGTTGAGTAGCATTGGCAGACCTATCTCTTACTGTTAGTTTTGTTCATTCTCAAGACGTGGATTTCAGACTAGCATCTATTGACCATTCCTATTTGCTTTCAAGAAAGTTGTTGCGGTCCTTATTACTGATCTGATAAAGTTTAAGCTATATGTTCAAGGATTTTGATTGTTCTTATTGATGTACTGTGTAAATCAAGTGATTGAGATTTTTTTTAGAAACAGTAGAAAATTGTGATGGTTATGTTGTACCACCTTGCTGCTATGAATACAATGCCCTTTCATGGTATTGCATTTTAATCCTGTTTATAATACTGTGTACTCTGTTGGGAGCTGGAATTTGTAAACTGCTCTTTTATAAAACATTTGCCAGTATTATTCTTTGCTAACTTTTTTTTTTGTGGATTGGACCCAAACTGGTGTAATAACTGATGTTCAAACTACTCACTAGATTTTCATTAGTTTGTAATGAGTAGGACAAATCTAGAAGGCTTTTAATATTTACTTTTGTGATTTGCAAATACAATGCACTTGCATCATTGATACATTTGATACAAAACAAATTATTATTATTTTTCCATTCCCAGAAGCAGGTGTAGAAGACCTTGGATTGTAGTCGAGCTAATTTTTAAAATCATTTTATAAATTTCGTGCATAAGAAACAAATGTAAACTTATGAAAAAACTGCCAGGTATCTGATACATGTTGAGTAACTGTACATCCATTTCTGAATGTCTGTGGGGAAATGTTTACGTTTGTATCAGAAATATTATCCTATGTGTCTTTAGTCAATTGTTTTGGTACGAAATATATTTTTGACATTCCTCAGATATTTACTTATGATTTAAGATGGTAGTTTTCTACTTCCGTACTATAACGTCTATGAATAAATTACAAAATTAATTACCTGTTTCAGTTGCTGATTGCCTTTGTCTGGGAGCAGGTAAAGGAGTAGGACCAATTGGACTGGTTTTACGTAGAGCCAGTATGCCAAATGCTGTGCTGTAATTTCATGATTCTGTCCAAGTGGTTCCTTCATTTTATTTTCTTGTCCCACCTTCTTACTTTGATTCAACTCCACTATTTATTCAATTTCTTCCCATTTACATGATTCTTCTGAGTTTTCAGTTTCGCTTTTCCATTTCCTGCTCCAAATTTATTTATTTTAAATATGAATGTCTAGTCACTCTCCATCTCTATTCTAAAACAGAATGGTCTGTGGACCTCTTGTTTATGGTGTCGAGGAGTTGTTTCGAGCAGAGATGCCACTTTGCTCAGAACATGTGCACTGATCCCTTTGTCAGTCTTTAGGAGTACCCTGAATTAGGATCATATCTTTTCATGCCATACTGATTTAAATGTCTGTCCAAATACTTCATATATGTAATAGTTGTATCTGATTCCACCACTATCTCTGGCTGGGCATTCCAAGCATCAACTATTCTATCTTGCTCCTTGGATCCTCTTCAAAACTTCTTCCTCTTGGGTTGAGTTGTTCTCCGATCCTGACAATTCCTTTGCAAGCATTTCATCAACATATGAGGAGACATCATCAATGCACTGTTGATTTGCGGCATGTCCTCCAAATGTTTGGCCTTTATATGCTTATCAATTAGCTGATTGGTTGTCATTATGGAAGCTCGCTTGTGATGTAGCATGGCTTGCTTGTCACTGATTGGTTGAGTGGCGAACTCTGTGTGCTGTGATCTGGAATTTTGCCTGCATTGGCTTATAAATAGGTCTACGTGTCTACAGAATTGTTCATGGAAAACCATGGTTCTAGGAAGTCTCTTGCGTGCTTGTGTTTGCTTGCATCATAAGTTTCACTGATGCCCAGTTGAATTTGTGCCCCTCACAATCTTCATGGGTAGAGACTAGGGAGAGGTGGTCATGCCACTTAACAGCCAATTGATCTTCATGGATCCTTGTGGATAAAGAGGCTGATCACCTGAAAGTGTTGGGGATCTGGTTCGGAGGGGCCGAGGCATGCAACAAGAACTGGCAGGAGCGGACTGCCAAGGTGAAACAGAAACTGGGGCTGTGGGGAGGGCGCTCCCTATCAATAGCGGGCAAGAACCTGGTCATCAGGTGTGAGGTGCTCTCAGGGCTGCTGAACTTGGCGCAGATGTGGCCAGTCCCCTGCTCCTTTAGCTCGGAAATCACCCGAGCCGTCTTCAGATTCGTCTGGGGATCCAAGATGGAGTGGGTCAGATGGACCACCATGCACAAGTCCCTGGACAACGGGGGCAAAAATGTCCCCAATGTCGCCCTCACCCTGATGGCCAGCTTCGTGAGTGGTTGCATCAGGTTGTGTGTGGATCCCAGGTACGTGGGCACCAAGTACCATTACGTGCCCAGGTTCTACCTGTCACCCTGGCTACGAAGGATGGGTCTGGCCCCTTTCCCGCGCAACACCACTGTCAGCTGGTCGTTGCTGCCATACCTGTCCTCCGTAGAGAAATTCTTTCAGGTCAACGCCTTTGACCACAGGGCCATCAGGCAGTGGTCAGCACGTAAAGTCCTGCAGGAACTTCAGGAGAAGGATGAGATGGACACAGTGGGGTGGTTCCCTGAGCAGACTGTCCAGTTCATCTGACAAAATGCCTCATCGCCAGACTTCTCCTGGCTGGTGGTGAGAGGGGACCTCCCAGTCCAATCCCTCCTGTACGCCTGTAACGTCATTTCCACATCCCTCTGCCCACGGGAGGACTACAGTCGGTGACCCACCTCTTTGTACACTGTGGGTTCGCGGAGAAGGTGTGGAGGAGGATGGAAGGGGCAGTGTCGAGGTTCATCCCCAACAACTGCGTAACAGAGGACTCTGATCTACGGGCTGTCCCCGGGGACGCACACCGAGACCAACAACCAGTGCTGCTGGCAGATCATCAACTCGGTCAAAGACGCTCTTTGGTTGGCCCGAAACTTGATGGTCTACCAGCACATGGAGATGTCCGTGGGGGAATGCTGCTGACTGGCACATTCTCGGCTGCAGGAGTACGTGCTGAGGGACGCACTCAAACTCGGTGCAGCCACCACAAGGGCCTGGTGGGGAAGGACCACAGTCTCGGGTTCTTCTCCCGAGGGAGGTGGGGGGTTGGGGGTATACCCCCTGAATGTAAATATGAAAGAACAAAGTGCCATGTGGGTGGCAAAACTTTTGAACTTTGAAAATGTAAGGACAGTAATGGTACCAACTGTAAAGAATTGAAAGTCTTTGAATGGTTATTGTATATAATTTTATTTTTGAATAAAGTATATTTTGTTTAAAAAAAGATCTCTTCAAAGCATTTGCACAAAATGGATGCCCACATAACTTCATATGAAGATGCCTTACAATGTCGACAATGCACCAACCAAGAAGTAACCAAATGGGTTGTCCTTCCATACATTTGTAATATCTCAGAAATGACGGCCCACCTGCTCACCCCATCAGTTCAGTGAAGTTATCCACCCCTGTTCAAGAGCCTTATGTTTGAGGGGTGTTAACTATTCCTGAATGTGGTGGTGTGGGTCCTAAGGCTCTGTATCTTCTTCCTGATGGCAGCTGTGAGAGACAGCATGGCCTAGATGGTGGGGTCCTTGATGATGGGTGCTACTTTCCTGTAACAGTGCTCCTTGTAGATGTGCTTAATGGTGTGGAGGGCTTTACTGTTGATGGACTGGGCTATATTCACTACTTATTGCAGGCTTTTCCATTCGAGGGCATTGGTGTTTCCTTACCAGATCATGATGCAACCAGTCAAAATACTCTCCACTACACATCTATAAGAGTTTTAGATGACATGCCAAATCTTTGCAAATTTCTAAGAAAGTAGAGGTGGTGCTGTGCTTTGTCTGTAACATTCAACAAGAAACAATAGCCAATTCCATTTTCCAATTTCAACATCCCAGACACCATCTTTGTGGCATTTCTTGTCTCCACTGACGTTCACTTCCTTTCTTTCTGTAGCCTTTCCATTTGTAGGAAATGTAATATTGCTTTTTACCATTTCTGCTCTCATACCCAAGGTTCCAAAAATTCCTTCCAGCTGAAGTGGTGAATAACGTGGTTCTTCCAGTACTGAAACTCCATTTATTGTGGTCTTCTCTACATTGGAGAAACCAAGCACAGATTGCTTGATCACTGCAGAACATCTTCAATCAATCAACAAGAATGATTCAAAGCTTCCTCCCACTTGAAATTACTGCTTTCCCTGTTCAAAACACTATCTCTTCCTTCAACTAAACATGTTACATACTGTAAATACTCAACAGTGAATTCATCAATTTCAGATTACCAGCTTTTCCCATTTGTGGTAAGGCTGGCCAATTCAGGCAAAAAGTAAATAACCTGTAATGTTAAATGCTTTTTATCTCTGCAGATGTTGTCGGACCTGCTGAGTATTTTCAGCATTCTCTTTTGATTCAGATCTCTAGCTACTACACTATTTTGCATCTTGCAGATCCAGTTCTCCAGACAAATATCCAGTTTTTTTCTGTCTCTTCTCATTATCTCCGACTATTTTAATGTCATAGAATATCGAACATGGAATATAGGACAGTACAGCACAGGAACATGCTTATTAGCCCACAATTTGTGCCAGATCAATTAAATTAGTAATCAAATAGCCAACTAAATCTCTTTTTCCTACACATATTCCTTACAAACTCTTTAATGTATCTAACTCTACCACCAACACTAGGCAGTGCTTTCCAGGCACCCACCACTCTGTAAATAAAAAAAATTGCCCCTCACATCTTCTTTGAAATGATCCCTTTCAGACCTTAAATGCATGCACTCTGGTTTTAGTCATTTCTCTTCTCATAATTGTTGCCTATACTGCTGTATATTTTCAGCATATTCAGCTGCAGCTTTTTTTTGTTGTTTTTTTTTTAGTTTCCAGAGATAGATATCTACCTTTGCAAATAAGTTGTCTTTTGGTGGTAAGTAGAATAAAGATGTGCTGCTTTCCTACATTAATTATTATATAATTTACCTTGGTTTGTTTAAATAAAACCACTCTCGTGGCTTTCTGAGTAAATGAAGGAAACATACTGAGACAAAGACTAATAAGCAAATTAATTACCTCATCTAGTAGATTTCCATGGTGTGAAAGGAGACACTTTGTCTCAGTTCTGATGAAGGTCTTTGCCGGAAATGTCAATTTTCAACAGATGCTGCCTGAACTGCTGAGTTTTTCCAGCAATTTATGTAGCACATTGTCTTTGATAGTTCCTTGGGATTGAAGAATACATGCTTCTAGAACAACAAACAATCTGCTTCAAGAACTCAGAGTGTCAGGCAACATCTGAGGGAAGAAAGGAATTGTTGACGTTTTGGGTCAAAACCCTGCATCAGGACTGAGAGGTGGGAGAGCAAGTAGAAAGAGGAGAAGGGGAGTGGCAAGAAGTGAGTCCAAAATAACTGGTGAACAGAGATACAGTGTAAGATACCAAGGAAGAGTAACAGAGGAGTTGGGAGATAGGAGAAGGATTATGAAGATTGAAGACAGATGAGCAGGAACACAAAGGTCTACTGGTACTAGACTCTGATAAGTAAAGGAGGTGAGAATGGAAAACATTAGCAGATAGGTGAATGGCAGCTGGAACCAGAACTTGGGGGTGGGGGGAGGCAGGGGGTAATACAGGGGGAGTGGGAGGGACATGGAGGGAACTGTAGATGAACTGTGTGTGTAGTGGGTGAACTGAACCAGGAGGGGAAGGGGGCAGGATGCAGGGGAGGTGATCTACTCTATTGCTCCCAATGCTGTCAGTGCTATCCTAAATGCTCCTCCTACTCGCAGTGATTCTGGGCCAGAGATTCTGAGGCATCAGTCAGGATATTGTCTTTCTGCAAGGAAGCATTGAGTACATCCTTGAATATTTTCTCTGTCCTCTTGGTAACTCCTTCCACACAAGAGCTTGAGATGTCTCGTGCAGGTAATCCAGGTATCAGAGACACATAGGAGACAGATTACTTTTGCCCAGTAGTCCTCAGAATTGTTCTATTTTTGAGTTCTAAATTTTCAAATCCTCTTCTCTTCAATTGACCAATGCTTGTGGGGGGTCTATTGAAGACAATGATAAATTTCACCATCAATGTCTGCCTTTGCCCAGAGTGGTCCCAGTTGTAGGAAGTGCTCCACATTTTCTAAGGTGTCTTCATGTATTTTTATTGTTGGAAAGCAGGGTAGTGTAGCAATAGGTGAGGGTGAGGTTCATTGAGGATCTTGATCACGTGGGTAATAATTCCGGAGGGAATTCTAAGGAAAAGGACATACAGTATTTGAATAGACTCAGCGTGGTTTTTGTGTGAAAAGACATGCATGACAAGCCTTTCAGAGTTTTTTGAAGAAGTAAACGAAAAGGTAGGTGAAGGTGGGGAAGTGAACACTGTCTATTTGGACTTTAGTAAGGCATTTGACAAGGTCTCGCATGACAGTCTTGTGTGGAAGATAAGGTCCCATGGAACTCAGGGAGTGCTATTCAGGTGAATTCAGTATTGCCTCAGAGGTAGGAAACAGACGGTGGTGGTTGAAGATTGTTTCTTGGAATGGAATCTGGTGACTAGTCATGTGCTACAGGAGTCAGTATTGGGATCCTTATTATTTGTTATTTATATAAATAATTTGGATAATAATGGACAAGGCTTGATCAGTAACACAAAATTAAGAGGTGTTGTTGATAATGAAAAAGGTTATTGTAGATTACATAGAGATCTTGAGAATTTAGAGAAGTGGGCACAGACATATAAACCAGTGTAAACAGGGTGGTGAAAACGGCATTTAGAACATTGGCCTTCATCAGTTGTTGCATTAAATATAGAAGCTGGCATTGTGCTGCAGTTTTATAAGACACTGCTGAGGCTACTCATTTAAGTATTGTGTTTAGTTTTGGTGACCCTTTTATAGGAAAGATGTAGTCAAACATGAAAATTGCAAAAAAAAAATTGTTTCCATGTTAGAGGGTATTGGGAGAGGGAGCCAAACTTGTTCTTTCCTCCATGGAAGGTATGAAAATGAAGGGCAGCCTTATAGAGAAACTTAAAATAAGCATAGACTTGGGTGAGAGGGAAAAGTTTTAAAAGGCCACGAGGGCAAATGTTTTCATACAGAGGTTGTTGTGGTCGAAACCGGTACCATAGTATTATTTGGTTGAATACATGGATGGCGGGGCTCAGCGGGGTATGGGCCAAACGTAGGAAATTGAGCGTGGACATCACTGGTAAGCAATGACTCTTTGGAAGTAGGACCCGTCCGACGATAAAAGCTTTGAACCTGTTCTTTGGCATGAAAAGGGAACCGAAGTGCTATTCGAGTGTACTAGGGAACTTTTAGAGCCAACGCTCGTCAAAAGGTAATTGTCCCTTTACAGATTAAAGACTGAATCCCTGGACCACTGTTGACAATTTTGCACCCACAATGACTATTCCTACACATCACTTGCTTGTTAGCAGCAAAGCTCTATTACGCGAGACCGCCCACCTTGATGTCAAATTCCAAACGTAATTGGTGATCAAGCGCCGTTGCGTCTGCCACTCTGGACTGGTTTACGAGGGTGTCAATCACGCGGGGTCACCCGTTGGCGAATTTACGTCATGACGTCTTGGGGATGTTGGCTCGGTTGTACGTAAGGAAGAGTCGTGGGCGTCGTCGTGAGTAGCTAGGACCATGGAGGAGCGGGCGGTGTTAGAGAGACAAATCCGACTGCTGTCTGGTGAGTGCTATGTGCTTCCGTCTCTAGACCTGGAGTCTGGCTGGGATGTTTGCGAAGACCATCTTGATGACGCTAATAATCGCCGCGTCCATGATGTGTTTATTGTAAGAAAAGCGGGCATGACCCTGGGCTAATTGTCAGTTTCACGGGCCCCTAGACTGGTTTTACAATAGATGGTAAATGTATTTATCATGTGTATGTCAAAACGTGGTGTCAATGTGTTATCCGCGACTGGTTTTCATTTCTGAGTGAGGAGTTTTTAGGTTTAAGTCCAGGCTGACTTCAGTTTTCACGCCATGGCAGAGATGCTGAATTAAGTTATTTCATCCTGGTCAATGTTCTTTTCTACTAAAGATCAGTTGATCCAGTTTTTATTACTGATTGTGGAGTATTATTAATGAATGTGATGGAGGCATTCGTTTTTATCATTATCCTTTCAAGCAGAATGTTCCAGATAGTAGTCACGCTCTAAGTAATAAGAATTCTTGTATTCTCTCATTCTCTTACCCCTTACCTTAAAGCTGTGGCTGTTGGTTTTACTTGTAGTTGCAAAATTATGTAAGTTTTAAAAAAAAACTAATTATTCTAACTATTCTACATACAACTGTCTACTTGGATCAAGCCCCCCACCGCTGCCCCTACCTTCCATTTCCCCAAACAGAACAAAGCCTATCTATTTGAAATTTTTATAAAAAATGCTGAAACATCACAGCCTATCCAAACTTCCTACAAAAGTGAAATGCTTTTTTCAAGCAATAACCTGGTGATTCTTCTCAACACCTGTTCCAGTGTAATCGTGGCCTTTTTACAATGCCCAGAACTGCATGCATTATTCCAGAGGTGGACCAACTTCTATGAGCTTATACGTTCTGAGCCTTGGCTTGTGAAGGGAAGTATCCTACATGTTACCTCTGCCTGTTCAGTGCATTTGTGATATCACTGGAGAGTCAGCCTGGACCTCAGATCTCCATGGTAAGAATTAAACCCAGAAACTACTAGCTTAGAACTGAATCCTGAATCGTGGTTAACCTGTTGATACTATGTTTTAATACACTCATGATAAATATTTATCACCTATTTCAAACTTCTTCACTATTGCTGCCACCTTCCGGAATCACTGAAATTGTACACCAAGGCTCATCTGTGCCTTCTTACTCCCGAAGGTCCTACCATTCCATATGTATGTCCTTTGCTTATTAATCCTACTAAATTGCATTACGTTATATATCAAGATTAAATCATATCTGCCATTGTTCTTCCATTTTACTAACTCAATGATATTGTCCTAAAGCCTACAATTACCCCTCGCTATCAACAATAAATCTGTAAATTTATTAATGGCACCTGCTACATTAATATCCCAATTATTCATGTGTATTTAGATAGTAAGGGCCCCAGCAATGATCACTGTTTCACACTTGGCACAGGTTTCCAAACACTAAAACAACTGATGGCCTTCACCCTATGCCTCTAGGTCAATTTCGGATCAATTTTTCTAAGTTTTCTTGGATTCCACAGGCTTTGTCCTTTAGAGACAAATGCCCCATGTCAGACCTTATAAAATGTTTTACTGACATCCATGTTGGTGAAATCAGCCACTTTGTCCTCATTAATACATTTGTTACCCCATTCAACAGTATCAGTCATACTGCATCTTCCACTAACAAAGTTTTATTAAATATTTTTGATAAATCTCTGCTTTTCTAAACTTCGTTTTCATTGCTCGACGCACAGGCCTATAAAAATTTTGCATATCTTTGCTGCACTTCAATAAAGATTCCACATTTGCTATCGTGCAATCGACTGTGGACTCTTGTGGTCAGTGCAGGCATCTTTTAATTAAAGTTATAAATCCCCTGATTTCCAAGAACAGCTTAGAGTGTTTAGTGGAAAGTTGTCTGTAAATGACAAAGAAAGAAGTGGCTTGAGGCTGTTTTTGGTGGAACTGGCTGAGAGGCAAAGGTTTGCTAGAACTACCCTGGGTTTGTTTTTAAAAATGCTTTGGGATCTATCTTTCAAAGATGGGATCTCACTTCTATTTGGCACCTGAGAAACATCATCTTCAACACTTTAATGAAGTGTCAACTTGTATTATCTCTGTAACACTCAAAATGCTGGTGGAATGCAGTAGTTCAGGCAGCATCTATAGGAAGAAGTACTGTCGATGTTTCGGGCCAAGACCCTTCGTCAGGAATGAAACAGGGTCTTGGCCTGAAACGTCAACAGTGCTTCTTCCTGTAGATGCTGCCTGACCTCCTGCGTTCCACCAGCATTTTGTGTGTGTTGCTTGAATTTCCAGCATCTGCAGATTTCCTCATGTTTACATTATCTCTGGAATATGGCTTAACTTCAGTAATGTAGTGATACCTTTGAGTCAAACTGATGGAAGGTTCTTGGTCCCTTCATACAGCTGTTAGCTAGATTGAAAGGAACTTGCTTTGTATGGTTGTTTTTGAATGGAGGTACTGAGTCCAAGTCTTACTTTAGGACTTGAACAAAATTTAGGTTCCTGGTGTGTTAATGTCTGTGCCTATATCTATCTGGGGTTGGTGGCAGGGAGGAACTTGGCATATTGCAGATTTCAATTATTTCACCATTATCTCACCATTTGAGTGTAAGAATTATTGTGAAATAGATGTTCTTGTCATTGTTGTAATGCTGGGAAAATATCCATGTTCCAAAACTTAATTGGTAACCAAATAATGGGAATACATTGATATAACAACAGCATATTGAATTAACTGAAAATTAATTAATAAATTTGTTGTTTTTGATGTTATGTAATATATTTGTTGTGTTTACTTGGTCCTTTATGGATTTTTATTGTGCATTAAGTTGAGACAGTTGAAAATGTAATAATTTCAATTCTGGCGTAGTCCTCTACTATACTACAAGTATTGGTGCAATCATTTGGATTAATTGCTTCTTTTTCCTTTCAACCCCTGCAGCTCTTATAACAAACCATAAGAATGTTCATGGAGATGTTCCTGCAGTTCCAGCATCTTGTAGTGCACACGGGCAAGGGCCATGGGCAAAAAGCAACCCTAAATTCACATCTGTTTGCCCACAAAAAGTGCCACTACATCATGGGTCCGAATCCAGTAGCTCATGGCGAACAAAATACTCTCTAGTAAATAAGAAGCCTGTTGATACAGTTGGTGAGACATTTAATGTTCCTCGAGGCCACATAATGCCTGCTGGAGTACGTGAGCAGAATACTGTTAGAAAATGCATGGTGAAAACGACTGTGTCAGGAGATGGCAACTTGGTTGTCAAGTCAGACGGAGAAGTTCAAGCAAATCCCCGAGCACAGTCTTTGTTGGACATGAATTCTCAGCTTGCAGTGAAGAAAGATAAGCTGTTAGGACTGAAGGCAAAGCTGGATAAAGTGAAAATGACCAGGAAAATGAATGTAATGGATGGCGCAAAGTTAATCTCTTCCAATGTGTCTACTGTGAGAAGTGCATCAAAGCAAGAAGAGGAAAGAAATTCCCAGATTATAGAAAAGAAAAAGTCACTTGAAGCATCAGGAAATATCAAGGGGAGTGCTTCTTATAATTGTTGCACTACGTTGGCGCATTGTTCTACTAAAACCCCATATATGGAGACAAGTACTATTGCAACATTTGAAGCATCAAAGTATACACTTCAGAAAACCTATCTGAAGAGTAAGGTTCATGGCATTGCTAGTGAGACTGCTCAGGAAGAGGGTAAATTCCCACAAGTCATGGAGTCAAATAGTGGTGTTCGCACAGACCTTGAGATATCAATAGAAAAGTTGCATAGACCTACAGGGATGAATAAAATTGCTGACTTGGCTGAGCACAACAAAAATGATTCTATAAAGTCAGCAAAAGTTCAGAATGCTTCAAATCCTCTAGACCAAGTGCTGTTTAGTACTTCCCCAATTAAAATATCTAAATATACATGGCAGAAAGGATCAGATCTGAATATAGATTCTTCACCACATAGGTGCCAGAATGAGACTCTGAACAGAGTCATTGAAACAGCCTCTCCCTGTGCTTCTCAGCTTCAAACAACAAATGTGATTGGTATCTCTTTAAAATCAAAATTCCCTTTGTCACTTCGAGTACATAAGAAACAAAGGGCCAGTACTCCTCTCTGTAACCGTATGGGTAAGGGTAGGAAAGCAAAGTATGTTTGGGTTTCTAGCACCGCTCAGTTAAACCAGTCCATGAAGTCCACTGAGTTGGCACGAAAGTCTGTTTCACCAAGGTTGGTTAAAAGTACTGTAAAATGCGTTGCGGGAAGCAGTAGTACAGCACTCAGTCTAGATCCAGGAGTTAGATCTGCAGGAAAACATAAAAAGGCCACAAGCTGTCAGAAAATAGGTGGCTTGTCAAGCAAGTACCGTTGGAAAGCAATGGAAGCTGTTTCCCCTTCAAAATCACTTTATCAGTGGAAGTCACAGGACTCTTATAAGACTAGATCTTCAAACCATCAGACAAGAACTGTATCACTGAAAAAAACTGAGCTTGCTATTGATGTCCCAAAAAAGGTGTTGAATGAATCTGCATCTACACATTACAAATTGAAAAGCACAACAAAGATTATCAGGAGAAATGGAGGAAAGAGGTAAGTTTGTTTTAAGGCATGATGCTACTTCACTGCTGAAATATTTGAAGTTGGAGGGGAGCCATAAAGTGAGATACCTTGAAACATTTTATTGCTTTAGGAATATAATGTAGTTGCAAGTTATCACAGTTATTCTTTGAAATACCAATGTAATTAATTGCAATAGGGGAGAGAAATGTTTGGTTGAAAATAATGAAGGAAAATGTGTTTTGCCAAAAATAGTTTTCAAGAGCTTTAATTTGGCCAGCAATTATTCCAACTCAACTATTATCTTCTAGTGTTTCTGCAATATTTTGTGGTCCAGGATGTATTTCTGAGGGTGTTCTGCATGTACATTGAGAGGCTTAGTAAAGTTTCATTACAATATAATTTCTAAACTGAAACAGATTAGTCTAAACCTCTTGATTTGGAGACATTTAACTCAAATTAGCTAATATTTATTTTCTAAACTCTTAATTTTTACTTTGCATTGTTATTTAAGTAGTTCCTTTGAAATTGTTTTTACCCCAAAACAATTTATTTTTGAACTAATTTAAATTATCCAATTCTTCGGGAATTTGTATGTTAGCTTGATAGATAAATTGGGAATAAAATGGTTTTGTGTTTAATAAATACACTTACTTGGAAAATATGGTATACTTTGTTATCTTGCCGCCTTATGAACCAATGTCTGAATTGCTTTTGTGTAAGTTAATGTTTACAGAAAGTACTCTTAATGAAGCCAAAATGTTTATTAGACCAAAAAACAATGTCATGGTTTTAACTTTCATTCTGGACATGGATGAATTTTTCCTCTCAATATTTGCTTACTGTGAGTTGAGCTGTCATTTATTATCAATTGTGGTTGAATGTTGAAAACTTGTTATGGGGCTAGTAATCAGAGGGTTAAACTACAAATCTAAGATCATTCAAGATATTCAAAATGCCCATGATCATGAGGCCTGAAGGATGTTTTTGACTATGCCTCTGGCAGATATGGTGTTGATATAATGTGGACTTCATTTGGGAAAATGCTAAGTCAGTTGTAACCTTCACAAAGTTTCATATCACATGAATTTGTTATTAATGTCTGGCTGATTTTTGGTAGTCTGTTACATAAAGCTACGCTGCTTCAGTGATGCATGAGGTTCCTCATATTGCACTAAATTGTGTATAATTTCTAATTTTAGAAATAATGCTGTTTTGGGGATTATTTTTTTTATAACATTTGGAATTACAAAATTTCCAAGGAGCAACACCAAATAAAGTTGGCTCCAAACCACTTGTGTACTGCTTCCATTTATTTAGTGCATGTAAATATATCAAGAAGGTCCCACGGTAATTTACTCTTTTCAGGTAGTCCCTTGGAGCTAAAGATGACTTGCTCCCAGTCTATTTATGTGGGGTTCTGAGATGACCAGTGAGGCCATTTTGGAGCCAGCAGAGGGTGCCACATACAAGGGAGAAGCTGATGTTTGGGAAGGGATACATTGTTCCTGAAATTGGGTCTTGAAATTCTCAGTACCTTCCCAAATGATTCTTCATTTTAAGCCCTCATGAGCTGAAGATTCCCATGAATTTTTTGGAAACGATTTTGAGAATATCTTAGATTGTTTCCATCATCTACCTAGAAATCTCTTGTTTTAATGAAATTTCAGTATCTGTTATGGGGCAAGCAGATGACATGGGCTGTGGATTGGAACCTATTGTGTGTGATTTGTGCCCTCAGGCTAAGAACGTCTATTTGGCGAAGAAACCTTTAATTGATTTGTTTATGCCACCAGTGAATTTGGATTTATAGGGTTTTGCACACATGGCATTTGTGATTTGAGGCTCCTGCTGAAGGAAATGGGTGGAGGGATGAAGATAAATCCCTACCAAAGGAGGTTTAAAGCCCTCCTTTCCTCCGCTATCCTGCAGGTCACCCTTGGGCAAAGGTGCAGTAGCTGCTTAGCCCCCACCACCCACACCACCATGATCAGGATCACATTTTTCATCCTAATGGCATCTTTCCTTTAGCAGCAAGACCAATCTGATGTTCTTTAGGTCATGAATTTTCTTGGCCCTTTGCTATCAGGTTCAGGGTCCTGTGGACTGATTTATTTTTATTTATTTTTTCCTTTGATCTATGATGGAGTTTCCAGTCCAAACATACCTAGCATTTGCTAGGTTTTTGTGATCATTCTTGTAAAATTTGGCCTGGTCTTTTCTTTTGGAGAAGGTAATGTACTAATTATGTGGACTTCATGGAGGGAGCAGAGTCCAAATGCTGTTGGTTGGAGATTGTCAGATTTCAAGGTTTTTTCCTGACGAGCCTTCAGATCTTTATCATTATTTTGTAGCTATATTTCCAACTCCATTTTTATTTTGAAGCCAGGAAATTGAAGGTAATGAGATGGATTAGGCAGCAGTTAGTCTAGTAGTCTTCAGTAAATTTATTTGCAATGGTAATGTGGATGCCAGTAGAAAAGATCATAAACAACATATGCTAGTTGTTCAGAAGTGTCCCACTAAAGTCTTTTTTTTCCTCTAGCCAATTAAAATTGCGTTCCTAACATTTTGGTACATATAGAACACTGTTGCCATTGGCTTTCCCTGTTTGCACTTGCAAATCTTACTTTTATGATGATCCATCATTTATGACTTGCATTGAGGTCACGTTTTATCTCCTTGTGAATGATAAGATCTGAATCGGTGGAGGCAGATGCACTAGTGAAATTTAAGAGACTACTAGACAGGTATATGAAGGAATTTAAGGTGGGGGGTTATATGGGAGGCAGGGTTTGAGGGTCGGCACAACATTGTGGGCCGAAGGGCCTGTAATGTGCTGTACTATTCTATGTTATTTCTGTGTTACCCCATTTCTTCTGTACCCTGAATTGCAGATGAAATAGCTCCACTTTAAAGCCTAATTATTGTCCAGTTATTGAAACTTGCATTTTAATAGACTGAATATAACTTGGCATAATTAATATTTTTTCCAGTAGCTATCCTGGTTCATGTTTGTATGATTGAAGTTCTCCATTATCATTACACTATGGCTTTTGCACATCTCTGCAGTTTTATGATAAATTTGGTCCTCCATATCTTTTCCAGTAGTTGCAGTTCTTTCCTAAAGAGTTATCTCAGTAATATAATTAATTGCACGTGTAGTGTTTCTTAATTCTAAGATGCTGTTTGGCAAATGTGAGCCAGGATGGCAATAACATAAAAAGCAAGGACATAGGAGTTTCTATACATGGTAACTTTCTTGATTAGTAATTTCCTGGCCCAGCAAGGTAGCTGGCTTTAGTCAGCTACAGTAACTGAACCAACCCAAGTACTTAGGTCATTTGCAGTGGAGGATATCTATGAAACCTTGATTATGGTACGATAACTTTTAGAATAGCTTCTGGAAAAATATTAGGTACACTAAGTTATAAGCAGTCTATTAAAGGGAAATCTCCAATAGCTGGGCAATAATTAGGCTTTAAAGTGGAGATACTTCATCTGCAGTTCTGAATGAATAGTTTTCTATAGATCTCATAAGTTACCCAAAATTTTCACCATTGGCATCTTCCTTTTGATTTGGTCATTACAGACAAATTGATTGTCACTTTATTGGTGTTGGTTTATTATTATCACATGTGCCTAGATACAGTGAAAAGTTTGACTTGCATGCTGTTCATACAGATCAAATCATTACACAGTACAATGAGCTTGACTAAAGTAAAACAATAACTGTAAAAGCTACTGGAAAAAATGCTGTGCAAGTAAATGATAAAGTGCAACATCACAGTAAGACCCTAAGACAGGAGCAGAATTGGGCTATTTGACCAATTAAGACTGCTTTACCATTCCATTTCAACAAGCCTGATTTATTATCGCCTCAACCACAATCTCCCTCCTTCACTAATCAAAAACATATCAACTTGCACTTTAAATAAACCCAATGGTTTGGCCTTTACAGACATCTGTTGCAATGATTCACTACCCTCTTGTTAAAGAAATTCCTCCTCATTCCCTGTTCTAAAGGGATGCCCTTTAATTTTGAGGTTATACCCTCTGTTCCGAGCCTCATCCACAATAGGAATCATCCTCTTCACATTCACTTTAGTTAGGCCATTCAGTATTTGATAGGTTTCATTTTTCTAAGCACCATTGCATACAGCCTCAGAGCCATCAAATGTTCTTTATATGTTAACCCTTTCATTCCCAGGACTATTCTCATGAACCTTCTCTGGACCCCCTCCAATGCCAGTACATCCTTTCTCTGATAAGAGGTCCAGAACTGCTACCAGTATTCTGTGCAGTCTGATCAATGCCTTATAAAACCTCAGCATTACATCCTTTTTTATATACTAGTCCTCTTGAAATGAATGCTAACATTGCAGTTGCCTTATTTGTCACTGACTCAACTTCAAGTTAAGTGCACTTCTGGCCAGAAAATGTATCATTGCAGCTTCAAAATAACTTAAGCTTGACTTGCAATATGGTGATAATGTCTTCCACATAAAGACTGCAGGAATTTAAAATGGGGCTTTACCTCAATCTTATTAAAAACAAATAGTGAATGCCTGTTTAATGCTGGTCTTTCCAGTGGTGCCACATATAAACTTTCAAAAAAGTTTACAATGGTAGTTGCCTTTAGATAGAAATACAGGTTATTACCATTAGAGGATAGTAATGAATTGATAGTAATAGTAATGAAACACTAGCCATTCTACTGCTCCAGAATCTTCTATTAAGAGAAGTTTCTACAGGAGCAGTACATAACTTTCTAACATGACAAAGGTACCTTGACAGTTTGGCACTCACCCACGGGAATTTTCAGGTCTTAAACTTAAGGGAAGATCCAGGGTCCTATCATTTCTGACTTATGTTCTGATAGAAAAACTCCTTTCAGCACTCGCTTAACCTCCTAAAACTGCATCATGTTTCACAAATTCACCCATTTTGAAACAGATAGGAACGTTTCAGGCAATTTAAGTTTTTGAAGCAAATGATTAAATATATTTAAATTAATGTAATTGTCAACGCTTCAGAAGGTTTTCCAATGCTTTTGAATGCCAAAATGACTCACAGATATTCAAAATCTTATAGCAATTTTGACAAGTGCTAAGGCTGAAGTAGGTGTCGACCAGTTCTGGAGGTAGGCTTGCCATTTTCAGTGTAAAAGCTGGTACTGCTCCACAAGTTGTATTCTGGCTGTGACAACTACAGATGATTGGCTGCACATAACCATTCTGCAGTTTGGACATAGACCTTCAATTGATGATATTTGTATTTAATTTCTCAAAAATTGCCAGTGAATTAGGCCAGTCAGTTGAACTTGATGCCTTATGAACTGGCGATCTCAAGCAGCAGAGGTCAGATATGGTTAAATATTCTTGTTTCAGCCTGATACAGCTGAGAATCACAACTGCTTCCAAGGTCTGTATAGATAATAAAGATATCTTTATGCAGTTGAATAAACTATCACTGCTTTAAAACCGATGAAAGCAATGCCAACTGTGGCTGTACTTGGCGCATTCCATGTAGGAAACATGGTTGTAGGTCAGGGATAGAAGTGTGTTTAAGGAAATGGGGTTTTAGAGTCCCAAGACCAATTTACCTTGCTGGCAAACATATAGTCCTTAGTAACAAAATTGAAGATCTCTGAACTAGGGTGCTGTTTCAAAGGGACATTAGGACCACCTGCATCCTTTGTTTCATAGAATCCTGGTTAACCCCTTCTGTACCGGACGCAGCGATTCAGACTGACAGGTTCACTATACACCATCAGGATAGGACTGTCAAGTCTCTCAAAAGCAGAGACGGAGGTGTATGCCTCATGGTCAACTCTTGGTGCACAAATATATCAGTATTGTCCTAATTCTGCTTACCAGACCTGGAATATCTCTAAATAAGTGCCTTTCATTTGACCTGCTGCAGGAGATTTTTGTGATCATGTTGGTAGCCGTGTACATTCCACCTCAGGCCAATGTCAAACAGGCTTTAGATGATCTGAGCATTGGGATAAACATGCATGAAACAGCATACTCTGATATCTTCATCATTTTGGGGGTTTTTTAACTAGGCCAGCCTAAAAAAATGACTAAATAATTATCATCAACAAATCACTTGTAGTACTGGAGGAAACAACACAATGGACCATTGTTATACCACCACTAAGAATGTTTACTGTGCTATTCCACACCCTCACTTTGGGAAGTCTAATCACCTGGCTGTACTTCCTCTCCCTGAGAAGAGGCAGAAACTGAAGACTGTAGCACCAGAAGTGAGAACCAAGAAGGTATGGCCAAGGGAAGCACAAGAACGCTTGTGTGACTGTTTTGAATCAGTGGACTGGCTTGTATTCAGGGATTCATCTTTGAATCTGGATGAGTATGCCACAGTTGTTACTGATATCATTAAAGCCTGTGTGGATGAGTGTGTGCCTATGAAAACTTGCTGTACGTGCCCAAACCAAATCTGTGGATGTACCAGGAGGTATGTCATCTGCTGAATGCTGGATTTGAGACATTTAAGTCTGGTGACCCAGGTCTGTACTAGGAAACAGGGTATGACTTGTGGAGGGCTATTTCAAGGGCGAAGAGGCAATTCTGAGCAAGGTTGGAGGTGACAATGGATGCATGATAACTCTGACAGGTTTGCAAGACATTACCTCCTACAAAGCAAAACTCAATATAATGAATGGCAGCAATGCTTCACTATCAGATGGGCTCAACATCTTCTATGCCAGCCTTGAAAGGGAGAATATAACTGCAGCTGTGAAGATCCCTGCTGTACCCGATGATCCAATGATTGTCTCAGAGACCAATGTTAGGCTGTCAATCCTTGCAAGGTGGCATGCCCCGATGGAGTACCTGATAAGAGTACCAACCAACTGGTGGAAGAATTGGCCACTTTTCAACCTCTTACTGCTACTGTTGGAGGTGAGATCTGCTTCACCTGCTTCAAAAAGGCAACAATTATACCAGTACCTAAGAAGAGTAGTGTGAGCTTCCGTAATGGCTTGTCCAGTAGCACTCACGTCTACGGTGATGAAATGCTTTGAGAGGTTGGTCTGGCTAGGATGAACTCCTGCTTCAGCAAGGACCTGGACCCACTGCAACTTGCCTATCGCTACAATAGGTCTGTGGTAGATGTAATCTCGGTGGCTCTTCATGTGGCATTACATCACCTGGATAATACAAACATTTATGTCACAATGCTGTTCGTTGACTATAGCTCACCATTTAGCACCATCATTCCCACAATCCTGATTGATAAGTTACAGAATCTAGTCCTTTGTGGACCTTCCTCTGTATTGGATTCTTGACTTCCGAACAGTAAGATCACAATCTGTGTGGAGTGGTGATACTATTTCCTCCTCATTGACGATCAACACTGATGCACCTTGGGTGTGTGCTTAGCCCACTGCCCTACTCTCTCTATGCCCATGACTGTGTGACTAGGCATAACTCAAATACCATCTGTAAATTTGCTGATGGTGCAATCATTGTTGGTAGAATCTCAGATGGAAATAAGAAGATGTACAGGAGCAAGATATATCAGCTAGATGAGTGGTGTCACAGCAACAACCTTGCACTCAATGTCAGTAAGAGGAAAGCTGATTGTGGACTTCATGAAGGGTAAAATGCAGAAACACGAACTAATTCTTATAGAGGGATCGGAAGTGAACAGAATGAGCATTTTCAAGTTCCTGGGTGTCAGTATCAATATCCTTAATCTAATCCAGGGGTCACCAAACTTTTTTGTGCCATGGACTGGTTTAATATTGACAATATTCTTGTGGACCGGCTGATGGGTGGGGGGGGGGGGGGGGGGAGGGTGCGGGTGTTAATCACAACCGGAATATAGGTGATAAGCCAACTATAAGTCACTTATAAGTGGCTAATACACTCAATTTCATTTCTAAAAGGGTTTATCTAACAAATTTAATATTAATCACACAGCACATATTTTCCTCATATGAACAAATAAAATAATTGCAACACACCAATATCGCTGAATCAATTGGAACCCTGGGCTTGTTTCCCTGCAACAAGACAGTCCCATCAAAGGGTGATGGGAGACAGCGATACTTGAAGGGGGTTCCTTATGTCCAGTCTATTCTGCAATTTAGTTTTCGTTGCATTCATTGCAGAATACCCCGCTTCGCAGAGATACAATGTTGGAAATGGAAGCAACGTTTTCAGTGCTTTATTGGGTATCTCAAGATATTCAGCCTCGACTTTGATCCAGAATGCAGGCAGAGGTGTTATGTCAAACATAATTTTCAGCCCACCGTCATTTGCAAGCTCAAGGAGTTGATCTTCTTCCCACGCTGATATAGATGATTCACCAGGGACATTCACAAATGGGTCACAGACCCATTCCTTAGCACGTCTTGGGTCACTTGCAGTTGGGAAGTAACACACGAATTCTGTCGACAACAAAGATAGGTGATCGCACACCAGCTGTGAGAAGGACAGTGCAGCCTCAGTCTCTCCCAAAATCCCACCTAATGTTGGGAACATGTCAAATATGCCCCTGTCCACTTGCCATCCCCATAGTTCCAGTTTGGCTTTGAAAGCAGAAACTTCATCTGCCAACTTGGAAGACAATTGTCATTCTCCCCTGAAGTGACAGATTGAGTTCATTGAGCAGGTTGAAGATGTCACACAGATAAGCGAGTTTTGCTATCCTCTCCTCGTCACTGAAGTGTGCTGCCAGTAGTGACTTTTTCCCTGAAAGAGAAGGCTGTACCATCTTGTTAGCTGCAGCTTCTCCCAACAGTTCATGGCACATGTCCTTGGCAGCAGCCTTAGCAATACGGTTAGCCACTTAAGGCTGATTTATAGTTGTGTGTCACATCTATGCCTTCGGAACCGCGTACCCTATGCCGTAGGGTGACATGCACCTCCCCAAAAAAGTAACTTGCACGTCACGGTGACGCAGACCACAATAACTGTGATTGGTCTGCTTGGTAGCATCGCATTTCCTCCTACTCATTTCTGGTTGCTGCTTCTCCGCCATGTCTGTACACCAATGTGAAATAGATGAACCAAATCGTCAAATCTACCTACTGAAGCGAAAATATTTGAAATGCATTTCCTCGTCCATGTCTCTCATGAAGAAACTCAACACAGTGGCATAGAAACCCCACCGCCAACTAGCATTTTGGCGCACACCAATGCGTGCTCACTAAGGCGTAGAGCGACACAGAAGTGAAAATCGCACAAGTATAAGCACGATGCTGTCAAAGCAGCAGCATTTGCGGAGGTGGTGGCTCTCAGAACTTGCTTCTGTCTCGCTTGCTCACATTTTTTCTGCTCAGAAAAACCTCAAAGAGTTTGTCTTAAGTCTTTAAGTACAGGATGCTTGGACTCAAGAAGCTGAGCAGTTTTGAGGGCTTTATTGCTTCATTAGACAACTTGTCTCCACAGATCTCACACAGGGGGCTTGGAGCGTGCGAGTCACCGGTCACATTAAAGCCATATTTTATGTACGACTCGTCGTATTTTCTGTTCAAGGAAGCTTTTCTTTTCACAGTTTCGGCCTCCACTGTTTCTGCGTTATCATCATCGTTAGGCCTTTTATGTCCCTACCACCTCTTCCAAAGAAACTCAAGCGACGTTTGTTTTTTTGTTCATCGAGTAGTTGCAGGTTAATGACTGACTAATGACCTTGCATGCGTTCAAGTTCAACAGGGAGTGTGGAAAGGTGCAGCTGACTCATATCGTTTCCTCGCGACCCGATAGCACATGCTTTGCAGCTTGGTGGTTGAGGACCACTGATCTAACTTAGTCCCAACATGTTGATGCAGCTAAAAAGAAGGCAAGTCAGTGGTTATATTTCATTAGGAGTTTGAAGAGATATGGTTTGTCAATAAAAACACTCAAACTTCTATAGATGTACCATGGAGAGCATTCTGACAGGCTGCATCACTGTCTGTTACGGGGGGTGGTGGGTGTTGGGAACGCTACTGCACAGGACCGAAAGAAGCTACAAAGGATAAAATTAGTCATCTCCATCCTGGGTACTAGCCTCCGCAGTACCCAAGGTATCTTCAAGGAGTAGTGCCTCAGAAAGGCGGCGTCCATTATCAAGGTCCCCCATCACCCAGGATTGTTACCCTCAGGTAGGAGATCCAGAAGCCTGAAGGCACTCACTCAGCGATTCAGGAACAGCTTCTTCCCCTCTGCCATACTATCTCTAAACGGACATTGAATCTATGAACACTACTTCACTTATTTTAAAAATATATTATTTCTGTGTATTTTTAATTTATTTAATATACATATATACTTTAATTGATCTATTTATTTGAATGAAGCAAACTGCAAAATTTTATGAGGCACTTTTTTGGTATATTATGGTAAATGAAATCACATCAAAAGATGTGACAGTAAACTATTACTAGTTAATTTAAAGTATTGATCTAAGTTTTACACATTGATATCCTTTAAAGGAGAGAAAAGAAAACATGCAGGAAATATGCTGATCAAGAGGAATTGAAAAGGTATTAGATTCAAAGAAAAGCCTTGCTAAGAATACCAGTATATTGGTATTTTAGTGTCAAGTATACCAAGGTTCAGTGAAAATTTTTGTTTTGCATGCCATCCATACAGATAATTTCATCCCAGGTAGTACAAGGGAAAAATAGGTAAACCTAAGGATTTGCAAGTTTTCAGTTCAGCAGATGCAAGGGGAGGGTGTGTGGCTCAGATATTGAAAAGGAAAGAAGAATTAAGTCTGAAGATCTGAAATTTTTACAGTGGGTGGGGTGAGGGTGTGTGGCTAAGACATTGATAGGGAAAGAAGAAGACGAGTAGAGTTGTGACACATAAGAAATATTTAACAATTTCTGCAGAAGGAAAAGATTGTAACGAGGGAAATTATACTGAACATTGACGGCTCCTCCGTTGAGATCGTTAAGTGCACCAAATTTCTTGGTGTTCACCTGACAGAGAATCTCACCTGTTTCCTCAACACCAGCTCCATAGCAAAGAAAGCCCAGCAGCGTCTCTCTGCGAAGGCTGAGAAAAGTCCATCTCCCATCTCCCACCCCCCCACCCCCCCACCACATTCTATAGAGGATGTATCGAGAACATCCTGAGCAGCTGCATCACTGTTTGGTTCTGGAATTGCACAATCTTGGATCACAAGACTTCAGTGGATAGTGAGTTCAGCTGAGAAGATAATCGAGGTCTCTATTCCCGCTATTACAGACATTTACACCACACGCTGCACCCGCAAAGCTAAGGACATTATGAAGGACCCCACACAACCCTCATACAAACTCTTATCCCTCCTCCCATCTGGGAAAAGGTACCGAAGCATTCAGGATCTCACGACCAGACTGTGCAACAGTTTCGTCCCCCAAGCCATCAGACTCCTCAATACTCAAGAGTCTGGACTGACATCTACATAATTTATTATTATATTGTAATTTGTCCTCTACTGTGCCTATTGTCTTGTTTATTAATTATTGTAGTGCACTTTATGTAGTCCTGTGCAGGTCTGTAGTCTAGTGCAGTTTTTATGTTGTTTTATGTAGTTTAGTGTAGCCTTGTGCTGTCTCACATGGTCTAGTATAGTTTTGTGTTGTTTCATGTAGCACCAGGGTCCTGGAGGAACATTGTTTTGTTTTTACTGTGTACTGTACCAGCAGTCTATGGTCGAAATGACAATAAACTTGGCTATATTGAGGATTAAGGAGTAGCAGAGAAAGTAAGCATCTTTTGTTTCCATTTTAATGTAAAGAAACAAACTTCTAAAGAGTATAGGATTTCCAATCTAGAACAAATGAAAAGCTCAATGACATAAGTTTTTTTTTAAATTGAAAAAAATAATACAAATGGTTTTTAAATCCTTAAGAGGAATAGATAAAGTGGTCAGCCAACACCTCTTCCCCAGGGCACCACTGCTTAACACAAGAGGACATAGTTTTAAGGTAAGGGGTGGAAAGTTCAAGGGGGATTTTAGAGGAAGGTTTTTTACTCAGAGAGTGGCTGGTGCGTGGAATGCACTACCTGACTCAGTGGTGGAGGCAGATACACTAGTGAAATTTAAGAGACTACTAGACAGGTATATGGAGGAATTTAAGGTGGAGGGTTATATGGGGTTTAAGGGTCGGCATGATATTGTGGGCCGATGGCCTGTACTGTGCTGTATTGTTCTTTGTTCTTTATGTAGTGACTTGTCTCCTTGGGTTTTGAAAGAAGTGGCATTTGGGAAAGACTATGCACCTTTTTGTCATCTTTGAAATAAAATCCATGAGTTCTAGAATGGTTCACAGAGATTTGAAAGTAGTAAATGTAGTTTCCTTAATGGGGGGAGGTGAGAGAGAGAAACAATAGAACTATTCACATTAAATTATTTGCAACATAAATGAGGCCCTTTTTTTCTCATTGAGTCCAGAACAGTCATATCAGTCCCATGCCCTCAGTTATTTCCTTCTAACTTTTATCCTCTCAAATTTTGCCTCCACCTACTACACTAGTGGTAACATACAGTAGCTAGCTAACTAACTACCCAAACAGCACATGTTGAGAAGTGGAAGGAAACTGGAACAGCCAGATGAAACCCATGTAAACTTCACATACACAGCACCTGGATTGAACACTGCTTGTAGACCTATACGACAGCTGTACCACTTGCCATGTCGCTGTGTTATCCTGTAAGCTCATTAGCTTGACATCAACTGAGGAAAAAATGCTGGAAATTAACAAGCCTAACATTGGTTTTTTGAAAGGGAAATCCAGTTTAACAATCTTTTTTGAGGTGTTAATTGGCGCAAAATCTAAGGGTATGGTGGCTGATGGGTGTATTTAAACATTCAGCTTTTTGGTAAAATTGGAGTTCATGGCATTCGAGATGTGGATTGAGCAGTGGTTAACAGCAGCAAATAGAGTAGCAGTGAACTGATCATTTTCAATTTTGGAGGCAAGTACCAGTGAGGTACCACAGGAATAGTGCTGCGGCTCCATCCTTTCACAGTCTGTATTGGTAATAAGCATATAGACAGACTGACTGAATGGGTGAGGACATGGCAGATGAAATATAGTGTGAAAGAATATAGGATTATCCCCCTTGGTAGAAAAATCGAATGGTTCACTTTTTTTCAGTAGTTGGTTCCAAGGAGATCTGAGTATCCTCGTTAATGAATCACTGAGAGGTAATATACACATACAGCAAACATTAAAGAAGGAAAACAGTATGTTGGCTTTAATTAAGACAAAATTCTGGGGAAAGAGTAGAAATTTCTTGCTCTAATTATTTGAGACCCTGTTAAGGCTGCATCAGGAATACAGTAGCACTCTAATAATCCTCTTTCTGCCTTGGGGAATTCTGTTGGTTCAGCATCAGGAATGTTTGCTGTCCTCCCTGTCAATTTGCTGAGCCAAGTTCTAACTCACCAAGTTTCATTTCAACTTGCTGGACTCACTATAAACTCATTATAATGTTGTATAATATCTAAAAGTCGCAAAATTATACAGCAAAGAAATAGGGACTTTGGCCCAGTTGGTACATGGTGATGGCAAGTTGCCTTGCCTGAGTTGGCCCACATCCTCAACCTTTCCTATATGTGTCTTTTATTTCCTTATGGCAGCTCATTCCATGAACCCAGCATGGCCTGTAGGAGAAAAACCTGCCAGGTAACACTTGTATCTTTTCCCTCTCTTAATTCTATGCCCAGTAGTTTAAAACTGATCATTCAGTTTATCTATGTCCCTCATGATTTATTCCAGTCTGAGGAAGATCCTTATGAATTTTTTCTGCGTCCCTTCATGCTTCGCCGCATCTGCCCTAAACTACGGTGAATATAACTGCACATGAGGCTCCTAATGTGAGGGAGTCAGCAGGAGACGCTCATGGAGTGAGTACTGTTTCAGATTCACTCCATAAGCTTTACTTTTTTCAACCTATGATCACCCTTATCGTACCTACACCAAAAGATTCTTGCTATTTTCTTGGACTTATCTTTAAGAGTATATTGTGAATTTTTGAAGAAATGAGTACAGAAATGGCTCTTAGATCTAAAGGGCGAGAACCTGGGAAGAATTCTAACGGTAATGGAAAGAAAAAACAGACCGATCCGAAGCGTACTGAATTGACTTATGAAATGCTATTGTAAGTTTTAAATCAAAAATTTGAAGAACGACAAATTTTTAAACGATATATAAAGGCTTTTCAAGATTATATGGATAAGACGGATTCAGTAGTTAACCAGCAGCAAGTTCTAATCGCAACTCTGCAAGAAGATGCCCGAAAGCGAGACTTGATAATTGAAGAACTGCAGCAGGACTTACTTTCGATGATTAAGCAGGTGGAAACACTTAAAGCCAAGAGTGTCGACTTTGAGAATCGGTCCAGAAGACAGAACCTACGCATACTTGGTCTCCTGGAAGGTATTGAACAAGGGGACCCCACGAAGTACTTTGCTCAACTTTTAAAGAATGCGTTCCCCTCTGTATTCCCAGACAGTCCTCCGTTACTCGATCGTGCTCACAGAATTATGCGTCGATCACTGAATGCTTCAGTTAAACCACTGGTTGTAGTTGTCCGATTTCATTATGTGCATGTTAAAGAGCAACTTATTTGTGTGGCTCGGCGTGTAGGGATGGTCAAATTTCAAGATCACAATTTTCGATTAGTAGAAGATTTTAGTCCAGAAGTAATGAAGGCAAGGCTTCTTTTTAAACCTCTGATGTCTGAGTGTTATGAGAAAAATCTAAAACCTGAGCTCTTATACCCTGCGAAGCTCAGAATCTCGCCTCCGAATGCTCCACGTTGGGTTTTCCTTTCTACATCTGAAGCGAGAAGCTTTCTGAAGGAGAACTTCCCTACTGCTACGGACACTCATCTCTAATAAATGAGTGATTTTGATCGTGCAAGATGGTTTTTATTTCCAAAACCAGATTTTGTTTCTGGCTATTGGTGTAGGTTTACTCTATATTTTATACTTTAGTTAAAGTTTTATTTTCGACATACTAATCTTTTTATTTTACTTACTTCAACCATTGTACTTTATCTTTTGTTATTATTATTAATCCTTTAATCCTTCGAAGGTGAATTTTTTTATTAAGATGGCGGTTTTTTCTCTAAAATATTTTTGGCTTTTTTTTATGATTTTGCCATTTTTTTCTCTCGTCTTCTTCCTATAATGCATCTCTTACCACAGTTTAAATTTTTTTTGGTTTGTTTGGGTTTTAACCCGATTTATAAGTTACTAGTGATTATATTCTTTTTTTTTTACTACCAATTATATTAAGAAGTTTGGTTTTAGTATAGTGATTATAATTTTTTTAGAGTTTGGGTGGATTTTTTTAATATCCTTTATATACGGAGTTGTCTTCTGCTGATATGGGGTTTTTTTAGTTTTAGATATTTAGTTTCATCTTTCCCTTTTCCCAGCCTATCCTTGGCTGAGGTGCTCTTTTTTTGGGTGGGGGGGTGGGAGGTCTTTTTCTAAATTTTATGTTTCTTTTACCAGTTTTTTTTTCAGTTTTCTCATTTGGGCTGATTTTGAACTGCAAATATGCCCGCGATGTCGTCACTTCCAGGTCTGCTCCTTACTTTTGTTCCTCTTCCGGGTGCATGAGTTTATAATTTGGTTAACCCTTTAAATACCAAAGGGTTGATTTTAGAATTATGGCTCAGACCATTAATTTTGTCTCTTGGAATACTAATGGTTTAAACCATCCGATTAAATGGAAAAAGATTTTCTAAGTATTCCAAAGACTTAATGCTCATATTATTTTTGTACAAGAAACTCATGTGAGGAAAGAGGACAATTATCACTTTTTTAGGTTTTGGAGGGGTGAACAGTATCACTCGAATTTGAATGCCAAAGTAAAGTGAGTTTCAATTTTTATTGACTCCTATATTGCATTTGTCCAACATGACATCTTTTCAGATCCGAATGGTAGATTTTTGTTAATTAGTGGCTTACTTTTTAACAAAAAGGTTGCTATGGTTAATGTTTTTGCTCCAAATGTGGATTGTCCTGATTTTTTTTAAGTCCTTATTTACTTCTCTACCATTATTAATATAAGTTAATAATGGGTGGTGACTTTAATTGTTGTTTAAACCTTTGATGGACAAATCTATATCTACTCAGACTTTACCCAATAAGTCGGCCACTTGTATTAACTCTTTTTTGACTGATAATGGAATTTTTGATATTTGGAGATTTCGGCATTCTAAGGACAAAGGATTTTATTTTTTTCTCACACGTTTATCATTCCTACTCGAGAATTGACTTTTTTTATTGACTTTTGTTTTATTCCATTGGTAATTGGTTGTAATTATGATATTATAGCCATCTCTGACCATGCTCCATTAAAACTTTCTATTAAATTTACTGATACAGCTTCTAATGCTAGACAATGGCGATTTGATTCTACCTTAGTGCAAGATCCGGACTTCATTAAATTTATGAATGAACAGATTGATTTCTTCTTTTCAATTAATTCCACGGATGATATTTCTTGCAGAACACTTTGGTAACTTTTAAAGCATATATAGGTGGACAGATTATCTCTTACTCTGTTGGTCTGAGAAAACGCATTAAGAAGGAAACTCTTCTATTGGTTGATAAAATTAAAGAGATTGACTAGAAATATTCGATCACTCCTAGTAAGGAGCTTTACAAACAAAGGGTTGAACTTCAAACGGAACATAGTTTATTACTTACATCTTCGATTGAAAATCAATTAATGAAAACCAGATCTGATTTTTATATACACAGTGATAAATCGGGTAAACTGTTGGCTAGTCAATTGAAGAATGCTTTGGTTAAACGTCAAATTACTAAGATCCGTCAGCAGAATGGGGATTTGACAGTTAACCATGATGAGATAAATAAATCATTTCAAGATTTTTATACCTCCCTGTATCATTCTGAATTCCCTCAAGATCGTAATACCATGTGTGATTTTCTTGGGAAATTGAATTTTCCAAAATTATCATCAGATGATCTTTCAATATTAGAAACTCCTATTACAGATGCAGAAATTAAAGGGGTTATTTCCTCCATGAATTCTGGGTAAGTACCAGGTCCAGATGGGTATACAGTGGAACTTTTTAAATGTTTTTCTGCTACTCTTTCTCCTTGGTTATGCAGGGTTTTTGAAGAAGCAATTAGATTGGGCAATTTGCCACAATCTTTTTATAGAGCTTCCATTTCTTTTATTGAAGAAAGATAAAGACCCTACTGACTGTGCATCCTATAGACCAATATCCTTATTGAATGTAGACTCCAAGATCTTTTCCAAGTTACTGGCATCCAGACTGGAGAAGGTATTACCCCAAATTATTTCGGAAGATCAAAATGGTTTTATTAAAAATCGCTATTCTTTTTTCAATGTTAGGAGACTATTGAATATTGTTTATACTCCTTCATGTAGCCCTTCAGAATGTGTTATTTCATTAGATGCGGAGAAAGCATTTGATAGAGTTGAATGGCCATACTTATTTAATGTGCTGGAGAAGTTTAATTTTAGTCCGGCATTCATTTCCTGGGTTAAACTGATATATCATACTCCAGTAGCCTCGGTGCTTACTAACAATCAAAGATTTCTCTTTCTTCGTTTATTTCGGGGCACTAGACAAGGCTATCCTCTTAGTCCATTATTATTTGATATTGTCTTGGAACCCTTGGCAATTGCTATCAGAGAATCACAGAATATTCTTGGCATTAATCGTGGGACAGATATACATAAGTTGTTATATGCAGATGATTTATTATTATTTATTTCTAATCCTGAGAAATCCATTCCTGCAGTTTTATCATTGCTGGCTCAATTTAGTGATTTTTCCGGGTATAACTTAAATCTTAATAAGAGTGAATTGTTTCCTTTAAATAGACAGGTTGCAATTTATGGAAATTTACCTTTTAAATTAGTTAATGACTCTTTTATTTACTTAGGGATTAAAATCACAAAAAACTATAAAGACTTATTTAAGGTTAATTTTTTACCCTTAATCGATCAGATTAAATGTTTGTTTACTAAGTGGTCACCACTATCTTTATCTCTGATAGGTCGGATTAATGCTATTAAGATGGTTATTTTACCCAAGTTTTTATATATATTTCAAGCGGTACCAATTTTTATTCCGAAATCTTTTTTTGCTAATGTTGATTCAAAAATTTCCTCATATATATGGCAGAATAAAAATCCTAGGTTAGGTAAAATATATTTACAGAAGGCAAGGAAGGAAGGTGGATTGGCATTGCCTAATTTTAGATTTTATTATTGGGCAGTTAATATCCAATATTTGATATGTTGGTTAAAGGATTGGGATATATCTTTTAGCCCTCATTGGGTGAACCTGGAAATTAAATCTGTACAAGAATTTGCACTGGGTTCTATTTTAGGGATTTCTCTTCCCTTTGCTGTTTCTAAATTGCCGAAACGAATTGACAACCCGATAGTTAAACATACTTTACGTATATGGTTTCAATTTCGGAAATTTTTTGGGTTGACTCAGTTTGTTTTAAATATTCCTATTGTATCCAATTGGTTTTTTTTATCCTTCTATTATAGACAAGCTTATTCAGCTTGGAAGACTAAAGGATTACTACGATTTTCCGACTTATTTTTGGATAATTGTTTTATGTCTTTTGAGCAAATATCTAATAACTATAATTTGCCTAGATTTCATTTTTTTTAGATATTTACAGATTAGGAATTTCTTAAATACTGTACTTCCTACTTTTCCAAATTTTGTGTCTTCAGGCATTTTGGAGAATTTGTTTGAACTAAGCCCTTTTCAGAAAGGGCTAATAGCAAAACTTTACAATATAATTATGAAGATACGTTCAGAGCCCTTTTATAAGACTAAAAATGATTGGGAAAGAGAACTTAACCTTACTATCCCTATTGAGAATTGGGATAAAATTCTTCAATTAGTTAATACATCATCTATATGTGCTAAACATTCACTAATACAGTTTAAAGTTGTGCACAGGGCTCATATGTCCAAGGATAAATTGGCTCATTTTTATTCCTATATAAATCCTATTTGTGATAGATGTCAGTCTGAGATAGCATCTTTAACTCATATGTTCTGGTCGTGTCCGCATTTGGAAAAATATTGAAAAGATATTTTTGATATTATCTCTGCGGTATTGAACATTGATTTACAACCTCATCCTATTACTGCAATTTTTGGTTTACCAATGATGGACTCAGTCCATTTATCCTCTTCTGCTTGTCGAATGATTGCATTTCTTACACTAATGGCTAGAAGATCTATTTTGTTGAATTGGAAAGAAATTAATCCTCCTACTGTATTTCATTGGTTTTCTCAAACTATGTTATGTCTAAATTTAGAAAAAATTAGAAGTGGTGTATTTCACACTTCTATTAAATTTGAAAAGATATGGAGACCATTTATTCAATATTTTCACATGATGTAATATGACCCTGTTCCAGGCCTATTTGATTTTCCAGTTTTGATTCTATATATGTTGAGAGGATCGGAGTTGACGACACTGATGACTTTGTATTTTTGTGAGATATTATAAACAGCCCTTTTTTTTTCTTTTTCCATTTTTTTCTTTTTTTTCCTTTTTTCTTTTTCGTTTTTATTTTCCTTATTAGTTACTAGATTATTAGATTAGTTGTTTTGCTTTTTTTTCTTTTTTCTGTTTTTTTATTATATATTATGATATACATAGGTTTGCCTTGTTTATTTGTATATTGTATCGTCTATGATTTGGAAATACCCGTTTATACTGTAATCATTGCTTATATATTCTTTCATGTTCAGTTGAATTGTGTATGTTTGTAATCCCATTATCTATGTACCGATTTTATTTTGTTGATATTAATAACAATAATAAAAAAATTGAAAAAAAAAAGAAAGAAAGAAAGAAGCTCCTAATGTGGTGTCACCACCTCAGTTGTGATATGACAATGCAACTCTTGTACTCAGTGCCCGAACCAGTGAAGCCAAGTGTGCCTCTTAAGTTTCTCTGTTCTACAGAATTCTCCATGGCCCTGCCATTTACTGTGCAAGGCCTGGCCTAGTTTAACTTCCCAAAATAATAAGATATACAGACAACATTAGACCATTTGGCCTATTGAGTCTGTTCTGTCATTCAATCATGGCTGATTTTTTTTCTCTCAAACCCATTCACATGCTTGTTTCCTGTAATCCATAACCCTCTATACTTAATCAAGAACCTATCACTCTCTGCCTTAAATACATGTGATTTGGTTTCTGTTGCAACAAATTCTACAAGTTTAGCACCCTTTGGCTAGAGAATTTCCTCCTCATCTAATTTCTAAAGTTCTATGTACAATATTTTCACTTCTGAACTAAATTCCATCTGTCATTCTTTGACCCACTTTTTCAGTTGATCCAGATCAGGGGTTCCCAACTTTTTTTTTTAACAACATGGACCAATACTATTAAACAAGGGGACTGTGGATTCCAGGTTGGAAATTCCTGATCTAGATACTTATGTAATCTGAGGTCATCTTTTATGTCCACTGGCGTCATCTGCAAAGTTATTAAACAAATCGCCTGCATTCTCATCCAAAAACCAGCATGGATCTCAGTGGCACACCAGTATTCACATCTTAAACAGAAGTCTCTACTACCACCCTCTTAATCTAGCCACTGGCAACATCTGTTCATTTGGCTAGCTCACACTGAATGCCATATGATCTAACCTTTCAATCAGTCTACCATGCGCAATCTTGTAAAAGACCTTACCGAAGTCCATATAGGTAATGTCGACTGCCTTGCCTCATTAGTCATCTTGGCCAGTTCTTCAAAAACCTCAATCAAATTTGTGAGGCACCATTTCCACACACAAATACCATGCTGACTTTCCCTTATCAATCCTTGATAAGAGAGATTTAGTCTTGTAACGTACCTTTCCAAATGCAGGTAGAGCTTTAACTCAGAATCATCTTTAGTAACTTTCATACCACTCATCATTAGGCTCACCAGCCTTTTGTTCCTTAGATTTTTCTTACAACCCTTCTTAAATAAAGACCCCCCCAGTCTACTACATCACCTGTAGCTAACAATAATAAAAGTGTCTCTGCCAAAACCCCACCAGTTTTATCCATGGCTTCCCACAATGTCTTGGGATACACTTGGTCTGGCTCTAAGAATTTATCCGACTTTATGCACTTTAACATTGCTAGTGCTCCTCTTTTGTAATGTTCATACTTATTTCTTTTATCATTTATTTATATTTTTATTATTTTACTTTTCAAGACAGCACTGTTCTCTTCCCTGACTTTCTCCACAGTAAATACAGATGAGAAGTATTTATTTTAATCCTCAGATTTCTCTTCACTTAACTCATAGACAATCACATTGACCTTAAAGGAGACCTACTCTCTCCCTACATGCCATTTTGTTCTTGCCTATCTCTTTAGATTCTCTTTTCTGTTGTTTGCCAAAGCTGTCTTATCTTATTTTTGTCCTCCTGATTTCCATCTTTACTCCACTCAAGGGATTTGCTTGATCCCTGCTCCTTATACCTGACATGTGCATCCTTTTCCCTGACCAGACCCTCAGGATACTTTGTTATTAACACAGTTCCCTAATCTTGTTAGCCTTGCCCTTCACTCTAACAGGGACACACTGATGTTTTAGTGGCTGGATTGTTTAGAACCAGGGTTATATTCTCAAAAGTATGGAGTCAGCTTTTCAAGATGGAAGTGAGAAGAAATTGCTTTGCCCAAAAGATAATGAAGTTTTTGTAATCAGAGTTCATTGAATTGGCATGGCTTTACCTAACTTTCGTTTATATTATTGGGCAGCTAATATACGTTGTGCTACCTTTTGGTCTTTCTTCCACGACCAACCCGAGTGCCCTAACTGGGTGGCGATGGAGTTGAGCTCCACTAAAGAATTATCTATCTCTGCACTTCTTGGCTCTGCACTCCCTAGTAGTCTGCCCAGATCAATAGCTAATCCTCTTGTTAGACACACTTTGCGTATATGGGCTCAGTTCAGGAAATGCTATGATTTCCAGGGTTTTCCGTTTCCAGCCCTGTTGCTCATAATCACCTTTTTTTACCTACTACATACGATTCAGCATTCCATGTTTGGTATAGGAAGGGCATTAGACATTTTGAAGATCTTTTCATTGATAATCGCTTCGCTTCTTTTCAACAGCTCTCTGTTCAATCTGCCTAACGCTCATTTTTTCAGATATCTCCAAATCCGACACTTTATTGCTCCTTTAATTCCTAACTTTCCTGAAATGCCTGCGAAAAATGCTATGGACCTATTTCTTTCCATTAATCCACTAGGTAAAGGCTTAATATCAATCATCCGAGATAAACTAGCAGCCTTACGATGGGCCCCTATGGATAAAATCAAAATGGCCTGGGAGCAAGATTTAAATATCTCCTTATCTGAGGAGAGCTGGGAATCAGTTCTCAAATCAGTTAACTCAACCTCTCTTTCTGCTCGCCACTGCCTTTTACAGTTTAAGATTGTTCATAGAGCCCATATGTCTAAATCTAAACTATCTCGATTCTACCCTAGCATTAGTCCACTCTGTGATAAATGCAAGAGGGGCGTGGTCTCTCTCATCCATATGTACTGGTTCTGTCCTAGCTTGGCGAAATTCTTGAAAGATGTCTTCACTACGTTATCGTGTATTCTGAATCAGCACCTAGAACCAAACCCCTTAATTGCTCTGTTCGGTTTTTGGGGCGAGACAGATTTATGTCTGGGTCCGACCAAATGCCGAATATTATACTTTGCCTCTCTCCTGGCTAGACGTTTGATCCTCCTTAGATGGAGAGATGTTGCCCCGCCCACTCATGCTCAATGGCTTAACGACATCATGGCCTGCTTGGACCTCGAAAAAATTCATTATTCAGTTCTCAATTCAGATTTAAAGTTCCATAAGGTCTGGGGACCTTTTATTGAGTACTTTCATAACCTTCCTCTTGACTAGGTTTTTTTTTTCTTTTCGGTCCCTTGCTTTCAGCTCCCTTTTTTTTTCTCTGGTAGAAGGCATTATTATCCTCTGTTGCTGAGTGTATTCACAGTCTGGGAGTTTGGCTGTCCTGACTTATACTCTCTATATTGTGTTGTGGTTGGTCTGGAGTTGCTGTTTTTTTCTCTTTTGTTGTGGGGCTTGGGGAGGACACTAAGCTTACTTGTCTTGAATTTAGGTGCTTTTTTGTTAATTCTCTTCCTTTGTAGCATATTGTTATTGTATGCTTAATTTTGCATTGTTTTAATGTTCCTCATTGGGATTTGGGGTTTTTAATTTGTAAAATGTTTTGAAAAACTAATTAAAAAAAAGAGTTCATTGAATTAAGCCATAAAATGATAATTTTAAAATTAAATATTATGGAATCAAGGGATATGGAGTTAATGCCGGGAAAATGGCCATGAGGTGAAAGATCACCCATAACCCTATTGAATAATGGAGCAGGTACAAAGAGCTGAATGACCTACTCTTGTTTCTATATCTTAGGTTGTTCTGGAGATTTTATTCTAGTTATATGTGCAGTCCTGACCTAGGAATTGGGTTTCATATGTTAGAGCTTGTGTGCCAAGGTGCTTTAATTGTAGTTTAAATGGAGGACTGGTTAATACGTAGAAAACAGTGCAAATTGACAGATCAACAAGTCATTGTTGGAATGCATTGTGTTGAATATCATGCATCTATTAGCTCTTAGAAATCTGAGTGATGATTGGCTCTGCAAATTTCTGTCGATAATACTGGCCCTGCCTGTGACAACACCTAATGCATCAACAGTAAAAGAAAATGCTTGCGTGTTCCGCACCTCTGATTATCTGTCAAATTCCCTTTCTAAAATATTTATGAAATTGGATTCTAGCATCATTTATAGGCAATGGATTCTTGAGGATGCCAAATGCAATTTTCCTCATTGCTTCTCTTAATTTTCTGTTCATAATTTTAAATCTATTGCCTCTGGTTATTGATCCATATTCTGTAGGCAATGCCATTTTCTACCAACACTTAAAACCTGTCTGCACATTGTTCTGCTAAATTCTGCAGATTATAGTAATTAATCTTGTTGTTCTACCATTGGGTTTGGTTTCCCTCAAGTTTTAGTGATAGAACTCACCAGAATATGTAGCTACACCAGAACATTTGTGTTTTAGCATGAATTTCTTTGACTTCTACTAATTGAGCTACATATTTTTCAAAATAATGTATGCTTGCAGCATCTTCCACATTCTCTACAGCCGATAACAATGACTCACTGCAGTTTGTTAATATTTTAAATGGGGAAAACTGAAAATGGGGAGAGATGGCAATGAATTTCATAGTTGGTACTTCCTACAAAACCAATCAGAGTGGTCTCACTATAAAGTAGATATTCCACAGGGGTTGACAATGGATTTTGTGTCCCAGCTTGATACACAAGCCAGGGCAATACAATATGCAGAGCAAGCTGTTGCTCATGTAGCAGTCACCCCCTCTAGACGTAGCTGATGAATCCAAAGGAGTGGCAGAGACCAATGCAGTTTGGTATCAGCATAGAGGACTGCCTTAGGGACTTCAGTTCTGCAGTTTTCCTCGGGGTTTACTCCTGAAGCAACCTATCCTCTAACTTTTTTTTTACAGCTGCGCGGACCAATCATTGTTCTGAGCAGGAAATTTTTACACAGCCTGAAACCTGCAACTGCAGAACTTTGTCTTTTTTTGTAATATGGACACCAACATATGCACACTTATGCACGTGATCCGGAAGGGCACTAATAGCCTCGTGGGAAGGTTTGCTAATATTACATGGGCGGGAGTTTAAACTTCAGTTGCAGAGGGAGGGAATGAGAGTGTCATCACCATTAATAATGTGATTGTGGGGACAGATGTTTAACCTCAAACAATGTCAGGAAGCAAAAGCTTGAGCATGGTGGATCTAATGTTCTGAGTTGCATATATTGTAGTGCAAGTTGTAGGAAAGGTAGATGAATTCATGGCTTGGATCAAGACATGGAATTATGATGTTGTATCCATTGGTGAGACTTGGTTGCAGGAGGGGTAGGACTGGCAGTTCAATATTCTGGGGTTCCGTTATTTTGGACATGATGGAGCTGGGGAGATTAAGGGGGAGGGGTGGCATTACTGGTAAGGGAAAATGTCTCAGTGCATAGAAGTCCCAGTGGTTGAGTGTGCAATACTTGATCTCCTATTAGGGATGAGACACAGCAGATGACAGAAGTTTGAGAAGCGGGACACTACATCTAGCAATCATAATGCCTTTAGTTTTTAGGTAATTATGGAAAAGGATAGGTCTGGTTCTTAGGTTGAGATTCTGAATTGAAGAAAGGCCAATCTTGATGGTATCAGAAATAATCCAGCAAGTGTGGATTGGGACAGGCTGTTTTCTGGGAAAGGTATACTTGGTAAGTGGGCAGCATTCAAAAATAAGATTTTGAGAATACTATGTTTGTGTGTGCCTTTCAGAATAAACCAAGCATAAAAGGCTTAGGATTTTGAGAGATATTCAGGCCTTGGTTTTAAAAAAAAGGAGATGCATAACAGGTATAGGCAAGTAGGAGCAATAAAGTACTTGAGTAAAAGAAATGCAAGAGAATACTTAAGAAAAAAAAATCAGGAGGGCTAACAGAAGGCATATGTGTGCTCTAGCAGACAAGGTGGCGCAGAACTCAACGGCTCCTACAGATATGTTGAGAACAAAAGGATTGCAACGGACTGATTTGGTCCTCTGAAAGATCAGAATGGTAATCTTTGCATGGAGCCAAAAGACAGGGATGAGATCTTAACTGTGTTTTTATTTTTGCATCTATATTTAGTCAGGAGACGGACACTGAGTCTATAGAAGTGAGGCAAAGCAGCAGTGAGATCATGGACCCTACACAGATTACAGCAGAGGAAGTGTTTGCTGTCTTGGGGCAAATTCGGGTGAACAAATCTCTCCTGTGCCTAACAAAGTGTTCCCTTAGATCCTGTGAGAGGCAACACAGAAATAGCTTGCGTTGGGATTGGGAGTATTTCTAGTTTAGTTTGACTATATTCTTGCATCCAAAAAAGTGATGATGTTTAGTAGTTCCACTGCATGATTTCATTTCAGAGTATTTATATTTATATTAATGTCATTTCTTGCTAGCTCACCGACTGAGAAGAAGACCAACACTGGTGGCTTCCCGGTTATGAAAAGTCGTTACTTACTTGTAAAGAAAAGCCCAGTACATGGGAAATCAACCCCTATTCTAAAAAGGACACCTGGCAAAGGGCTCGTGCAAATCAGCAAACACAGGTTGCAGAGGCTACCAACATCAGCACCGCATGGCAGTGCAAAACAAGGTAGGGAGTTGATGCCAAATTGAAGTGATTTTCTTGGCGATGTGCTAAGAGGCTCTGTACTAATCACTGCTGGGAATACTACAAGACTTGGGCTTGTAGTATCAATGGATTGATGAAGTGCATGGTCAGTTTTGCTTTCTGTCAGCTTATTTATCACATACTTCAATGATAGCATTGTTGGATAATCATATTAAAAATTTTCTGTCAGTTGCCCTATTGCTACTGGGAGTATTCTGTAGGCCCTCCAATAGAAACAGGAACACTAAGGAACAGATCAATAGGCAGATTTTTGAAAGCTGCAAAAGCACCAGGGCTGTTTTCATTGGTGACTTCAACTTCCCTAATATTGATTTGCACCTCCTTAGTGCAAGAGTTTTAGATGGGGCAGGATTTATTAGGTGTGTCCAGGAAGGATTCCTGACACAATATGTGTACAGACAGGCTGACTAGAAGAGAAGCCATACTGGATTAAAGAACTAGGCGGTGGACCTAGTCAGGTGATAGATCACTGGGTGGGCGAGTATTTCAGAGTCAGTGACCCCAAGTTTATGACCTTTAGCGTAACTTTGGATAAGTATACGTGCAAATCATATGAGAAAGTACTTAAGAGGGAGGGATAATAATGATGCTTAGGGTTCTGGATAGGCTTGTTCCACTAAGGCAAGGAGAGGGTGGTAGAATGAAGGAATCATGGTTAACAAGAAGAGTGGAACATTTAGTCAACAGGAAGAAGGAAGCATAATTAAGATTTAGGAGGCCAAGATCCGATGGGGCTCTTGAGAGTTATAAGGAGGTCAGTAAGGGCCTTAAGAGAGATAGAAGGGGAGATGAGAAGGCCCTTGAGTAGGATTAAGGAAAGCGCCAAGGCACTCTACATGTTTGTAAGGAACAGGAGGATGACGAGTGAGGGCAGAACAGATCGGGGATAAAAAAGGAAACATTGTGCTTGGAGTCAGATGAGGCAGGAGAGGGGCTTAATAAATACTTTGCTTCAGTGTTCAGCAGCGAGAGGGAACTTGAATATAAAGTCACTGTAGAACAGGCTAATATGCTGAAACATGTCAACATTAAGAAAGAATATGTTAGGAACTAAAAAAAATACTTCCTTGGACTCGATGGGATACACCCCAGGTTACTACAGGAAGTGAGAGGCCACAGTAGTACAACCAGAAGACTGGAGGATGGCAAATCTTCTTCATTGGTCCAAGAAAGTTAATGGGGATAATCCTGTGAATTATAGACCAGTGAGTGGGCACTGTGGAAGAATAGAGGCATTTTGGGTTCCACTTCCATTGATCACTCAAAGTTGTCGCGCAAATTGATAAGATGTTCAAGAAAGCATTTGGTCTGTTTTCATTAGTGTGGGAATTGAGACCCATGCAATAATGTTGCAGCTCTATAAAATTCTGATGAGACCATATTTAGAGTATTGTGTTCAGTTCTGGTCACCTCATTATATGAAGGATGTGGAAGCTTTGGAGGGGGTGTAGAGGAGATTTACCAACATGCTTCCAGGATTAGAGAACATGTCTTATGAGGAAAGGTTGATTAAGCTGAGGCTTTTTTGAGTGAAGGAGGATGAGAGTGACTTGGTAGCATTGTATAAAGATAAGTGGCAGAGTGGATAGCCAGTGCCTTTCTGTAGCCATGTTGGTAATGGCTAATACAGAGGGCATAATGTTACGTTGATAGGTGGAAAGAATAAGGTGGGATGTCAGAGGTAGGCTTTTTACATGGAGGGGTAAATGCATGGAGAACACTGCCAGGAATGGTAATAGAGGCAAATACATTAGGGAAATTAATGAGACTCTTGGGTAGTCACGTCGATGAAAGAAAAATGGAGGGCCATGTGGAAGGGAAGGGTCTGATTGATCTTGGAATAGGTTAAAAGGACACTCCAATATCATAGGCCAAAGGGGCTATACTCTACTATACTGTTCTATGTCGACGTTCTATATAATCAACAAATCTTGAAGGGGAAAAGACTTGTAGTGAAGATTATTTTGGGAAATTGGTTCACAGTTGCATATTTGTCCAACATGACACATGTAATCCAGCAATAGCCCAGCAAAGTTAAGCTTGGTGAATTTGTATAGATAACCACAAAATTCAAGAGGAACTCAGCAAGTCGGGCAGCATCTATTGAGGGGGAGGGGCACAATAAACAGTCGTATGTTTCGGGCCAAGACCATTCATCAGGACTTAATATTTTCTAATGAAGGCTCTTGGTCTGAATCATTTACTGTTTATTTCCCTCCTGAGATGTTGCCTGACTTGAGTTCCTCCAGCATTTGTGTGTGTGTGTGTGTGTGTTGCTCTTGATTTCCAGAATCTGCAGAATCTCTTGTGTTTGCATAGATAAAGTGATATTTTATCAGAACAAACCTACCTTCACACACCAAAGGATATTCAGATTGTGGAATGCTCAAGAGAGTTTGGTAATCATACTGTATCTGGTGCTAAGATATAAGTAACATTAAAAGAATTACAATTATTTCCTCTTTGTGCACAGTGGACCAATTCCCTTGATGATTCTGCTGGTTGAATATTTTTGTGCTTCTATTGCACTTGTGCTCTTTTGTGCTATATTGATTTAGTATCAGTTAACAAAGCATAAATGAAGGACTCAACCTTCATTTTGCCTGTTCGTCCATCTCCATACCACATTTGATTTTATATTGATTCCCTGAGCCAGCAGGGGAAGAGTCCAGTGAAAGATTGCTTAAGGTTAAGGTGTATGGGGAGTAAGTTTGCCATATGTCACCTTGGAGAGGCTCTTCTGATTTACCTTTGTTTTCGCAATGTAATTATTGGGTGTGGAGAATGTGAATACATTGCAGGTAAAGTTAGGAACTGAGAGACTCTTAGGAAGGCTGCTAAACAATAACAAGCAGCTACCAAAGGCCTCCAGAATTGTTCACTTATTCTGCAGTTCTCTCAGCTAATTGATTGCCCAATTTTCTCTTTATGTGAAAAGAGACAGATATCAAGTAATTTGCAGCAATAACGTGCTTGCACTTGGCCTGCTCTATCTCTGTGTTCATTTCCGATTGCAGAAAAAACGCTAATATATAATTATCCTTGCAAATTGGATTGCTTTAAATAAAGAGAAGTGTTTGGCCGAGAGGGACGATCCCATTTCCTTGAGTTACTGCGAGCTGTAATTGCAGCATTCAATCAATTTGCAGTATTAGAAATTCAGTCATTATCAACATCAAGCCTCATTCCTTCTGATAGCTAAAAGCCAAGTCATTTCTCCCTTTTTAAACAGCTGAATTAATCAGACTAGATTTAAACATTTGCTCACATGAAGAGGTCAGGGCTAGTAATATATTGTCTTCCAGATAACGGTTAATGAAAAGGAAATTAAATTACTAATAACCACCTTGGAGTATTAAAAAGCTAAAATTGACTATTTTCAGAGTTAACTTAATGGAATGTGCTTGTGTTTCTGTTTTACATTAACATCAATATGCTTCGTAGCACATTGACTAATAATGGTGAGAAATATTTGACAGTATCTATCTTTATATCGTAATACTCAATACCTTTATCTCTAGCATCGTGTCTATGTGTTACACATATCCACTTTGTCAAGGCCTTAAATGCGAATTCTGTCTGAAGATTGGCCTATGGACCCATTTAAGGAAACAGAGAACCTACAATCCTCTTTGCCATAGCATCACTAACCATTCAGAAGTCCAGAGCTTCTATACAGTACAATGCTAAACGTTATTCAGTTATTTAGACAAATCTTATGAAACAGATATTCTTTGTCATATAATGTTGATTTGTTGGTAATTGCCAAATACTCTTGATTCTCTCTCCAGTTTAGAAATGTCAGCGGCCATCCATCTATTGCCTGTGTATACATGTATATGTCTGTGTGCCTCTTAAATACCACTGTCCACCACTACCACTCGTGCGTGTATGTGCGTACATGATTTCTTGATGGGTACTTTAGCCTTTAAATGGTTTAGCTTTGCCTGGAAAGAAAAAGAACCCAAACCATCTAAAAGAAAGCAGTAAATGGTGGAAAGAAAGGCAAAACGTTGGCAATCAGAAATCAAACTTCCCAGATGAAACAATTGCCATCTCCACACTAGCATTATTAAATTTTCCCATCTTTTGTCCAAAGGAAGCAGTGAAACAAAAGTGATGGTGTTAAATTCAGTAAAGCTAAGTGAGGACAGGACGTACACTTCAGTGGGACTACGTTAAACCACAGAAATTATCTTTTTGTGTACTGTTTCTTTGAATAGGAGCAATAAAATGTTGGGAATCGTACAGTTTTTTTAAAAAAAGAAAACAGTGTTGTGCATAGAGCAACATACTTCATGTTCCAAGTGTGGATTCCTTGTAAAAGGGTCTCCTATGGAAACCCTGCAATGACTTTTCAGTCATGGCTCTGCTCCTTTGTTACTGTTGTGGAACATAGAGCACAACATCAGCTTTGCACATCCAAAGAACTAGAGCAACTATCACAGGAGTGCATAGAACAAGTTTTATAAGTTCCTAAGTAGAGCACTAAGGATTTCTGTGTCTTGATACTGACATCACTACTCTGGTCTGATGCTATTAAATAAATAATTTATTATACTGTAGCTTTCTATTGATCTTCCAATTACTTTGGTCCTTTATGGTAGAAAATTCACTGATGTATGCAGTTTTCCCTGACAGGTCTCAGTGTTGTCAGGTTAAACTGAGATATTTCTATTGTTATTGCAGTTATTCAAGAGATTTTATAATAACATTGTATTTTTAATATAGACCACCATTTTATCCATTGTTAAATATCCAGATTGAACTTAGTAGTTTAATTTCATCATATAAACTTACTGTTCTGTTCAAGTTTCATTCTGGCACATTATAATGACCTTGCTAGCTTATCCATTTTGTCAAAATAAATTCTCAAATATTTAATCTATATCCATATATTTTGCTTCCAACTGAGATTGAGGATTGAGACAGCTACTACCTCTTTGGATTTCCCATGTGACTTGGGTTGGAATATCTACTTCCTTTCCAAGAATGCAGCCAAATATGTCTGATGATTAGAAAGTCACCAGACCCTGAGCTATCAAGTGGGCTTTACATATTGCTCAGAATTTCTTGCCTTAAAAACATAGGCAGTTGTAAAAGCCTTGTAGATCAGATACAGGCGTGCCACTTACATGTCTCCAGTATGCAAACAGGACTCTGATACCTCATAGGAGCTTTTATAAATTTTGATACAGAAGCCTAGCAGTTCTCGTCCCCTTTCAGCTTTCTGCAGCAACACTCTTGTTTACTCATCTAGCCCATCTCTACTTTCTTGATTAAAATGAATGAGATTTAGTGATCTGGCACCTAGGTTATGCAACATTCACAGAAACGCTGAAATTTGATGGTGCTCAATTTTGCAGTAATTTGAGAGTATCAGAGGGTAGAAGTTAGTGTAGTTCCTATTTCTGAGGAGAGGATGCTTGGGGAAACTAGAATTCTAGAATGTTTCTGGAAGACTGGAAAATTACAAATGTCACTCCAATGTTTAAGAAGGAAGGGAGGCAAAAGATAAGGAAATTATAGACCAGTTGGTCTGATTTCAGTGATTGGGAAGATTTTGGAGTCCATTATTAAGGATAAGGTTTTAGGATAGCGAGAAGCACATGATAAAGTAGGCCAAAATCAGCAAGTCCTTTAAGAGGAAACGCCTAACAAACCTGTTGGAATTCTTCGAAGAAATAACAGGCAGAATAGACAAAGGAGAGTCAGTGGATGTTGTTTACTTGGATTTTCAGAAGGCCTTTGACATGGTGCAACGCATGAGGCTGCTTGACAAGATGAGAGCCCAAGGTATTGCAGGAAAGATACTAGCATGGATAGAAGATTGGCTGACTGGCAGGGGGCAAAGAATGGGAATAAAGGGGACCTTTTCTGGTTGGCTGCTGGCAACTGGAGGTATTTTGCTAGGGTGGGTCTGCTTCTTTTCACATTGTGTCAACAATTTGATGGCTTTGTGGCCAAGTTTGCAGACATAACAAAGTTAAGTGGAGGGACAGGTAATGTTGAGGAAGCAGGGAGTCTGCAGAAGGAATTGGATTGGGACAAATGGATTATAGTGTAGGGTATGTATGGTCATGTACTTTGGAAGAATGAATAAAGGTGTAGACTATTTTCTAAACGGGGAGAAGATTCAAAAATTAGTGATGCAGAGGGACTTTGGAGTCCTTGTACAGGATCCCAGTAAGTTAACCTGCAGGTTGAGTTGGTGGTGAGGAGGGCAGGTGAAATGTTAGCATTAATTTTGAAAGATCTAGATTATATGAGCAAGGATGTCATGCTGAGGCTTTATGATATATTACGAGTGTTCAATGGCTCTGGGCCTGTACTTACTGTAGTTTAGAGGAATGTGAGGGATCTCATTGAAATCTGTTCAATGTTGGAAGACCTAGATAGAGTTAATGTGGAGAGGATGTTTCCTGTAGTCGATGAGTCTAGGTCTAGAGGGCACAGCCTCAGAATAGGGGGGGGGGGGGGGGTCATCCAGTTAGAATAGAGATGAGGAACTTCTTCAGCCAAAGAATTCTGAATATGTGGAATTCATTGCCATGGATGGCTGAGGAGGCCAAGATATTGAGTACATTTAAAACAGAGGTTGATAGGTTCTTGATTAGTCAGGACATCACAGGTTGCAGATAGAAGGCAGGAGAATGGGGCTGAGAGGAATAATAAGTCAAACCTGATGGAATGGCACAGCAGGATTGATGGGCCAAATGGCCTAATTTTGCACATATGTCTTGCCTGAAGGCGGCCATGTCTTTCATTAAGGACCATCATCATCTGGGACATGGCTTCTTCTCATTACTCCAAAGAGACATGAGCCTGAAGACCCAAATCCAGTGTTTTAGGATCAGCTTCAGACACTCAGCTGGAGACGCTCATGGCGTGAGTACTGTTTTGGATTCGCTCCATAACCTTTACTTTTTTTAACCTTTGATCACCCTTATTCAGCTTATTTTTACCTATACCGAAAGTTTCTTTATTCTTTTTTTTTGGTTTTACTGCCAAGAGTTTGTTGTGAAGTTTTGAAGATATGCAAACAGAAATGTCTCTCAGGTCTAAGGGACGGGATCCCGGACGTAATCCGAACGGTAACGGAAAAAAGCAGGCTCCGACACAACAAACTCAATTAACTTTTGAATTGTTTATGGAGGTTTTGGATAAAAAATTTGCTGAACTACAACAATTTTTTAAAGAAGATATAAAGGCTTTTCAAGAGTACATGGTTAAGACGGATTTAGTAATTAAACAGCAACAAGCTCTTATTGCGTCTCTGCAAGAAGATGCTCGGAAGCGAGATTTGACTATTGGAAAACTGCAACAGGATTTAATTTCGACCATTAAGCTGATGGAAGCCCTTAAAGCCAAGAGTGACGATTTTGAGAATCGGTTCAGAAGACAGAACTTACGTATACTTGGTCTTCCAGATGGCTAGAAAAAGATGACCCTTCGAAATATTTTGCTCAACTTTTAAAAGAAGCGTTTCCGACGATTTTCCCGAATAACCCCCCTTTATTGGATCGGGCACATAGAATTCGGCATCGATCACCGAGTGCTACAGACAAACCTTCGGTGGTAATTGTCCGGTTCCATTATGTACATGACAAAGAACAAATTATAAGAGCAGCTCGTCGAGCAGGAATGATTAAATTCAAAGATTTTTGCTTCCGCCTGATCGAAGATATTAGTCCAGACCTTTTAAAAAGAAGGCTTCTTTTTAAACCGTTGATGGCTGAATGTTATGAGAAAAATCTGAAACCTGCGCTTCTATACCCTGCGAAGCTTCGAATATCTCCGTCGAATGCTCCACGACAGGTTTTCATTTCAACTTCAGAAGCGAGAAAATATCTGGAGGAGAACTTCCCTACTGCTACAGACACCAGTCTCTAATAAATGAACGATTCTGATCATGTAAGATGGTTCTCGATCTCTTAAACCAGAATTAAAATCTGGTTATTGGTGTAGGTTCATCCTACACTTTATACTTAAGTTAAAGTGTGTTTGCGTCATATTAATTGTTTTGCCTTATACACTTTAATCATTTAACTACATATTTGTCTATTAACTTTGTTCCTTCGAAGGTATATTTTTAATTCTTTGAAGGTGAATTTTTCCTTGATTAAGATGGTGGTTTTTTGGAAAAGATTTTTGGTTTTGCTTAAGATGGCGTTATGTTTATATTTTTCGCGTTTCTTCCGTACAATGCATCGCTTATCTTAGCTTAAATATTCTTTGTTTTGTCTGGGCCAGAGCCCGATTTATAAGTTTTTTTTTAGTGATTATATTTTTATTCTTTTTACAACTAACTATACTTAGAAATTTGGTTTTTATTAGAGCGATTTTAATTTTTAAAGTTGGGGTGATTCTTTTATATATATCCTTTTTATATGGAGTGTTCTTCAGCTGACATGGGGGTAGGATTAGTCTTACTTTTTCTCTTTTTAAGTCGTATTTTGGCTTTTTCTCTTTTTCTCGGGGGGTGGGGGGATGGTCTGTTTTCTAATTATATTTTTTTTTGTACCAGTTTGTGTTAGTTTTTTTATTTGGGCTGTTTTTGAACTTCAAATATGTCTGTGTTGTCGTCACTTCCGGGTCTTCTCACTTCTTTTGTTCCTCTTCTGGGTGCATGAGTTTATAAGTTGGTTAACCCTTTTTAAACAAAGGGTTGATTATAGAATTATGGCTCAGACCATTAATTTTGTGTCTTGGAATACTAATAGTTTAAATCATCCAATTAAACGAAAGAAGATTTTCAAAGTATTCCAAAGACTTAATGCTCATATCATTTTTGTACAAGAAACTCATGTGAGGAGGGAGGACAAATTTCGTTTTTTTAGATTTTGGCGGGGTCAACAGTATCACGCAAATTCGAATGCTAAAGTAAAAGGAGTTTAAATTTTTATTGACTCCTCTATTTCATTTGTTCAACATGATATTTTTTCGGATCCGAATGGCAGATTTTTGTTAATTACGGGTTTACTTTGTAATAAAAAGGTTGCTTTGGTTAATGTTTATGCTCCAAATGTGGATTGTCCTGACTTTTTTAAATCTTTATTTACTTCTTTACCCAATCTAAATGAATATAAGTTAATAATGGGTGGTGACTTTAATTGTTGTTTAAATCCTCTGATGGATAAATCTTTATCTATTCAGACTTTACCTAATAAGTCGGCCACTTGTATTAACTCATTTTTGACTGACAATGGAGTTTTTGATATTTGGAGATTCCGGTATCCTAATGACAAAGAGTTTTCTTTTTTCTCACATGTTTATCACTCTTATTCAAGAATTGATTATTTTTTTGTAGACTCTTGTTTTATTCCATTGGTAATCGGTTGTAACTATGATATTATAGCTATCTCTGATCATGCTCCGTTATTACTTTCTATGAACTTTACGGATACAGCTTCTAATGCTAGACAATGGCGATTTGACTCTACCTTGTTGCAAGACTCTGAGTTTATAAAATTTATGGAGGAGCAGATCGACTTCTTCTTCTCAACTAATTCTACAGATGATATTTCCTGTGGAACACTTTGGGACACTTTTAAAGCTTATATACGTGGACAGATTATTTCTTATTCTGTTGGTTTGAGGAAATGTATCAAGATGGAAACTCTTTTATTGGTTGATAAAATTAAAGAGATTGATAAGAAATATTCGATTGCTCCTAGTAAGGAGCTTTACAAACAAAGGGTTGAACTTCAAATGGAACATAGTTTATTACTTACATCCTCGATTGAAAATCAATTAATGAAAACTAAATCTGATTTTTATATACATAGTGATAAATCTGGTAAACTGTTAGCTAGTCAATTGAAGAATGCTTTGGTTAAACGTCAAATCACTAAGATTGGTCAGCAGAATGGGAATCTGACAGTTAATCATGATGAGATAAATAAGGCATTTCAAGATTTCTATACCTCCCTGTATCAATCTGAATTTCCTCAAGATTATAATACCATGTCTGATTTTCTTGGAAAATTAAATTTTCCAAGGTTATCATCTGATGATCTTTTGATATTGGATACTCCTATTACGGATGTAGAAATTAAAGGGGCTATTTCCTCAATGAATTCTGGGAAAGCACCGGGTCCAGATGGTTATACAGTTGAATTTTTAAAAAAATTTTCCGCTACTCTTTCCCCTTGGTTAGGTAAGGTTTTTGAGGAAGCCATTAGATTAGGGAATTTGCCACAATCTTTTTATAGAGCTTCCATTTCTTTAATATCGAAGAAAGATAAAGACCCTACTAACTGTGCTTCTTATAGACCTATATCTTTATTGAATGTAGACTCCAAGATTTTTTCCAAGTTACTGGCATCTAGATTGGAGAAGGTATTACCCAAAATTATTTCAGATGATCAAACTGGCTTTATTAAAAATCGTTATTCTTTTTTTAACATTAGGAGATTGTTGAATATTGTTTATACTCCCTCACATGATACTTCAGAATGCTTGATTTCATTAGATGCAGAGAAAGCATTTGACAGAGTTGAATGGCCTTACTTATTTAATGTGTTGGAGAAGTTTAATTTTAGTCCGACATTTATATCATGGATTAAATTGATTTATCATACTCCAGTAGCCTCAGTGTTTACCAATAATCAAAGATCTCCCTTTTTTCGCCTATTTCGGGGCACTAGACAGGGATGTCCTCTTAGTCCATTACTATTTAACATTGCCTTAGAACCTTTGGTAATTGCCATCAGACAATCACAGGATATTTTGGGTATTAATCGTGGGGCAGATATTCGTAAGTTATCTTTGTATGCAGATGATTTATTACTATTCATTTCTAACCCGGAGAAATCCATTCCAGCAGTTTTATCATTATTGGCTCAATTTAGTGAGTTTTCTGGGTATAGGTTAAATCTTAATAAAAGTGAATTGTTTCCATTGAATAAACGGGTCCCAATTTATGGAAATTTACCTTTTAAATTAGTTAATGACTTTTTTACTTATTTAGGGATCAAAATCACAAAAAACCATAAAGATTTATTTAGATTTAATTTTTTACCCTTAATTGATCAGATTAAAGGTTTGTTTACTAGGTGGTCACCTCTGTCTTTATCCCTAATAGGTAGGATTAATGCTATTAAGATGGTTATTTTACCTAAGTTTTTATATATTTTTCAAGCGATACCAATTTTTATCCCGAAATCTTTTTTTACTAATGTTGACTCTAAAATTTCTTCATATATATGGCAGAATAAAAATCCCAGGTTAGGTAAAACATATTTACAGAAGACAAAAAAGGAAGGCGGGTTAGCATTACCTAATTTCAGATTTTACTATTGGGCAGTTAATATTAGATATTTGTTATGTTGGTTGAAAGATGGGGGTGGATCTTTTGGCCCTTGTTGGGTGAGTTTAGAAACTAAATCGGTATCAGCTTATGCTCTGGGTTCTATTTTAGGGACTTCTCTCCCTTTTGCTCTTTCTAAATTGCCGAAACGAATTGACAACCCGATAGTTAAACATACTTTGCGTATATGGTTTCAATTTCGGAGATTTTTTGGGTTGACTCAATTCGTTTTAAATAGTCCTATTGTATCTAATTGTTTTTTTCACCCTTCCATTATAGATCAAGCTTATTCAGCTTGGAAAACTAAGGGATTACTAAGATTTTCTGATTTATTTTTAGATAATTGTTTCATGTCTTTTGAGCAATTATCCAACAAATATAACTTGCCGAGATTTCATTTTTTTAGATATTTACAGACTAGACATTTTTTAAATTCTGTACTCTCTACGTTTCCAAATTTTGTGCCTTCAGATACTTTGGAGAGTTTATTTGAATTAGACCCTTTTCAAAAAGGGCTTATTTCAAAACTTTATAATATAATTATGAAGATACGTTCAGAGCCTCTTTATAAGACTAAAAAGGATTGGGAAAGAGAGCTTAGTTTTAGTATTTCTAGTGAGAATTGGGATATTCTTCAATTAGTTAATACATCATCGTTATGTGCCAAACATTCACTAATACAATTTAAGGTCGTACATAGGGCCCATATGTCCAAGGATAAATTAGCTCGTTTTTACTCTCATATAAGTCCTATTTGTGATAGATGTCATTCTGAAATTGCGTCTTTAACTCATATGTTTTGGTCGTGTTCATTTTTGGAGAAATATTGGAAAGATATTTTTGATATTATTTTTGCGGTTTTGAATATTGATTTACAACCTCATCCTATTACCGCAATTTTTGGTTTACCAATGTTAGACTCACTGCATTTGTCTTCTTCAGCCCATCGAATGATTGCATTTCTAACTCTGATGGCTAGAAGATCTATATTGTTGAATTGGAAAGAAATTGATCCTCCCACTGTATTTAATTGGTTCTCTCAAACTATGTTATGTTTAAATTTAGAAAAAATTAGAAGTGGTAGTTTTGAGACTTCTATTAAATTTGAAAAGTTATGGAGACCATTTATTCAACATTTTCATATGATGTAATATGACCCTGTGCCAAGTTCATTTGATTTCCCAGCTTTTAGCTTATGTATTTTGAGAGGACCGGAAGTGACGGCATTGATGAATACTTATTTTTGTGAGATATTATAAACAGCCCCCCTTTTTTTTTCCTTCTCTTTTTTTTGTTTCTTTTTTTATTACTTATTAGTTATAGTTATTAGATTAGCTAGTTTTGCATTATAATTTTTTTTTGTTTTTTTTTTCTTTCCTTTTTCTGTTTTCTTTATATTATACATTATGAAATATTTAGATTTACTATGTCCATACATATATCTTATGGCTTAGGTCTTGGTAAACTCATATATATTGTAACTATTATGTATGTTTTTTTCATATGTAATGGAATGTGTATGTTGGTAATTTCTTTATCAATATATCATTTGTATTCTGTCCATATTAGTAATACTAATAAAAAGATTTAGAAAGAAAAGAAAGGATCAGCTTCTTCTCCTCTGCTATCAGATTTATGAATGGACCTTGAAAGCTACCTCACTATTTCTCTTGTCATACTATTTCTTTCTTTCTTTACTGTAACTTGTAGTTAATTGTTCTTCCAACCACAAATCTGTTTTTGACAATGTTTTTGCTACTGTAATCAATTTCTCCTAACTGATGTTCCATCATAGTGAGTTCTGATTTATAACACCTTTACCAAGACTCCCAATAATCTCCGCAATAAAGGAAATTACCTTTGTCTCCCCATAGAGCTAACATCTGTCCTTATCCCTGCTACCAATTCAGTAGATATATTCTGCATCTTGAGATTTATTCAAAAAGCTAAAGGTCTGTTATGCGTTTAAATGGCTTTCTTAACTTAGCTAACCACATTCAGTATTTTCCATATATACTTCAGGTCTTTCTGTTGCTGTTCCAAGCCTTTTTAAAATTGTCATATTGCCTCTACTTTCTTGTTAAAGTTGCACAATTTTTTTTCTGACATCTTCTCACCAGTCTGTGTCCTATTCTCAAGCCTTTGAGGGTTCAGAGCAGATTTAGTAGAGGGACAGTAAAGATGAGGAATATTAATTATATGCAGACACTGCCAAAACTAAGATTCTTTCTTTACAGCAGTATATCAGAAAAATTTGCACAGAAGCATTGACAACCAGAGGAAACTGACTAGTGTTTAAAAAATAAATCAGAATTGATACCCTCCTTGTCCACTTATGATCTTGAAATGTTTACCTGAATAGCCAGGTCTACGATATTAGTATCTATGATGAAGTATGTTTCTATGACACATTGCTAACCTCTAGTGGTGGTAATGTGTTGCAGTAGCTGTATGGTATAGTGCCGGGGATTCCCTTGAATTGTCCGAAAAGCAGAGGATCACTTGCTTGAGAAGCCTGCCCCTCCCTTTTTCCTGAAACAAAGACCTTTCCACATCTAAAACTTACTTTGAATTTTGTTTTTGCTTTTTTAACTTTCGAGAGGTTTGGAGCTCATTCTGTAAAAGTGTGATGGAGTATATTATATAACTGACAAAGATACAAATTGAAAGCTGCACATTGGAGAGCCTCAAATAAAAGCTTTTGCTTGGTCGTTGCATTCACAGTGATTTGAACGGTCTCCAACTGTACAATAAATTCCACTGGTTTTTATAATCTTGTCTGAATTAGCAATTTTTTCTGAAGATATCTTTATTGGATAACTGGCTGTGAGGATATACAAGGCTTCACTATGCAAGAAATCTTGGTCACTGGCAACATTGTTTTCCCTAAACCAAGACTAACTCTATTTCCTTCATTTTAGTTCTGTGCACTTTTGCTGAACGCACTAAACTGTTCCAGGCTAGCTCTCCTGTTCCAAATAAAAATGTTGGGAAAGTGAATAAAGTGTAAATCACTGTTATCAGCACTTGTAATTATCTAGCACATTTTTCTGGGACAATGCTCTGAGTGAGATATCACCCATCGAAGTTTGATGTAATTTATTATTTTCATCCATCTGTTTTTTTTAATGAATTAAATTGCGCTGTGTTTTTCTTGTTAAAATTATGTCTGCATTCTGTGCCTGTGATATTATTACTTTAGAAATTTTACAATCTTACATTATTCTCCAATTTTTATAATCTACTGAAGGGGGGCAAGGATAGGAAGAAATTCCTGTAGTTATTTTGCAATGACAAATCCAGCTGTCACTGACATTAAATGAAGTTTTGTAGGTTAATTGGCATTTGAGAAAATCACTCGTCTTGTGATATGCAGACAGTCCAATTCCTCCTCTCTTGCTCTCTGATAGTGTGTAATAGTTAGTTTATATCAGTATGCTTTTTTTGAAGTCTTTATTTGGTTACTGTGAGTGGACTTCTTTTGCCTGTTGATGTGGCAGTCATCCAAGACCTTGTATAAATCATTAAGTCTCCTGTGTCACTTTGTGTCCCAATTTTAATAATGGATGTTTGGTCACGATACACGCAACAGGCCTGGGTTCACTGATGGCTGTTGGGGACAGTGTCTGCTTTCCTGTCAAGAATATTTTTAGCCACATGGAACAAGAATGCTGGGCTCTGAGCAGTTTAGTAATGTTAGATTCTGCCGTGTGAGATTGAGGCATCCAAGCCAATCCATGATAATCACGTGCACATTTCAATTGCTGAAACTTTTTGTTCAGAAAAAAAAGGCTTAAATCTGTTGTTTATTATTTGCCAGTTATGTATTTTGTTTGCTAAGTAGGTTTTGTTTGCATCAATGCTGTCTTTATACTACCTCTTCACAAATGGTTTCCTTAGTAAAAAGAATAAGGCAAAAAATGAAACCTTACACTGCAGCCTTTTCATGTCATTGAATCTTAATATTTTTGATGGACAATAAAAGAGTTTCTGACATTGGCCAGTGAACAGACCAATGCAGGGTCCAGATGCCAGTGTGGAGTCAATATCTCATCTGCATGAGGGAGAATCAGAAATAAAATTTGCACAGTTAATGCCCTTTTCTCAGTCTTGTGCACCTGAGTTTGAATATCTTCTAGCCTCCGTCTTAAGAGTGTGCTTACTGATCCTGAACAATTCACAATCAGCCATTCTTTCACATTAACGAAACATGTAGTTTTTCCCCAATATATTGCGATTAACCTCTGAAGTTCTCTTTGTTGACCAATCTTTTTTTTTAACTTTTAATTTTGAATGATGAATGTAGACTAGAAAGTGTTGTCCTTCACTGACGTTGTTTTATCCTAACTTAGTCAGTTTTTAGTTTTTCTATACTTGTTCATTTTACCTCTTTTAATTACATGTTATATGATTACACAATACAAAAACATTTTCAAGTATTGTGATTAAGAAAAATATGTGAAGAGCTTTTTGGCATTTTTTCTGTAATTATTTAATCGGAATTTCAGGTTTTGGGATCGGAACTTGTGAGCATACTAAATGTATGCCATTGCAAGTACTTACATCGCTGAATAGAAAAAATTAAGTTGATTAAAACACCTTTAAATTTGGAAAAGAGTTTGTTATCAAAACTGAAATTTTCGCCTTGGGGCCAGTATTTTAACAATTTTTTGTTTTGCCATATATTAACATGGCACTTACTAGTTAACACTGACACTAACTGCTGCAACACTTGTTTTAAAATCAGTATCAAATATACAGAATTAGGGCTGTTAAGATTCTCCTCTATTCAGTCTATTTTACCTCAAGCTAATATAGCAATTACACTATCATTGCAGTTACTCTTTGTACATCTACGACATGGTTAATGTTGCCCAAATGCCTTTTAATCAACGTTAAAAGTAAATATAGTGTTATCACATACACACAACTAATAATTCATTTTGATGTTAGTTGAATGTACGGTTACAAAACAGCAACTCAAAGTAATGAAAGTTTGCAGATAAAGATTTTCTTCATGTCAGCAGCTCTGTGGTTAGTTTTGTGTGTAAGGTATGGTGAAGGAATAATGCACACCAAATTATATCTCTCAGTATTTTTACATATTCTCTGTATTACTATGTATCAAGTTATGAGTAGTAAAGTACATTTTACTTTATTTTCTTCTATAATGTGATTACAGACTATTTGTTTTAGCTTCCTTTACTATTTCAGATTAAATTCCATATGAATACTCTGCAAAATGGGATTGCCATTACAAGCAATTATATTCTTGCAGAGGAGTGCTGAACTGTAGCAACTGTTTATTTTGGCAGAGCAGCATTCTATCAATGATTAAGAATGCAATATAGTGGCAAAAGTTGAGTAGTCCAGTCAAGTATCATGAAATGATCAGGTGCAGGCTCTGATTATAAGGGCCGAATGGTCTACTTCTGCACCTATTGTCTATTGTCTATAATATTTCATGCCAATCCAAGAATATCAGTGGATAAGAAACAAAAAAAGGAACTAGTTATTTTGCTGTCCTGCAGTTGTTGAGGGTGGAGAACTATGCAGATCAGAATTCAATTCATTCTGAGTATCTCGCGGTGATCAGATAAAGCAAATGCACTGACATCGGGAGGAACCTCAGAGTGCTCTTACTATGATTATTAACAACTGACCACAATTATCATATGAAGACTGAGGCCATACACTTTTTCTAAAAAAAAAGTTATAATTGATAGCTATATTGGCTCAGCATTTCCTGTCAAATGAAAGAGAATAGCAACCATATAAAATGTTGTAACTCTCTGAAATGCTGAAAATTACAATGATTGCACTGGATTTTGCAATTGGCTGAGTGTTTTGGCAGACTAGCCATGTGAATGCATGCAGTTTATTTTTGTTTTGTTGATTGAAGAAAGATGATTATAGTAGAGAACTGTATAATGTTCAGCGTTTTTTTTAAGTCTCTAAGAATCAGCCAGGTAATGAATCACTTTACCACCATCCAAATGCTGGCAGCATAGTTTTTGCTTCTGTAAAGCTTTGAAGCATGTGCAAATCCCACACAGTGTAATGGTTACCGTAAAAAAAAATCTAAAACTGCTGCAAGGCTAAGCCAGGAGATCGACATGGTAAGATGAGCTTCCAAGTTAATGAAGTACTAAAATTGGAAAAGGTACATTCGATCCTTTATTATGAAACTACCAAGATGCACAGTAAACATGAGAAAGTCTGTAGATACTGGAAATCCAAAGCAACATAAAAAATGCTGGAGATGATATCAGGCATCATCTATGAAAATGTAGTAGAGCCAACACCCTGCTTCAGGGCTGAAATAGAAGTGGGGGGGGGGGGGGATGAAGCCAGAATAAAAAGGTAGGGGGAGGGGAAGGAGGCTAGGTAAAAAGTAATGGTTGAAACCAAGTAGGTGGGAAAAGTAAAGGGCTGGAGAAGAAGGAATCTGATAGGAGAGAATTGTGGACTGTAGGATAAAGGGAAGGAGGAGAGGATCCAGAAGGAAATGATAGGTAGGTGAATGGGAAAATGGAAGAGGGTAGAATTTTTTTTTATTGGAAGAAGTCAGTATTTATGCCATCAGGTTGTAGTCTTTTGAGATGAAATGTAAGATGTTGTTCCTCCACCCTGAGGGTCGCCTCATCTTGGCACAAGAGGAGATGTGGACTAACACATCAGAAGGGAATGGGAAATAAAGTACTTGACTACCAAGAAGTTCTGCTTTTGAGGATGGAGTGGTGGCGCTTGACAAAGCGGTCACCTAGTTTATGACAGATATCACCAGAGGAGTAGAAGCCTCATCGGGAGCACTGGACAGAATAGACAACCCTAGCAGAAGTGTTACCTCATCTGGAAGGACTGTTCGAGTTGAGGGAGGAGGTGACTGGGCAGGTGTAACACGGGCTATTTGCAGGGGGGGGGGGGATTAGTGGACAACCCTGCAATATGAGCAATCTTACAGTAATTTTAAAAAAAAACTAATGGAAGTATATTAAAGATACTAATTAGTAGCGATACATTAGCAATTTTAAATCACAGCAAGAGGCGGAGAGGGAAGAGGTAAAGGAAGCTCGGAGAGAAGCTTTTTTTTACTGATCACGGCAAAGAGGCTAGACTGCGCAGGCGCATGAAAGTTGGCCTCTGAGATCAGCGGGGGAATTTAAAAAGCGAGCAGAGGCTGAGTACAAGCTTCACTCCAGGAGAGGTAAGGCCAGGTAAGCTCCTTTAATTAATCTAATTAGCTTAGGAGTAGATAATGGAGGCAGCAGTTAGGGCAGTTGAGTGCTCTGTTTGCAGTATGTGGGAAGTCAGGGCGAGCACTGTTGTCCCTGATGACTATACCTGCAAAAGGTGCATCCAGCTGCAGCTCCTGGCAAGCGGTGTTAGGGAACTGGAGCTGGATAAACTTTGGATCATTCGGGAGGCAGAGGCAGAAATAGACAAGGAGTTTCAGAAGGGAGTTTCAGACAGGGAGCAGAAATAGAGTTTCAGGGAGATAGTCACCCCTAGGAGTCAGGAGACAAGTAGTTGGCTGACTGTCAGGAGAGGGAAGGGGAATAGACAGGAAGAGCAGAGCACCCTTGAGGCCGTACCCATCAACAATAAGTATACAGCTTTGGATACTGTTGGTGGGGACGACCTACCAGGGATAAGTTGCAGTGGTTGCATCTCTGGCACTGAGACTGGGCCCTCAGCTCAGAAGGGAAGGAGGGAAAAGAGGAGAGCAGTAGTGATAGGGGATTCGATAGTTGGGGGGACAGGTAGGTTATGTGGAAGAGTTCGAGAATCCCGGATGGTCTTTTGTCTCTCTGGTGCCAGGGTCCGTGATATCTCGGATCGAGTTCTCAGTATTCTCAAGAGGGAGGGTGAGCAAGATAGTTTTTTGCAGCAATACATAGAGGAACCAACTAGAGAAGGGGCAGTGTTGGATCTTCTGTTAGGGAATGAAATAGGTCAGGTGACGGAGGTATGTGTTGGGGAGCACTTCAGGTCCAGTGATCACAATGCCATTAGATTCAATATAATTATGGAGAAGGATAGGACTGGACCCAGGGTTGAGATTTTTGACTGGAGAAAGGCTAACTTTGAGGAGATGCAAAAGGATTTAGAAGGAGTGGATTGGGACAATTTGTTTTATGGGAAGGATGTAATAGAGAAACGGCGGTCATTTAAAGGTGAAATTTTGAGGGTACAGAATCTTTATGTTCCTGTTAGGTTGAAAGGAAAGGTTAAAAGTTTGAGAGAGCCATGGTTTTCAAGGGATATTGGAAACATGGTTAGGAAAAACAGATATCTACATTAAATATAGGCAGCATGGAGTAAATGAGGTGCTTGAGGAATTTAAAGAATGTAAGAAGAATCTTAAGAAAGAAATTAGATAAGCTAAAAGAAGATACAAGGTTGCTTTGGCAAGTAAGGTGAAAATAGATCTGAAGGGTTTCTACAGTTATATTAATAGCAAAAGGATAGTGAGGGATAAAATTGGTCCCTGTGAGAATCAGAGTGGACAGCTATGTGTGGAGCCAAAAGAGATGGGGGAGATTTTGAACAATTTCTTTTCTTTGGTATTCACAAAGGAGAAGGATATTGAATTGTGTAAAGTACGGGAAGCGAGCAGGGAAGTTATGAAAACTGTGACGATTAAAGAAGAGGAGGTACTGGCACTTTTAAGGAATATAGAAGTGGATAAATCTCTGTGTCCTGACAGGATATTCCCTAGGACCTTGAGGGAGGTTCATGTAGAAATAGCAGGGGCTCTGACGGAAATATTTCAAATGTCATTAGAAATGGAGATGGTGCTGGAGGATTGGCGTATTGTTCAGGTGGTTCCATTGTTTAAAAAGAGTTCTAAGAGTAAACCTAGCAATTATGGGCCTGTCAGTTTGACATCAGTGGTGGGTAAATTAATGGAAAGTATTCTTAGGGATGGTATATATAATTATCTGGATAGACAGGGTCTGATTAGGAACAATCAACATGGATTTGTGTGTGGAAGGTCATGTTTGACAAATCTTATTGAAATTTTTGAAGAGGTTACGAGGAAAGTTGACAAGGGTAAAGCAGTAGATGTTGTCTATATGGACTTCAGTAAGGCCCTTGACAAGGTTCCACACGGAAGGTTAGTTGGGAAGGTTCGATCATTAGGTATTAATATTGAAGTAGTAAAATGGATTCAACAGTGGCTGGATGGGAGATGCCAGAGAGCAGTGGTGGATAACTGTTTGTCAGGTTGGAAGCAGGTGACAAGTGGTGTGCCTCAGGGATCTGCACTGGGTCCATTGTTGTTTGTCATCTGCATTAATGATCTAGATGATGAGGTGATAAATTGGATTAGTAAGTATGCAGATGATACTAAGGTAGGTGGCATTGTGGATAATGAAGTAGGTTTTCAAAGCTTGCAGAGATTTAGGCCAGTTAGAGTGGGCTGAAGGATGGCAGATGGAGTTTAATGCTGATAAGTGTGAGGTGCTACATTTTGGTAGGAATAATCCAAATAGGACAAACATGTTAAATGGTAGGGCATTGAAGAATGCAGCAGAACAGAGTGATCTAGGAATAATGGTGCATAGTTCCCTGAAGGTGGAAGCTCATGTGGATAGGGTGGCAAAGAAAGCTTTTGGTATGTTGGCCTTTATAAGTTACAGCATTGAGTATAAAAGTTGGGATGTAATGTTAAAATTGTACAAGGCATTGGCAAGGCCGAATTTAGAGTATTGTGTATAGTTCTGGTCATGGAATTATAGGAAAGATGTCAACAAAATAGAGAGAGTACAGAGAAGATTTACTAGTGTTATGTACTCGTGACACATGACAGTGGTGCCCTTGTCACGTGACTAGGGTTGAAGCTATACTGGATTTGAGGTGATGGTCTTGTGATGGTGGAGTGACGTCATTTTCCTGCCAGTAGAGATCATGTGACAGGTTTTTTTTATAGGTTATAAAAGGTAGACCTCACCCTGTGAGGAGGGGCAGTTCGTGGCTGGATTTGCCAAGTTGACTTCATGCCACTGCATGTTTTAAGTGATGATGCAGTTTAGTTGAAGGATGAAGTTATCATCTAATGCCTTAAGTTTAAAAGGTCATTGCCAGCAGGTTCTTTACAATTCTGCTAGTTCGAGACAGTGGAGAGTGAAGATCGAAGTTCGGGTGTTAAAGATCGAGGAGAATCGCTTTCTACGGTGAAACGGGTTTCAACCTTTGGAAGGTTTCAACCTTATTTGGAAGGATTTCGTTGACTATCTTCGTGTTAATCCCTGGGTTTTACCAGAAAGGATTGAAGGTAGTGAGGAAGGAAAGGTCAGTGCCTTTAAGCCGTTTCGTTTCATAAATTCTTTGTGGGAAGTTCGACGTCGGGGATCGAAGCCAAGCGACGTGAAAGAGAATTTAAATCGTCTTATAAAGTCTCTCTTAAATGGACTGTGAGCATATCGAACTTTTGGCAATACCACTTTAAAGAACTGTTTTTGCAATATCGCTTTAAGAACTGTTTGGGCTGCCGCACCGCAGTTGGTTTCCAGTTACGTCAGTGTTTGTTTACTTTTTGGGGGTTTGTTTTCTGTGTTTAATAAACGTGTTGTTTGTTATATAAAACCCTTGCCGAACTCATGTATTTATTGTTGCCTGAATACGTAACACTAGAATGTTACCTGGGTTTCAGCACCTAAGTTACAGGGAAAGATTGAACAAGTTAGATCTTTATTCTTTGGAGCGTAGAAGGTTGAGGGGGGACTTGATAGAGGTATTTAAAATTATGAGGGGGATAGATAGAGTTGACGTGGATAGGCTTTTTCCATTGAGAGTAGGGGAGATTCAAACAAGAGGACATGAGTTAGGGGTCAAAAGTTTAAGGGTAACACGAGGGGGAATTTCTTTACTCAGGGGGTGGTAGCTGTGTCGAACGAGTTTCCAGTAGGAAGTGGTAGAGGCATGTGCGGTATTGTCATCTAAATTAAAATTGGATAGGTATATGGATAGGAAAGGAATGGAGGGTTCCTCCATTTTGAGGTTGAGGTGTTGAGGTTCCACCTCAACATTTATACAGATGCCCTCTTTCTACCTTCATCCAGTCAACTCACATAACAGTCATCTAGGCCCGAGTTACTGGCACCTAGCGTAGTACAGAGCGATGTTCACCACCACTCTCTGTCAAGTCAGTAAGTCAAATTAAAGTCATGAAGGCTCTAGAGCTGTAGCTTTTTGAGCCTCTGCCTCCTGTAGAAGACAAATCTTGGTGATAGGCCTGTCCAGACAGCTGGTCTTGGTCTTCATGAGCACCTGCTGCACAAATTCTCTTCTTCCTGGAAAGACTTGAATGACTCTTCCTATGATCCATGAGTTTCAGGGTGCTGTATGGTCAACTACGAGCATGATGTCTCCTGGGAGGAAATTACATTTCATACCTAACTATTTCTGACATTCCTGGAACTGTGGTAAATATTCCTGACCCACCATTTCCAAAGCAAGTTCATAATGGTTTCTCGCACCTCGGCTGCAACAAAGTTTGTCACATTATCAAAGTCCAGATAACAAGCCTATCCTCATCATGCTAGGAAGAGTTGAAATGTATTAACAAAATGCTTCGCATCTAAAGAAGGTGCCCCTTCAAAGTGAACAGCTTTTATAGCGAGACAGGTAATTATGACCCCATATCTCTTCACTATATTCCTGGTCTTCACCTCAAAAGGTCTAAAGTAGGCAACTCTTACACGTGTAAATGGAGGTTCATCTGGAGAGACCCTGTCCAGAAGTTGATCTGCTGTGTGCTGACACCTTGGAACTATATGCAACTGTTGATGAGCAATGTACTTGGGATTCTTCTTATAACTGTACTAGCACCAAGAATCCAGTATTTTTGGTGCAGCCTGCTTAATTTGTCAGCCACCATGTCCCGGTTTTTAATATGTATGTCTCAGAATGGTGTCTGAGATATGAAGCTTGCTTTTTAATTAAAATCAATATCAATAACAGTGATCGTATGATTGTGTCTTTTGTGCAGATTACAGACCACCGTTCTCAATTTATCCCTAAGCAGAGAGGGTAATTTCTTTGTGACAGTTGACATATTAGCAGGCATGTTTAGCTTATGCATGTACTGCATTTCTTCCATGTCATTGCAACAGCCTCTAAGAAGAAGACTGTAGTCTTGAAGAACTTTCACTATTTCAAGAGCTCTCACGTCTTTGGAGTTGATAGGTATCCAAGAAAGAACCTTTTGTGTGTACGCAGTTGCGATTTTCTTTTCATTACCAAAATGTTCCTGTAGTAACAGCTTAGCTTTTAGATATCCTTTCTTAGCATCAACATGTCTGCAACTTCTGACAAGTTCTCTAGGGCAACCTCTTGTGTAATGAGACTATGTAACTATACCTATTTGCTTCAACCCACAGTCCAACCCAAGTGACAGAAAATAGATATATGACTACAACAGACAGAAAATAGATACATGGTTCCTACACAGTGTTCAGTATATTCTGAGCCAAACCTCCCTGAGGTTGAAAATTACATACATCGTTACACCCACTACGTACGAGTAACAGTTTTTTCTCAGTTTTAAATGAACCCCCCCCCCCCCCCCATTGTAAGGCCTTGGCCCACTTCTGGCCTCTCCAGTTTGAGACATGCATCCAGTTAATCTCCTCAAAATCAATATACAATTCAGCAACAAATGTTGGAACGTTCTAGGTTGTAAATCGGAATACCTAATACTGGGTCTGATTTACTTAATTTAATGCATGAATTTATTCATTTTAATTTCAGTTATTTTACTTTTTCTTCAATGTATTTAGTTTTCTTAAAAAAAACAATCTTCATTGGTCCCATCAACCTTGGAAAATAAATGTGGCTCTTGGGGTAAAAATCAGAACTTTTTATTGCTAATTCACAAATTACAGTAATTGCCTGTTGCCCGAGGCCTTGTTTCTTTTTCAGTTCAGCAGCTGCAAATGGGCAAACTAATATCCTAAAGTTAATTCCTCTGCTATGCTGAGTAGTCTTAACCTCAGCTAAAATCGTGATTGGCTTTAGTGCACCTGAGCCAGCAAAAGTGGGAATTGGACACTTATCCAAATTAGAAGTCAGTAATCCATGCAGGTTTAAGAGTCTCTGCCTGTATTCTTCACACATTGGCTAGAAAGAGTAGGTTCAGTTCTCTGCTTTGACTTCTTAGCATTTTCTATTACCTACATGACAAATGGCAGTTGAGCATGATACTAGAAGGTTGCAGTCCCTTTGTACCATAGCTTGGCATTTCACACAAGGAAGGAAAATCTTAGCAAGGTTTTAAAAACTGCCAGAAAAATCTGGTATAATACGAATCATAAAATCATGAAGTATAGGAACAGATGTAGATCTTGTGTCTACTCTACTACTCAGAGAAATTTTGGCTCAGCCCCAGTGCATTCATTTTCTTGTCCCTATTTCCTAGAATTACCTTTGTATCTAAAAATCTATTAATCTTAATCTGGTGCCTCCTGCCAGCAAAGATTTTTGATGTGCCCTGTAAAACATGGATAATTTTTTTTCATCTCAATGAACTTAGACATTGATCATTGACAATGAAATCCACCACATCTCCACTGTGCTAGTAGAGATTTTGATGTAATAGAAGGAGAGTTTGAAGATCAACCGAAAATGCAGCACAAAGCTTATATTCTATTAGGTAGCAGTGATCCCTGTCATCCTGTACACTTGTGCATCATAGCTGCATGTAGCAGGTGTCTCAGTGCATTGCAGAGCTATTACAGTCCTGTCTTCCAGGGTACTTCAAACCTACTGGCAAAGTGAGCAAGTTGGTGTGCGCATCAAGACGGATATCCCCAGGATTTTGGCTGTCATTGTCCTCAACCATCTCTGATAGAAAGCTCACTTAGTTTGCACCCCTGATATAATATTTCTGAGGTGTACTTTCAGTTCTGATCCCCTACTTGATCAGTGAAACCATTCTTTATCCTCCAGTCTTTACTTTGTGTAACAAACTTTTCCCATCTAGTTACATTGATTTTATTGTTATACATACATGTATGGTAAGCACAATGGAAAAACTAGCTCTCTTACTTCATACCTTATTTGGACCTTTTAAAAGATTTTTGCACACTTAATCCTCTTGCTTCTCTTGATACACACTGTCAAATATATTTTCCTTTATACAAAAACATGCTGAATCTATCTAATTGCAGTTTGATTTTCCAAGGGCCTTATTATAACTTAATACTGTTTTTTGGTATTTGGCTAACTATTGATGTGTAAGTCATCTTTGTCATATAAAATTAGCATACATTTTTCCTAAGATTCATAACTAGGTAGTAAATAATAATAACTTATTTATAGACCACTTTTTGTACTCTGTTGTGTAGTTCACTGTTTTACAATGGGATAAAGAACAACATGAAAATAAAATAAATATGAAAATGAATGACAAAAACATGTTAGATAAAGGAAAATTCAAAAGGTTTTGGGCTAGTATTTAAAAGTTTCCATTGAACCTGCATCCCTTATAGTTTTAGGTTTTGAATTCCACAGTTTTGGAGCGTAATTTAAAAAAAAACAGACCTGCCAATTATCTTTTGAGGGAGAATGTTTAACTTTAAGAGAGTGTTGGAAGAAGACTTGAGAGGTTGAGCAGGGTTATAAAACAAAAGTGGTACTGTGATATTCTCCGGTCCGAGACCATTAAGAGCTTTAAATGAAAAAAACAAGAGAACTTTAAAATCAATTCTAAAAGATATAGGAAACCAATGCAGAGTGGCTAGGATGGGAATGAGATCTGACCTCGGTCTGGTTTAGGTAACATTCTAGCAGTGGTATTCTGAATGAGTTGAAGTTTGTTAATAGTTTAATTTGGAAAACCTGGAAAAAGTGCATTGCATTAATCTAGTCGATGCAAATAAAGGCATGAATTAATTTTTCAGCATCATTACCTAACAGAAACAGTTACCTTTACAATATTTCTTAAATGTAGAAATGCTGCTGTGGTCATTTTCTTTATTTGGTATTTTAATTTCAAATCTGAATCAAAGAGAGTACCCGGGCTTGCTGCTTCTGATTATACAAGGGGAGCCAAGTTTACCTCAAACATGAGAAATTATGCGGGTACTGAAAATCCAAAGCAACACACACAAAATACTGGAGGAACTCAGCAGATCAGGCAGCATCTACAATAATTCATAAATAGTCGCGTTTTGAATTAAGACCCTTCTTCAGGACTGAAGGAAGGGAAAAATGTCCGAATTAAAGGGTGGTGAGAGGGGAAGGGGAATAGCTAGAAGGTGATAGGTAAAGCCAGGAGGGTAGGAAAGGTTAAAGGGCTGTAGAGGAAAGAATCTGAGAGAGGAGAATCAACCAAAGGAAAGAGGAGGGGACCCAGGGAGAGTGGAAAGGCAGGTGAGAAGAGGGGAGTGGTAGGGATTTTTTTAAACTATGCCATCAGGTTGGAGGCTACAGAGACAATATAAGGTGTTGGTCCTCCACCCTGAGAGTGACCTCATTGAGGCACAAGAGGAGGCCATGGACTAACATATCTGAATAAGAATGGGAATAAAATTTAAATATTTGACCACTTGGAAGTTCAGCTTTTGGCAAATTGAGCAGAGGTACTCAACAAAGCTCTTCCCCCAATTTACGACAGGGTGTCGCCAATGTAGAGGAAGCCATATTGGGAGCACCAGATGCAGTAGACTACCCTCACAGATTTGCAGGTGAAGTGTTGCCTCACCTGGAGGGACTATTTGGGGCCCTGAATGGAAGTGGGGCAATGGAAGTGTAGCATTTTGACAGTTTGCAGGGGTAAATGCCAAGAAGAAGATTAGTAGGGAAGGACAAATGGATAAGGGAATTATGGAAGGAGTGATCCTTGCAGAAAGTGGAGGGGGGAGGTAATAATATGTTTGGCAGTAGGATCTCTTAGGTGGCAGAAGTTGTGGATGATGTGTTGGATGCGTAAGCTCATGGGGTGGTAAGTAACGACAAAATAAGCTATCAGTGTGAAGGCAATGGGGAAGAAATGGCACAAGAGGAAAAGGCAAGGTACATTGCCGACTGCTTTGGTGCTGCTTCATGTATCCATGTCAATTCCATCAACTTTGCCTCTAACTTCTATCCTGCCCTTAATTTCACTTGGTCCATTTCTGATAGCTCCTTCCCCTTTCTCAATCTCCTTGTCTCCATCTCTGGAGACCAAATGTTGACTAACATCTTTTATGAACCTACAAATTCCTATGGTTATCTTGATTATTCCTCTCCCCACTCTGTCTCCTGCAAAACTGCTGTTGCCTTTTCTCAGTTGCGTCATCTTCGTCACATGTTCCTAGGATGCCACTTTCCTTTCCAGGACATCAAAGATGTCCTCCTTCAAATAACAGTGTTTCCCTTCCTCCACCATTGATGCCCTCACTCGCATGTCCTTCATTTCCTGAACATCCATGCTTACGCCTTCTTCCTGCTGCCTTAACAGTGATAGCATTCCTCTTGTGCTTATCCACCACCCCATGAGCCCCCACCTTCTTATTCTGGCATCATCTCCCTTCCTTTCCAGTCTGAAGAAGAGTCTTAGCCCAAAAAGTCGACTGTTTATTCATTTCCATCGATTACGCCTGACCTGAGTTCCTCTAGCATTTTGTGTCTGTTGCTTTGAAGTTTATCTCTTTTGGCTTTGGGACGAGCCAAAAGTATTTCAGTTTCATTTAGTTATTTAGAGATACAGTGCGGAACAGGCCGTTCTGACCCAATAATCTCTGCTGTGTAGCAAACCACCGATTGAATTCTAGCCTTATCGCAGGATAATTTACAATGGCCGATTAACCTACTAACCAGTATACCTTTGGATTTGGGAGGAAACCAGAATACCCAGAGGTAATCCATGTGGTCACAGGGAGAATGTTCAAACTCCTTACAGATGGCACTGGAATTGATCTTGGATGCCCCCGGGCTGTAATAGTGTCGTGTTAACCATTATGCTAATATTAGAAGTTATTGTTCATCCGTCTGTTTATTGTAGCCATACCGAAGTCAGAGAAGTTTGACTGTTATCATCAGGCTCAATCGAAGTAGACAGTTGAGTGTCATCTACATAACTGTGGACATCAAGTTTATGCTCTCTAATGATGTTTTCTCAGGGGAACATGTATAAGGAGAAGAGTAGGAGACCAAGACAACTTTCTTGAGCAACAGAAGAAGGTACATTGTATCTCTTAGAAAATTGGTCTCCAAGACAGGCAGTACCATAAAGGACAACCCAGTCCTCAAGGAAGTCTAGGAGAATGTTGTGTTCAGTTATGTCAAAGGTAGCTCTTAGATCTAGAAAAATTAGAACTGAAATTCTGTTAGCATCAGCTTTGAGCCTCAGCTAACTGGACAATTTTGGGAAGGCATGTCTCTATGCAGTGGTTTGTTCTAAAACTAGACTGAAACTTTTCTAGAATATTGTTCTCATTCAGGAAATTGTTGAATTAGTTGAAAAAGACTTTCTTAAGAATCTTGACCAGGAAAGGAAGATTTGATATAGGTCTGTAGTTAACCTGCACATCACTGCCAAGGTTTGTGTTTTTTTTTATGTAGGGGTTTGACAGCCATGATTTTGAATGCATTTGGAAAATCTCCAGTAGCAAGCTTAAAGGAATGTGTTAATAATTTTCCTAACACAACTAAAAGCATTCTTAAGAGTCCTTATAAAGAATAGTAGAGACAGGGTCATTATGAATGTGTATATATGATCTCTACAGCCTCCCACCCCTGCTCCTTTTGGGATCCACCAGACTGTAGACAATCAGTTTCTTGGTAAGTTGTTTATTATTAATCCTATTCACTTCAGTAGTACTTTCTCTTTGTATTCATTCAAATGACGTAGACTTTGCAGGCTGAGCCAACCTTAGTTGCTCTTGAGAAGGTGATGGTGAGCTTCCGTCTTGAACCACTGAAGTAAGTCCTTGATGCTGTAAGGTAGAGAGTTTCTGGATTTCAACACAGCAACAGTGTTGACTTATCATCAGGCTTAATCAAGATATATATTTGAGTGTCATCTGCATAATTGTGGAATACATTTCATATATATCCCCAAGTCAGGAGGATGATGTATGGCTTAGAAGGCAATTTGCAAGTGGTAATATTAGTTATTTTAAAGTCCTCCCTGTCTTTGAGCCTCAAGTTTTCTTACCTTATTTCCCATTGATATTTTCTGCTATTTAGATAAATAGAAAACAAATTTAATTGATGAATGGAAAATAGTACTTCTAATTTTTTCTAAACTTAAACAAGAAATAGTTTGGGAAAGCCACTGAAATGTGGTAGGAGGATTTACTTCTTTCCAATTTTGTAATATAGACCTCCTGGCCATTAATGTTACAAAGGCAATCATTTGTCTAATTGAAGGGGAGAGTCGACTGTCGTCTTCATTTGGTATACCAAATAGAAGTAATAGAATGAGGTTGTAAATCAATATTCCAAACTGAGGAAATGGTGGCAAATATGTCCTTCCAATAATTGTGTAAGGTAAATTTGAAGGTAAATTTATTAAATTTGAAGAATCTTGTTCATTTGATACTTTCATATGAATTAATTTGGCTTATTCCGGACCTTTACTCTTTTTATTCTGTTCTGGTATGGAGTTCCGGAGTTTTTGACACTACCATGTATATATAAACTATTATTATTGCCCATGTTAGTTTAGGTTTATTTTTTTTCTATTTCTTAATACACATTTTTTCCTGTATTTTATATTTTTTTTTCTTTTGACGATTATCTTTAATCTTTTTCATGTATAATTAATATAGGTTAGATTGATTATTGTTCAATCTTAATTTTTTTGCTGATATTTTAATAAGATATTGTTATCTTATTACTAATTTAATTTCAAGTTTAATGTATTCATAACCTATTTAATACAATGCAATGTTATGTTTTTTTATATATGAAACTTAATAAAAAGATTGAAAAAGAAAGAAAGATAAATAGAAAACATTTGCTTTAAGTTATAAACATACCCTTATTTCCTGTTCAAGAAGGACCCATATTTACTTTTTCTTCTCATTTTTACATAGTTTTGAGTTGATCTTAAAATGTATATATTTTTATTATTTGTTAATTTAATTGCAAATTACTTCCTCTGTTCAGTTTTGATCACTCATTCCTGATTTCTAGAACCTTTCTGATCTTTTAGTTAGCTACCCAAATCTCTTTTACTGTATTTTCATTGATAATAAAATATTTCCTTAAACAGTTGCAGTTGTTTAATTGATGTTATACTTTTTATTTTCAATTTCAACCTATATTAGCCCACCCCTACCTCACAAATTATTTTTATTTGCTTTAACATTACAATTTTGTACTTAATATTGATTTTGGGAATAATCTGCTCAGGTTTTGTCATAAAAAAATCCTTCTTTCTTAGAACATTCCTTAAGAGATTACTGGTTAATTCAGTCTTATTACAGAATATCTAAACAAGCCTGTTTGCAACTTGGCTCCTTATTGGTTCATGACATTGCTTTAATTGCATTCTAGGAATTTGTTCTTCTATTATAACTTAATTTGTATCTGAAGAGGCAATTCCACAATTTTATTGAATAATCTTCATAAAAGGTTATTTTAATTTCTTGATTAGTACTCAATTGTTTGGACAAATTTAAAACATTCAAATATATATCTCTATATTTCTTACACCATTCCACTATCTTCACCCCTCTTTCAAAATTCTGTGAAATTGCAAGCTAACAATAGCTTTTAAGTGGAATATAATAGAAAATACTCGAGTATGGGAAGTACATAAGACTTAAAATATCACTATTTCCAAGCAGCTTGGACAGATAATACAGTAATAATCCTCAGATAGTATTTCTTCACAGCCATGAAAGCATAACTTGAAATGGAATCACTTAAGTGTTTCTGGGAGCAAGAATTGTTATCACTTTATGTTGTGAGAATGGGCAACACATTACAACTGGCACCTTGATCTAGATGATTAATTGTTTTCTCCTCATCTGTGTTGGTGCAAATACAAAGATTGTGCTGCCATTAATCTCTCCTTTGGGAGGCACTAGTTTAGAGTTGTGGTGATCTTACTTTGAGATATTTCTCAGCTAACAATAATATTTTGTATCAGATGTTCAGCCAGTGTTTGATTTATTTGGCTTATGGTCAAGATGGTGCTAGGAAAGATTGATTCCTTGGGCGACATCTTTCAGATAGTTAATCATTTCAGTTTTTCTACATCTTCTGCTTTATTTTTATCTTAAATTTGTTCTTGAAACTTGGAGCCTGTGACCTACAGTCTGTAGTTCAATCGAATGAGATAGTGCTCTCCTGTCCCTGAGAGAACTTCAGGAGAGAAAAGTGAGCATCAGCTACCACAGTGAGAAGGTCAGAGACGATGCGAGGGGCCATTTTTGACTGAACTTCTCGTCGATTAACTTCTCGTCAAGGAAGATGAAGACATCATGGCAAATGTGGAAGAGAACAAGCGGTTCTCAGATCACACCGCTGCCAGATTTATAGAATGGACTGTATTTCATATTTTCCTCTTTCAGTTCTGGTTTTTTTTTCGTGTTCTTGTCCATTTTTACTTGTTGCCAATTGGAGTACTGGGGATTGGGGTTTGATATTCTTGTTTCTTAGTGTGTCCAAGGTGAGATTGGGAGGTTTGGGGTTTGCAAGTTTTTATTTCTTTTTCTTTTCATGTGGGGGGATGATTGATGTCCTTTCAGCTGCTCTGTGGTTTTCTGTATTTTATGGCTATCTGGAGAAGACATCTCAAAGATGTATTCTGCATACCTACATACTTTGATAATAAAATGAATCTTTGAATCTTTTTTTAACCTCTTAATGAAAGCAACAAAAGCATGATGAGGACAAGCACTTTGTTTAACATCTTAGAAGCTGTGACTGTGAAACTGATAAATTGAGGTATTGGTTAATAGGGACAGCTGCTTATTTGGGACAACTCTTAAAGACCATCGAGAATATAGCCAGGATTCTCTTGGTTTATTTGGGACACTATGCTGCTTAATTGGGACTGGAGACTGTTGCCAAACAATTTCTAGTTAGTGTTAGTCGTGTGCACATCATGCAGCCGTCAATCACTACATTTTTTTTAAAAAAAATAACATCAGTTGCATGTGTTTGTGTTCAAAAAGCAGTGATTTTTGTCACTGATAGTTGGCAAGTCATAGGCAGGATGTGAGGTATAAAATTTCAACAGGGAAAAGAAAAAGCATGTAATAAGGATAAAGTTAATGACTTTCATGGGAGATTTCATGGTAGATTGGGAAAATCAGGTTGGTGCTGGATCCAAAGAGAGGAAGTTTGTTGAATGCCTATGAGATGCCTTTTCAGAGAGCTTGTGATTGAGCCCAGTAGCATAAAGTTAGTTCTGGATTGGGTGTTGTCTAATGAACAAAGCTTGATTTGGGAGTTCAAGGTAAATAAATCCTCTGGAGACAGTCGTCATAATATGATAGAGTTCACCCTGCAGTTTGAGAGAGAGAAGATAAAGTCAGATGTATCGGTATTACACTGGAGTAGGAATTACAGAGGCATGAGTGAGGAGCTTTGATGGAAGTTTATACTAGCAAGGATAGCAGCAGAACAGCAATGGCTGGAGTTTCTAGGGGCAACTTGGAAGGTGCAGAATAGGTACATCCCAAAGATGAAGATGTATTCTAAAGGGAGAATGAGGCAAGCATGGTTTACAAGTGAAGTCAAAGACAACATAAAAGCAAAAAAGAGGATATATAATATAGCAAAAATAGTGCCAAGTTGGAGGATTGGGAAACTTTTAGAAACAAATAGAAGGCAACTAAAAAAAGTGCAAGGATAGAAAAGATGAAAAATTAAGGTAAGCAAGCCCATCATATAAAAGAGGATACCAAAAGTTTTTTTTCGGATATATAAAGAGTGAAAGAGAGGCAAGAGTGGACCGATGAAAATTATGCTGTAATGATGGGGGACAAAGGAATGGCATATGAACATACGAATTGGAAGACAAAAGTAGTATGCCAGAAATTCAAGAGTATTCTGGGGCAAATATGAGTGTAGTTACTTTAATGGATTCAATTTTTTTTGTGTAAAATCTTTAATATTGCACAAAATGTTCAATAACAAGAAGTATTAGTTGAGAAGATACACCCCATCACCTACTTCTAAGGATTGTCTGACAGTAAGCCTCTGACTCAGTATTGGCTCTGAGGTGGGAATTTGGGCCATTTGGCAGTGGAGCGGGTGCATTCTTGGATCAGAGACATTCCTGCTCTTAACAGGGATATCTTGTGTATTTGGGGATGAGTGAATAATTAGGATTTCACTGGCATTCGTAAGAATATAAGATTCAGAGGCAGGAGTCAACTCCATTTGTCAGTACGATGATGGATGATCTATTCCCATAATGCTCTTCTCCAGCCCTAACCTGAAATCCCTTGGTTTTGTTATTATCTAATAATCTATCATTACTTGTCACCTATATACTCAGTAAATGAACTCTCACAGCCTTCCTGGGAGGAACATTCAGAAGGTTCACTTCATTTTGGGTGAAGAAATTCTCATGTTATTTTGGGAGTTTGGAAATGACACGTGAGTTAGAAAAGAGCTTCATGTGTCTTCATGGAAGAAGGCTAAGGAAATCTCTTGAAACTATTGGAGAACCAGAGGTCTAAAGTGAATGAGGAGCTTAAAGAAATTATTATTAGTATCTGATGACCTGCATCTGCGTTTTGGAGGAGATGGCTGTGGACACAGTAGAAGTATCAAAAACAAGAGGGCATAGGTTTGAGGTGAGGAGGAGGCTTTTACAGAGAGTATTTGATAAACTGGAATAGCCTGCCAAAATGAGGTGCTAGGTTCATACAGTTACTCAGTTTAAGAGATATTAAGTAGACAAGGCATAAAAGGATACAGCCCTAGTGCTGGCAAGTGAGATTTGTGTAGATTGGGAAAGGTTGGCATGGATATAATGGGTTGTAAGGCCTACTATTGCGCTGTAAAATTCTGACATACTGTAAATAGAAATGATTCAATTGTGATTTCAGAAATATGACTGCAAGGGTTTCAAAACTGGAAACTAAATATGTAAGGTATACTACATGCAGAAAGGACAAGCGAAGAGGAAAAGCAGAGGGTGTATTGCTGCAAATAAATATCAGTAGAATAGTTAGAAAGGATCTTCGCTTGTCAATTTATAACGAAGAATTACATCAGTTTGGTTGGAGCTAAGTAGCAGTGAGGGTCAGAAAACATGGACGGATAGTTTCCTAGTTGTGATGTAGGGCATGGTATAAACAACAAAATAAGGATATATGTGGTTATGATGGACTTAATTCTTCATATCAACTGATCAAATTAGTACTTACATTATAGTGAATGAATTCCTGAAGTATATTTGAGACAGATTTCTAGATTGGTATATTGAGAATCTGACTAAGGAACAGGCTGTTTTAAATGTGTTACTGTACAATGAGAAAATATTAGTTATTCTAAGGGACTCATAGATAAGAGTAACAATAATATGATATAATTTTATTCCAAGTTTCTAAGAGAGAATTTAATTCATGTGAAAGCAGGTTTTCAACCTAAACTAAGGAGATTGTAAATATACAAGGCGTAGGTTGGCTCTGTTAGGTTAGAAGACAAAATTAGAAGCTGTTACAGTAGAGAGGAGAAGGGTGATTTACAATAAATTTACATTTCTTGAAGGCGGTACGAGTGTGCTGATAATAGAGAACCTACCTCACAATACCAGCGACTGGCTTTCAGTCCTGACTTTATGTAGTTTGTTCTTTGTGTGACCACATCTGTTTTCTTCAGATGCTCGAACTTCCACCTACTTTCCAAAGATGTGTAGGTTCCTAGAACAACTGGTTCTGTAAGTTGCCTGTAATGCATAGTCCTGTAGTCCCAATTTTAAATTTTTACATCACTTTGCCTTCCACTGAACTCTGAATTGTTATTTTTTTCTTTTTTTTCTAGAAGTTGATGTAGCCCAATTTATAGAGTTGACTCTCAGTTGACCCCATAGACCCCTTTCTCACACTCTCTAGATTGTCAGACTGCAGTTCTGGTATTCACTACTGGATAAAAAGAAATTGAACATAGAACATAGAAATCTATAGCACATTACAGGCCCTTCGGCCCACAAATTCATGCCCAGGAGAAAAAAGGATCGGCCATGATTGAATGGCAGAGCAGACTTGATGGGCCAGATGGCCTAATTCTGCTCCTATGTCTTGTAGTTTTATGGAAAAGTAGCTGTCCCAATATTGACCCCTGAGGAGCACTACTAGTCATTGGTAGCCAACCAGAAAAAACATAGAACATAGAAATTCACAGCATGTTACAGGCCCTTCAGCCCACAATGTTGTGCCGACCACACAACCTACTCTAAAAACTGCCTAGAATTTCCCTCGCACATAGCCCTCTATTTTCCTAAGCTCCATGTACCTACCATGTATCTATCTAAGAGACTCTTAAAAGACCCTATTGTATCTGCTTCCACCACTGCCACCGGCAGTGCATTCCACGCACCCACCACTCTAATAACTTACATTCCCCCGGTACCCATTTCCCAGCACCTTAAAACTCTGCTTCCTCATGTTAGCCATTTCAGCCCTGGGAGAAAGCCTCTGGCTATCCACACAATCATCGCCCCTCATCATATACACAAAGTGCTACTATTTGATGACATGTTTCCAACTTGAGTGCATTATCCACTCCTAGCCTTTGCATAGTTGGGACTGAAACCCTCCTCAGAGACAATATAGACCCTGTACTTACCTAATCCATACAGACCTGTAATGGTAAAACGGTTATAATTGTGATTCGGGACTCACTTTACTGTTGGTTTAAAAGCTCTTAGTTTTACCCAAGTTATGTACCATATTTATTATTGTACAACTACAGGAATATTAAAATGAATTGGCATGGGGGGGGGGGTTGACTTCAATATTCATGTATTCCTTATTCCCTCTTCCTTGCACTTAATTTTTAGATAGTGGAGTGAGAGAAATATACAACTGGTAATTAAAAAAATGACATGAAAAACTTAACAGCTCTCTCAAAATGTCTAGATTTCTTTAAAAGTAAACAGAGGAAGAATTGTTTGCACTTATAGTGTCTTGGCCAGGACACACTGAAATTGAAAAGGAAGAAAAAGCAAACTTTTTCATTGGCAGAACATTTAATTAACTAGGAGCACAGCTTGAAGCTAATTGACTAAACTATCAATAGCAGGATGACTTTTTTTTGTTCAGTGAGTTGCCAGATCTGGAAGAGGGTTGGAAACAGATCTAATAGAGGCATCCAAAGTGGAAAAGGGAAAACCTACTGAACTTCGGGGACAGAGGCTACTTTAAGGAAGCTGACACCAGCATGATGGTTCTACCAGGCTTCTGTTCTGCATGATTATTTGATTTTGAGTTAGTTTCTATATATTGCTGTGTTTTGCATGCTGCAGTGATAATTTGCAATTTGAACTAGACTGATTATTTAAGTCAGCACATGTACATGTCAATCACCCAGCATATAACTGAAGGTGAATACTGTATTTCAGTTTTGGTATTGCAGCAATGCCAGCTGTTCCGTGTCGAGAAAGCTGTGAGTGATGGAGTCACGTGCATATAGTAGAGCAATGTGGCCATACCGGGCAGCGCGATGATAGCTTCATTAATTGAGTGTTTAATAACCGCATGTTCTCTTATTGCACAAGATCCTGTGCTGGAATATCACACCTGTTGACTGATTTAATGCATGGTACTGCAATACTGCCCTGTGTTGTTGAATTCTGTAGACCAAAAATCTTAATTTTTAACAGCAGTAATACTATTTGTCTGAAAACATTCATTGTGCCACTGCACAAAATCAATAATATTGTCTGCCTTGAGTATCTCCTGTCATTGCATAAACAAACAGATTTTAAAAACTTCCATGGCAAAGCCTGGTGGTGTTATTAGACCACCTTCTTTAGCACAGGTCTGATTATTTTTCCCACAGTTGTGGATGTCAAAGCAGAAACAATAACTCCAGTGCATCCATTTGACCCAGAGATTACTGTACTGTGGTTGATGCATGGGCTGTACTTTGAAGGTGGTGTTAGGCTCTTAGTTTAAACTCATCCAATCCTGTCTGGATTTTGCTCCTAATTTAAAATAAGAAACAAATTCCAAGATATTATCCTGGAATGATCTGGAAACATAAAATGCAATGAATCTGTTTGGTGCTCACATTAGCATTTGTTTTATTGGTTTATAGAAGTTCCAGCAAAGTTCAACTATCCGTTGGTATATCAGTATTACTATCAGTATTACATAGGACAACCTCAGGCGGTTTCATTTGGTGATGTATTGAACAGAACACTGTATATGCAAGTATATCTAAAATGAGCAGAAGGAAGTCCAGAGGCGCAACAGTAGGGCAGTCGTAATCAAAGCTGCAGGTAAACTTCTGTAATCAACTCTTTATTAATTTCTTACAGGTACTGCTATGACCAATATGTTTGAGTCGCCAAGATAACCTGCAGCTAAACAGCTTAATATTACACGTTTAAAATGTTTGGTCTTCTAGCAATAACAATTCTGCAGAAGAAAACCTGGAAGTGCATGTTTTCTGCAGTAAGAAAAAGAAGCTATTTTAATTTTATTCACTAATTCAGGGCTATATTCTGTAATATTAATCAGGAAACAACAAATTTCTGAACATTTATTGTGAAACCAGAACTTTTGGTACTTCATATTCTATCTTAGTCCTATAGGTGGAGCTGGCAGCACACAGTTCATAATGAAAACTAGTTTTCAGCAAAATTGTAGCACATTGTGTTTTTGTTTACTTGATGTATTTCTTTTATCTCTCCTTGTATTCCTTATGTCATAGCCTCCCTTTTGTAACAAAGTGCCAGGAGCCCATGATTTCCTGTCCAAAATGACTGTTTTTCTAATGTATGGAACTGAATGTTGAGTGTTGTTGGTGACTGGGCAGTAGGGAGCAGCGTAGGTGATTCCACTCCTTTCCTGAACACCTATGCCAATCTGTGAGAATCCAGTTGTGAGGTTTGCTGATCAGTGAAAACAAAAACTTGCTTGTTTCCCATCTTCCGCTTAAAAAGTTACTTTTTTTGTGATAGTTGAGATCAGTTTATTTGATATTTTTTAATCTATGTGTTCAACTTTAGTTTGTATGATTCAATATAGAACATAGAGTATTACAGCACAATACAGGGTACTGACTTTATAACCTACTGAAAGATCAATCTAACCCTTTCCTACTAACTACATGGTCCTCTATTTTTCTATCATCCATGTGCCTATCTAAGAGTTTTGTTTTTGATTTTCATTACTGCAAATTGCACCTTTTCATGAATTTTCATGAATTTTTCATGAATTTGTTACTGAGCCAGTTTGCTACTTATGGTGCCTTGAAATACAGTTTAGGTTACAAATTAGTATGAGTGTCATTTACAGCACCTTATGTCCAACTTTTTTTCTCCAAACCACAAGTACTTTCAAAGGTACATTTAATGCAGAGGTATACAATGCACATCCTGTTTCATAGCTTAAGCTTTCATCTTCAGTAATTTATTTTAACAGGGAAACCACCTTATTCAAAAAAGCATTCAGTGTTCTGTTCCCCACATAGTCTGTTTCATCCTACCTCTCTCCATGCTTCTAATATGTGAGTAGAGATTTTAAAATGAAATGAAGAATAGTTTTTCACAATGTATTGTGAATTAGTTCTGTCCTAAATCATTCTACAGAAAGGGATGTGAAAAAATTTCATGCCTCTCTGTACCAAATATTTTTGTGTTTTTCTTTTTTGCTACTTTCTGATTCTGAAAATCGAGACATTTAAAAAATCAAATTATTTAAATGTTTATTTTGCCATGGGAAACTGACTTTTCTCATTTAACATTCAGAAAGGCGTTGGAAGACAGACTGGCAGTTCATTTGTGGTTAAATGTACTTAATGTAGTGCCTGATGGAGGTACAGCTGGTAAATAAAGCACTGGAAGTGGGTGAAGTAATGAGCTTGAAATGGACTCTGAACAGAAGCAATAGAAAGGGATTCAGCCAGAGAAATTGATGGGGTGTGCTGATGTTCTGCACAAGCCGTGGCCTGTCCAGTTGCCAGTGAAATTAATCCTGAGCTGCTTTAATTTGTCAGTGCTCTTTCAGTAAGTACTTCTCCAAACTGATTCCCCAGTCCTTCCATTTGTACCCTTGCCACATGTAAATAATTTCAAGATAGATTTTGCTACCAGGGCAGCAAAGGTGAAATACTGACATGTTCAAGGAGCTGCAAAAAAACCATATCTCAGTATATTCCTCACAGACCTGCCAACTTCCAGCCAGCAGTTGTCACAATGCCCAAAATGTTAAGGCAGCAAAGTTGATTATAATTAACTAATATGAAGAGACTTTTGACTCTTTATCAGAGCATATCAGTACATTTTGTTGAGAATGACCATAAGATATAGGTGATAATTAAAGGCAAAAGAAAGGCATTATTTGATTAGAAACTCAGACACAAGGAGTGAAAATATGCTCTCCAGGCACTTGAAGGCTATTTTCTATCAAATAATCTCTTGAACTGAAAAACAGAAGATGGGTAGAAAGTATATGGAAGATCCAGCAACCAGCTGATAACTACAACATACATAGACTTTTCATTGAGATTAAGACTGTCTACATTTCTAAGAGTTCACCCTGAAGAAAAGCAAAAATGAAGGAAACTCAACAGTGTCTGAGGCAGCCAGCATTTGCTTGAATTCTTGTAGAATTCTTTGACCACTCCACATTATCCTGTCTTGGTTCCCAATCACTCTAGAACAATAAAAAGTTGCAAAAGTCACATGAAGTTAAGAAACAAAGCCTCGGGAATAGATGGCATTATTTTCTTCAAGTTTAAAACTGGCAAAGTAAAACTTGTGTTATAAATCAAATTAAGTCAAGTTTAATCATTTAAACATAGATGCAGCTGAATGAAACAACATTCCTCTGGTGCCAAGCTGCAAAACATACAAAATAGCAAGCAAACATTCAAAAATAGCAAGTAACATTATTCAAATTATCGAGCAAATAAGCATATTTGCTCGGGGTGGGGGGAACATGTGTAGTCCAAGATCCTGAGTGACAAAGTCCAGCAATTGATGATGCAGTCTCCCGAGTGTTCAGATGCAAATAATCCAGCCTGTCATTCCACCAATTGAACATGGGAGACAAGAGAGAATGGAGCGTTTCCGTGTAATTTACCTGGTCTACAGCAGTGGGCAAGCCTGAGGCTTGAGGTCTATTTCTTGCTACAACTGAGGCTACACAGCTCCCATGTCAACTGTCCCTCCACCAGACAAGGGTAATGGGCCTGCGTCAACTTACATTATGAATGTCTAACAGAGTCTAGTAATTGCAATTGAAATGTCCATGATAATCTCCCACTGTTATACTGCACCAGCTCTGATGCTTTTGAGTAACAGACAGCAAGCAGCCAGGTCAGCTCCTCCGAACTGAAACTGGCTCCTCCAACACACTGGCAGGCTCCTGCGACATGCAGTAAGAACATTATGTCCCTCATCTTTGAAGAAATTAAAGTACTGGTGACAATACAGTTTGTTCCATGTTACAGCATCTGCAGATTCTTGTGGCTCCATTGTAAATGCTTATCTGGTCAGGATAACAGATTAAACATTTCCAGTCATTTATCTAATATTGCCTTCAGTATATAATCTTCAAATTCATTAGCCTGGAATGTGTTCTGAGAAATAGTGTTGCATTAGCATTCATTGATATAAAAGAGGAAAGCTATTTATTTTTGGGAAGTCCACATGCCAAGTTAAAAGTGGAAATGTAGAAATAGTCATCGATTTCCTTTGCTGTCAATGATTTCGAGATCTCCGTTACACATTGTTTAGAACTTCCCCAGTTTAAACTTCAGAATACACTGAACTGACAAGAGCTTCAGTTATTTATAAACTATTCCCTCTGTAAAATACCCTGAAAATTTGCTACTATATGAGTGTGCTTTTAATTATGCATTGAGCTGTTACTGCTTAACTATTTATCTGGCCCAAGAAATAATTAATTTGTGCAGAAATGCTATATTTCAGATAAGTATTTAGGAATTTTGAAATTAAATTTGTTTTAAATGCTGATGTTTCATTTCTGCTTCTCCTTCCCAAATTGTAGGGTGAACTCTTATCATATGATGATCACTGACCCCTAAGGGTTCCCTTACCTTAAGTTGTCTAATCAATTCTGGTTCATTGCAGAACACCCAACCCAGAATAGCTGATCCCATGTGGACTGAACCATGAGCTGCTCTAAAATGTCACCTCATAGGCATTCTGCAAAGTCTGCTTCTTGGGATATAGCACCAACCTGTTTTTCCCCAAACTACCAGCATATTGAAATTCCCCTTTTGATATGCATTTTCTATTTCGCATTATAATTTGTAGACCCCATCTTTATTACTGCTTTGGGTGGGGGACTGTGTATTACTTCCATCAGGGTAGTTTTACCCTTGCAATTTCTTAGCTCTACCATACCTTCCAGTCTTATGTCATTTCTTTTTAATGATTTGATTTAATTTTTCATTTGTCGACCCCCCCCCCCCCCCCCGCCTACCTGCCTGCCCTTTCAATACAATGTGTATCCATGGATGTTAAGCTCCCAGCAATGATTTTCTATCAGCCACTATTCAGTGATGCCCACAATGCCATACATGCCAGTCTGTAACTGTTCTACTAGTTCATCTACCTTATTCCATATGCTGTGTGCATTCAAAATGACACCTCCCCTCTGTATTTACCCTTTTCGATTTTGTCTGCCTTTTACATTGTATTTCATCTTGTTGACTGCAATTCTGCCCTATCATTAGATCTCTTATTGCCAGCAGTCTCACTGCATACTGCCTGTTTGTAAACCAGCTACCTCATTTTCAGCACTATTGCTCCAGTTCCCATTCCCCTGCCAAATTAGTTTAAGCTATTCTGACCAGCTCTTGCAAACCTGTCCACAAGGATATTGGTCCCCTTCGGCTTCAGGTGTAACCCATCCCTTTTGTACCGGTTGTATTTTCCCTAGAAGACATCACAATGATCCATAAAATCTGAACTCCTGCCTCTTGCACCAGGATTATTAAGGTTGAGGTTTTGGATTATTTGGAGGTACATGATAACATAGGCCAAAGTCAGCATGATTCCTATGGGGAAATCTTGCCTGAAACCCCACTGGAATGTTTTGAGGAAACAAACAGGCAGGATAGACAAAGGAGAGACAGTGGATATTGTTTATTTGGCTTTTCAGAAGGCCTTTCATAAGGTGCCACACATGAGGCTGCTTAACAAGACAAGAACCCATGGTATTATATGAGAGATGCTAGCATAGATAGAAGATTAGCTGACTGCCGCGTACAAAGTGTGGGAATAGAGGGGACCTTTTCTGGTTGGTTGCTGATGAGTATTGGTATTGGGGCCATTTGTTTTCATGTTTTATGTCAAAGATCAGAATGACAGAATTGATGGCTTTGTGGTCAAGCTTGCAGATGATATGAAGATGGATGGAGGGGTGAGTAGTGTTGTGGAAGAAGGGAATCTGCAGAAGGGCAGACATATTGGGAGAATGGGCAAAGAAGTTGTAGATGGTATCCAGTGTAGGGAAATGTATGATTGTGCATTTTGATAGAAGATATTAAGGTTTAGACCATTTTCTAAACTGGTCAAATCAAAGCTGTAAAGGGATTTGGGAGTCCTCGTGCAGGAGCAGACGTTGGAGAAGGTTCAAAAGAGGTTCACGACAACTATTCTGGGAATGAAAGGATTAGAATACAGAGCATTGATGGCTCTGGGCTGCAGTTTATAAGAATGAGGGAGTTATCTCATTGAAACCCATGAAATATTGAAAGGCCTAAATAGTGAATGTAAAGAGGATGTTTCCCTTACTGTGGGAGTCTAGCACCAGAGGGCACCTTCTCTGAATAAAGGAACTTCCCTTTAAAACAGAGATAAGGAGGAATTGCATTTTTGCAAGGTGTGGTGAATCTGCAGAGTTCATTACCATATGCAGCTGTGGAGGCAACAACATTGGATATATTTAAAGCAGAGGTGGATAGATTCTTGATTAGGAAAAAAAAAGATATCAGGGAAAACCCAGGAGATTAGGGTGGAGCTGGATAATATATCAGTCATGATAGAACGGCAGAGCAGACTTGATGGGCCTAATGGTCTAATTCTGCTCTGATGTCTTATGATATTATTATATCAGTTGAGGGTAGATTTAAAATAAACGGAAGCTTTATCAGTTTATTTTATTTATGACTTGGGCTCAAATTCAGCCCAGATTGATGAGATGTTTGCTTTGTATGAAACAGGTTGAGACAGCCTTTGTGTAGTTCACAAAATCAGTATTATATACCACAAAACTGTCTCAATTTTATACCATTTGGCTGACAGAGTCTGAAATGTATGACCAGGTAGGTAAAAATTGTCTTTCCTGTACAAATTAGAATAATTGTGCTTTGAATGATGGCGCACAGTGGGCAGTGTTGGATTAGCCGTGCATTGTAATTTCCTGAAGTTTAATTTCTTGATTCCTAAATCAAAGTTACAATTTTACTTATTTCTGAAGTTTTAAAATTCTGCTTTAATGCTAATCTTTTGGGACTGCCTTCAATGGCAGCTTGTAGCTAGGTTGGTGATTCCTTCGCTTGACAAAGTATTTAGCCTAATAAATCAATCCATTTATTGATCATCAGCTCCTTGGAGCAGAGAATTCCAAAATTCTACAATCCTGTAAAAGGAAAACTTTTCCTCACTATTGTCTTGCATGGATGACCCTTATTCGTAAGCAATGCCCCTGGTTCTAGTTTCCCTTTGGATAAGTGGGAACACCTTCTTGGCACCTATTGCATCTAATGACTGATAATCTTAAATTGAAATCACCTTTCTTGCTTCAAATTTGTATGCGATAGATGAAAAAGCAGACCAAACCCATTTTTAAAGTGGATACATTTTGATACCCCACTATCTTTATCCCTATCCAACTGTTTTGGATCTGTTACTTTTAGTTTAACATTTTGTTCCTCAATTAATTAGTCACGAAGGAAGACCTTCTGAAAAGGCTATCAGGTTTATTACAGAGTAGGAGATTCATTTTAAAATATTTGATCTGCCAAATTGCTTGCTGGACTGTGAATGTGATTTTTGTTCACTTACTAGTCTGATCATTTCCTTCAAGGCAGAGTAGTCGAAATATTTGTTTTTGGAGGTTACTTATGTGAATACTTTGAAATTTCAGGGCCACACATAAAACTTGGTCCATTTTCTGAGTACAATTCAAACTGCTGCAGCTAGTAGATTTTATTGTTCTGAATTTTAAGATTGGCTTATTTTAAAACTAGGTCCATGAAGGTCAAAACAAGCTAGTAAATAAGAGATATCCGTGTAAATCAGGTGGCATTATCTTGATTATAGTCTCAACCAGGGTGTCCAATCTATTGATATGGGCAACATATAACCTTTGAGCATTGCAAAGTGGTTATTAGAAATGTTTTAAGTTCATTACTGTTGGAGAGGCAAATTTACAGATTGCAAGATTCTTAGAAATAGTCAGTTTAGCTTTCATCTGTAAATTCCTTTGCGGACAAAATATAGACAACTGCTCCAATTTTTATGTGCATTTTTAACATAATTGCATCTAATTATGACTAATTCTTGTGACATGTTTGCCTGGATCTATAAAGAGTAATTTGGGCAATGAAAGAGCTTTTTCTGAATGACGGCGAAGTAGGTTAAAGTGACATGTGGTAATGAACTGCCCTCTACCTATTAGTGTGAATGACTTGAGTGGAGTTACTGCTTATTGTAAGCTGTTGCCTTCAGACTCTGTCATACTCTGTTTGTAAACTCTACCATGACCTCAGTTCTTGATCATCCCTGATTTAATCAGTCCAGTGCTTACAACCATTAATAACCATGTTTTCATTTTCAAAGGCTCTAAGCTCCGCATTTCCCTGTCCCTCTCTCACTTAACTCTTCTAAAATACTCTTTAAAAGTTACCTCTAATCTAACTGACCAATATAAGACCATCATATGACATAGGAGCAGAATTAGGCCAATTGGCCCATCGAGTCTGCTCCGCCATTCAATCATGGCTGACCCTTTTTTCTCCTCCTCAGCCCACTTCCCAACCTTCTCCCCATAATCTTTGATGCTGTGGCCAATCAAGAACCTATCAATCTCCACTTTAAATACATCCAGCAACCTGGCCTCCACAGCTGCCTGTGGTAACAAATTCCGCAAGTTCACCCTTCAAGCTAAAGTAAATTTTCCACATCTCTGTTTTAAATAGACACTCCTCTATCCTGAGGCTGTCTCTTTTCCTAAACTCCTCCACTATGTGAAACATTGTTTCCACATCTACTCTGTCTAGGCCTTTCAATATTCAAAAGTTTTCTGAGATTCCTACTCATTCTTCTAAATTCCAATAAGTGCAGGCTCAGAGCCATCAAACGTTCCTCATAAAATAACACTTTTATTCCAGGAATCATCCTTGTGAACCTCCTCTGAACCATTTCCAATGCCAGTGCATCTTTTCTTTAATTAGGAGCCCAAAACTGTTCTCAGTACTCAAGGTGAGGCCTCACCAGTGCCATATAAAGACTCAGCATCACATCCCTGCTCTTATATTCTAAACCTCTTGAAATGAATGCTAATATTGCATTTGCCTTCCTCACCACCAACTCCTGCTGCAAGTTAACCTTTAGGGTGTTCTGCACAAGGACTCCCAAATCCCTTTGCATTTCAGATTTTTGGATTTTCTCCCGGTTTAGAAAATAGTCTGTGCATTTGACGATGTATTTTTCAACTTTGTATTTCATTTGCACTTTCTTGCTATTCTTCAGATCTGTCTAGTCCTTCTGCAGCTTTCCTTTTTCTTCAACACTACCTGCCCCTCCACCAACCTTATTATTTGCAGACTTGGCAACAAAGCCATCTATTTCGTCATCAAAATCACTGATATACAGCATTAAAAGAAGTAGTCCCAACACTGACCCCTGCAGAACACCACTAGTCGCTAGCAGCCAACCAGAAAAGGATCCTTTTGTTCCCACTGGCTGCCTCCGACCAGTCAGCCAATGCTCTAATCATGCTAGTAATTTTCCTATAATAACATGCACTGTTAACTTGGGAAGCAGCCTCATGTCTGGAACCTTGTCAAAGGCCTTCTGAAAATCCAGATATGCAATCCACTACATCCCCTTTATCTATCCTACTTGTAATCTCCTCAGATAATGTTTGTATGTGGATTAGTGTCTTAAAAAATTCCTTTTAAAAGATTAAATGTAATGTTCACCCTAACTACCCTAGGAGTAGTGGTCCCCATTGTGGGTGATGACCCCCTGGAGTCAGTAGAAGTTTCTAAAATAGTGATAAAGATAAAAGGGGTTCTGGGGTTGCTCAGTAGCAAGGGGGAGAGCTGAGGGATTTCCGGCTTAATTAATTATAATGATCACGTAATTACCTCATCTCTTGCTAACCCATGGTTCTCAGACTTTGCTCAAACTGTTATAGTTGTTGAAAAGCAATGTGAGACTTCTGTATTTGGCATATCATGAGAAAGCTGGACTGAAGAAATTGTGTTATTTCCTGACCCAGCCCACACATTTTTGCAGTTCACTATTGTAGTATATTATCGGCTATTATGATTTCTGTACTCTAATCACACAGTGATATAATCCCAGTGCATTAGGGTAAGAAGTAAAGTTCAGGATCTGCCTTTTTTAATGGTCAACCACATGCGAAGGCTCCTTGAGTATTTTTAAGAGAATATGCTCTGATAAAGGAAGCAGGAACTTAGCTTATTTTTGTTCACTTCGTGAAACCTTTCAAAAAACTTTCACTTAAAAACCATGTTTGCCAGCACTTCACAACAAAACAGTGATGGTTTGTGTGCTCCATATAGTATTTCATTGCTCATTGTTAAATCTAGAATGTCCCATACAATTAGAGAAGAACTGAATCTGCCAGCAGTAAGGGAGGTTCTTGGTACGGTCTTGCATAAGTCACCAGACCAAATAATTAAAGCGGTTCTACTTAGCGACATTTCTGTTCAAAGACTAACAGATAAAATGAGAATGTGGAAGGCACATTGTGTAACACACATAGGACAACAGAATTTTCCATGCAGTTAAATGAGTCAACTTTGCCAGGCAATGAATCTTTGCTGCTTGGTTATAGTTGATACATAGAAAATGAAATCATGGTTCAAGAGTTGTTATTTGCAAAGGGACTAGAAACAAATACAAAGGGGGAGTCAGTATTTCAGGTTATTAAGCAATTTTTCAAAGATAAAGACATTTCAATCTTCAAGCCTCTCAGTTGGAAAAGAAAGAAAGAATACCAGATGATGATTGTGAAATACACTGTGCCCATCTGGGTGATGGGCCCATCTGCCCATCTCTGACTTAGACATGTCAGAGAGATTTCAGGATCTTCTTTCACTCCAAATTCAAGATTGGGTTATGATGCTGCTGAGCTCTTGTAATGAGGAATTAACAGGATGGAGGAAGAAATGATTTCGCTACAAAATGACTCTGAGCTGAAGTCAAGTTTCAAAAGATCGTATCTGCCTGGTCTGGACCTTTTCATTGGCAACTGCCAATGGGACTTCAACTGTCTTGACTTCAATGCTCCTCCCTCCAATTCCAACCTCATTCCTTCCGACCGCTCTTCATTCCACTCTCTCCACACAAATCCTAACCTCACCATCAAACCTACAGATAAGGGGGGGGGGTGCTGTAAATGTCTGGAATACTGACCTCTACCTTGCTGAGGCCCAGTGACAACTCTCGGACACCTCCTCTTACTTACCCCTGGAACAGGACCCCACTAAGGAGCACCAGGCCAATGTCCCCCACACCATTACCAACCTTATTAACTGGGGATCTCCCATCCACTGCCACCAACCTTATAGTTCCCCTACCCCATACCTCCTGTTTCTACCTCCTACTCAAGAGCCACAAATCTGCTTGTCCAGGTAAACCCATTGTTTCAGCTTGTTCCTGCCCCATTGAACTCATATCTGCATACAACTCTTTTTTTATCCCCCCCAGTTCAGTCCCTTCCTACCTGCATCCATGACACTTCGCACGCTCTGGATCTGGTCAATGATTTCAAGTTCCCTGGCCCCCATCATCTAATTTTTACTATGGACGTCCAGTTCCTATGCATCTCCATCCCCCACCAGAAAGGCCTCAAAACTCTCCATTTCTTTCTGGACACCGGACTCAACCACTTGCCCTCCACCACACTCTTCTCCGTCCAGTAGAACTTGTCCTCACTCTTAATAATTTTTCTTTTTGCTCCTCCCAATTCCTTTAAACAAAAGGTATAGTCATGGGCACTTGCTTGGGTCCCAGCTATGCCTCCCTCTTGTCAGCTACATTGAACAGTGTATGTTTCAAGCCTACACTGGAGGCCGTCCAACACTTTTCCTATGCTACATCAATGACTGTATTGGTGCTGCTTACTTCACCCATGTGGAACTTGTCAACTTCATCCATTTTACCTTCTACTTTCACCTTGCCCTCAAATTTACCTGGTCCATTTTCGATACCTCCCTCCCCTTTCTCGATCTCTCTATCTCTGGAGACAGCTTATCTACTGATGTCTGTTATAAATCCACAGACTGTCACAGCTACTTGGACTATACCTCCTCCCACCCTGTTACTTGTAAAAACACCACCGCTTCTCTCACTTCCTCTGTCTCCGCTGCACCTGTTGTCAGGATGAAGGTTTTCATTCCAAAACAAAGGAGATGTTCTTCTCCTCCAAAGAAAGGGGCTTCCCTTCTTCCGCCATCAACACCGCCCTCAAGTGCATCTCTTCCATTTCACGTACATCTGTTCTCACACTGCTCTCCTGCCACCTTACAGGGGTAGGGTTCCTCTTGTCCTCACCTACCATCTCACCAGCCTCTGCATCCAGCGTATAATTCGCCACAATTTCTGCCATCTCCAATGGGATCCTATCACCACACACATCTTTTCCTCCCTCCACACCTCCCCCCCCACCCACTTTCTGCATTTTACAGTGATCACTTATCTTTGCAAGCACTTACCTTTGCAAGCGGAACAAGTGCTACACTTGCCCCTACACCACCTTCCTCACTACCATTCAGGGCCCCAAACGGTCCTTTCAAGTGAGGCGACACTTCACCTGTGAGTCTGTTGGGGTATTCTACTGTATCCAGTGTTCCTGGTGTGGCCTCCTTTATATCGGTGAGACCCGAAAGATTGGAAAACTGCTTCACCATCCAGCAGAAAAAGCAGGATCTCCCAGTGGCAACCCATTTTAATTCCACTTCCCACTCCGACATGTCAGTTCATAGCCTCCTCCAGTGTCGCAATGAGGCCACACTGTTTCTCGAGGCCCCATCCTCTTTTCCCTTTCTCACCTTATCTCCTTGCCTGCCCATCACCTCCCTCTGGTGGTGCTTCCCCCCCTTTTCTTTATTCCATGGTCCTATGTCCTCTCCTATCAGTCTCCCCCTTCTCCAGCCCTGTATCTCTTTCACCAGTCAATTTCCCAACTCTTTACTTCATCCCTCCCCCTCCCAGTTTCCCCTTGAAACGTTGACTATACTCTTTTTTCCATAGATGCTACTTAGCCTGCTGAGTTCCTCCAGCAGTTTGTGTGTGTTGCTTGGATTTCCAGCATCTGCAGATTTTCTCTTATTTGTGATATCAAGAATTATAGCTGCAGTAAGATATCTCTGAACACTATCCTACACAGTGAAAAAAGGTTGAGGTGTTCTTTATTGCTTTTCCAACATCATATTTAGTGGAGTACGGTTTCAGTGCAGGCACCCAAATTCTTTTAAAATAACAAGACAGATTGCAAGTTGTTGAATGTGGGGATCTGTGACTTCTGAGTAACATTCAGCTCGATGCTCAGAAGCTGATATAACTAGTTGATCTATTAAAGTATGCTTTAAAATTATTGATGAAAATTATTTTTACTGTAATTAAATATTGAAATAATTTTATTTGTAGCTTTAAATAGATTTGAATATTTTTTGTGATTATTTGTCACTTCTTTGAATGTGCAGTTCCTATTTTCTTTCACTGTGCATCACAATCAAAACTCTTCATAGTTTTTATGTACAGTAATGGCCAGAAAAGGAGAGGTGGGCTAAGGAGGTGTGGTCTGGAAGCCAAGGCAGCAGTAACCCAAAAAAGATTTGAAACCACTGATTATAGAGACACCAGACTGCAGATGTCAGAATCTGGGATGATAACCAACATGCTGCAGGAGTTCAGCAGGTTGGCCAGTATCGTTTTGGGGATAGGAATTCTTAACAGTTCTGATGCAGGGTGTCAACTGAAACTATTGACAATTCCCTTCCACCCCTGATGCTGCTCGACCTGCGATACACATCTGCTATGTTGTTTCCTGATCCAGAAAACTCCAGGCACTTAATCAAATTTTGCTAAAGTTGATTTGGTGTTGAACCATATGGAGAAGGTAAATCCCTAGTTCTATATGTGCTCGTTTACATACACACACACCAACCACAGTCCTGGAAGAAATACGAAACATCCATGAGCACGTCAGGAATATTGCCCCTAAGGACACCTACTAGGAGAATACCTCAGACTGCAGGCAGGGGATATGGAAAAGGATAAAGCAGAGCCAGAGGACCAGAGGCCACGGCAGGACAAGCCACTGCACAGGATGTACCATCGCCAGAAATCAGAAGAGGCTGACATAATGGCAGGGCTGAGGGACAACATACGGTGGCTGCACTAGAACAGGAGCTGAGCACAAGAGTGATAGAAGCTAGGGTCTATCATACCAGGCAAGACACAAAAGAAAGACTATGTAAGGAATTTGCTCATAGTAGCAGGGTTCAAGATGCAGGCAGGTTCAGCATACATTGAATGGCACAATCAAGTTGCAGGAATTGTGTACAGGAACGTCTGCACTGATTATGGATTAGCGTAAGTCCAAATGGGGAACACCCGAGAAGGTAGTGGAGAATGACAGAGCTAAGATCCTCTGGGACTCCCAAATCCAAGCTGATAAGCAGATTCTGGCCAACCAACCAGGCATGGTAATACTGGACAAGAAACAGAAGAAAGCCATAGTAAGAAATGTGGCAATCCTGAATGACAGTAACATCGGGAAGAAGGAATATGAGAAGCTGGAGAAATACTGGGGCTTGAAAGAGCAGATAGAAAGGATGTAGAAGGTTAAAGTAAGAGTAACCCTGGTGGATATAGGAGCTCTTGCAGCTGTGATACCTGGACTGGAAGACTGGCTCCAACAAATCCCGGGAACAACATCTGAGATCTTGGTCCAAAAGAGTGCATTGCTAGGAACAGCAAAGATATTGTACCGAACCCTTTAGCTCCCAGGCCTCTGGTAGAGGACCAGAAATTGAGGGAAAAATATACATACTCATCACCTATAAAAGGTGAGAAAAGTATTATATACTATTATTATGTAGTATTAAATATTTTTACTATTATTATGTAATTTATTTAGTATTTTACAAGTCTGTTTTTCTTATATAATTGGGTTGAAAACCAGACTACTTTAAGACTGTTAGCTATAGATTAGCTGATTGTGTACAGGCTTCCTGGTTGGAAGTGTTTGGGCTTAGATCACACTTCAGAGTCCAATGCACAAAAATTGGGTTAGCATTTCAGTTCAGTATAGAGATACTGCATTCTGCCCCATCACTCAGTGTTTCTTTCCATTGTTAACAATTTCCATCTTTTCCTTCTTCTCAATTCAAATCAATATTGAAATAGGTCTCACCATAAAATATAGAATACCTCTGTGGTTTTATATTGTTGGAAAGCTGCTGCCTGTCAACTTTTCCAGCACCTGTCATTTTTCCACAACTCCAGAAAACTTATCAAAGTGAATATAAAACAAAAAGTTACAATTGAACTAGGATGATTTGTTCTGCTTAAAGATGGAAGAAGGAAAAATACAGAAACTCATTCAACCTAACATCTGTAACAAGGAAATAAGTGAAAACTAATTGAGGACAGGGTGGGTGAACATCCTGGAAGTTTTCAACTCATCTTAGAAAAGCATTTTGGATTTTTGAAAGACAGGTCTTGGCTGATGATATTTATTTTAAAGAAATAATTTAAATAGCAGTCGGGAAACATCTCTGGATGTTATTTATTTGGACTTTTCAGAAGACATTCAATTAAAATCCACATAAAAGGTTATTAGTTAAAGTTGAACCTTGCAGCATTCAGCACAGTTTATTGACCTGATTAGGAAATTGACTGAGCAGCAGGAAATGAGAAAGAATAATAAGCAGGTACTCTAATGGGCAAGGTAAGACTATTGGTGATCCATTGGGATCTGTGTTAGGCTTTCAGCCATCACTATTTATTAACAACTCGGAAGACTGAATAGAAAGTCCTACAGCCAAGTTTGCTGATAATGCAAAAGTGGGTGACATTGTAAACAATGTAGTAGGAAGCATAATATTATAGAGATATTGATACATTGTCAGGAAAGCTGTTAAAATCTGGTCTTTATGTCCAAAATTAGAAAATATACCCCAACACCATATTTTACTAGTTGTTAGATGGGCACCTAAAGATAAAATACAAGAAGATACATAAACTGTTGTTGGATTTCCTATATTTTAAAAGAATAAGGGTTGATATAAGCAAAAGTTTTGAAAGATTAATGGGAATTGATTGGACAGATGGCAAGAAGCTATTTTTCCTTTTTGGAAAATTTGAGGCTATGTGACCATTATCTTTTTTTTTAATGGTAAATACTCTTAGATGTAATTGAAAGTTAAGGTATAGAACTCTTCCTCAAATACCATTTAATAGTATGATAATTATTTATTTTAATTGATTTATTTTATTCAAATCTATTGAGGTAAAGTCAGCTACATTGTTGGTGAAATTGACTCAATGGATTAAATAGCTTATTGCTTTTACTATTTATGTACCCTTTGCAAATCCTGAACTGGTTATTTAAAATCTGAATGATTAGGTGGTTTGTAGCACATCAAGTAGATCAACTGCTTCATAGTACCTGTGTCCCACGTTTAATCCTAACCTCTAGCGTTATCTCTGTGGAGCTTGTATAGCTTTATTCCAACAACATGATTTCTTCCCACATCCTACAAATTTAGGGGTAATATGAAAACGTGAGAATAAATTGGAATTGGTGTTGAAATTAAATATATCTTTGATGGTCAGAACAAACTTACTGGATCAAAGGAGCTATTTCTAAGCTGAATAGCTATGGATCAGAGGTCTCTTACTAGATTTCTATCAATTTTTGTAATTAAAATAACAAAACATATATAAATTTAAGCAATGGAAGCAATAAAGCACTATAATCATTCAGGATCCATGGGTGCTCTTATTAGCTAGAGTTCTATTTCTAAATATACTAGCAATATCTTAAAGCAGGAGACTATTTGGCAAGGTGATTGAACCATTTTTGGCAGCATGACCTAAGTGATTACAGTGATATTGGCATCCAAGGATCATCCAAAGTCTAGAGTGCATTGAACTCACTAAAATGATGATAAACTGGATACTGAAAAAAGATTGTCAAATTTTTGCTATTTACTGATGTGAAACAACATCTTCCTTTTTTTCCAGATTTGAAATAGTTTCAGATAAGCTGGCTGGTTGTTAACTCCTATCCTGAAATAATAGGCAATTTTGTCTAGGGTCCCTTTAAAATGGCAGATAACTGTTCTGGTAAGCTTGCATAAGACCTTGACTTTGTAAGTTTCCGGAACATTCTTCAACCAGTTCCAGTCGTCAGCAGTGAGTTGAGCTCCGAAACCTGGAGGACGGGATTTTTCACCTGCATCTCAGAAAGGTGAACTCCAGCAGAATCTCCTTAATTAAGACAGAGAGATCTGAGTGACAACTTTGATAGTTTCAGTACATGTATTGTTTAAGAGATTGTTGGCTTCTTGCTCACTTCCAAGCACAAATACTGCAGACATAGTGTACTCTAAGGGGTATCTAGCTAAGTAGTCGGACAGTACATGTAATTGGTGAAAACATGAGCTCAGTTACTTTTTAGAGGGAGTGATAAAATTTCATTTATGTTCTTTTGTTAATATAAGCAACATGTAGTATGCGTTGCTTTCTAAGATGTACCTGATATGAATCTCTCAACCAAAATCCAAAAATGAGTAATGGAATATTTTTGTATTGTTCTGGGTGAGAGCTGACTTGAGGTCAAATTGGCTTTGGAATTTTCTATATATTGAAGACTAAGCTTCAAAGGCAATTAGTTGGTGGCAGGGCATTAGGGCTTTTATTGGGTAATCGAAAGAAATATAGATATGTAAACTTTAAACAAGATTTCATAAAAGCAACATTTTCCCTGTAATCCCATAATCTGTACTGGAATAAGTTGTGATTGAACATTCAAGGTCATGACTCAATCATTTAGCTTCTGTAGCAAGACCCACCAACTGAGCTATATTTAAAAAATGCTTTTAGTTAAGTTTTTTTTTGTGAAAATGAAATTCATTTCAATGAAGAAAAAGGGATTAAAAGGTCCCAGATCCCCCTTTGAAGACTATTTGAAATGTTATATAACCATATAACAATCACAGCACGGAAACAGGCCATCTCGGCCCTCCTAGTCCGTGCCGAACTCTTAATCTCACCTAGTCCCACCTACCCGCACTCAGCCCATAACCCTCCACTCCTTTCCTGTCCATATACCTATCCAATTTTACCTTAAATGACACAACTGAACTGGCCTCTACTACTTCTGCAGGAAGCTCATTCCACACAGCTATCACTCTCTGAGTAAAGAAATATCCCCTCGTGTTTCCCTTAAACTTTTGCCCCCTAACTCTCAAATCATGTCCTCCCGTTTGAATCTCCCCTACTCTCAATGGAAACTGCCTATTCATGTCAACACTATCTATCAAAGTTTTAAATACCTCGATCAAATCCCCCCTCAACCTTCTACGCTCCAATGAATAGAGACCTAACTTGTTCAACCTTTCTCTGTAACTTAAGTGCTGAAACCCAGGTAACATCCTAGTAAATCGTCTCTGCACTATCTAATTTATTGATATCTTTCCTATAATTCAGTGACCAGAACTGTACACAATATTCCAAATTTGGCCTTACCAATGCCTTGTACAATTTTAACATTACATCCCAACTTCTGTACTCAATGCTTTGATTTATAAAGGCCAGCGCTCCAAAAGCCTTCTTCACCACCCTATCTACATGAGCCTCCACCTTCAGAGAACTATGCACTGTTATTCCTAGATCTCTCTGTTCCACTGCATTCCTCAGTGCTCTACCATTTACCTTGTATGTTCTATTTGGATTATTCCTGCCAAAATGTAGAACCTCACACTTCTCAGCATTAAACTCCATCTACCAACGTTCAGCCCATTCTTCTAACCGGCATAAATCTCCCTGCAAGCTTTGAAAACCCACCTCATTATCCACAACACCTCCTACCTTAGTATCATCGGCATACTTACTAATCCAATTTACCACCCCATCATCCAGATCATTTATGTATATTACAAACAACATTTGGCCTAAAACAGATCCCTGAGGCACCCCGCTAGTCACCAGCCTCCATCCCGATAAACAATTATCCACCACTACTCTCTGGCACCTCCCATCTAGCCACTGTTGAATCCATTTTATTACTCCAGCATTAATACCTAACGACTGAACCTTCTTAACTAACCTTCCATGTTGAACTTTGTCAAAGGCCTTGCTGAAGTCCATATAGTTTACATCCACTACCTTACCCTCGTCAACATTCCTCATAACTTATTCAAAAAATTCAATAAGGTTTGTTAATAAAGTTTGTCTCCCAGGTTTCAAGCCACCAATTCCCCCTTAGGGTTACTTTATTACTATTGATGTATTAGTTTGTAGTGAAGCTTCCTACATTGTGACAGTGATCACAGGTCAAAGAATGATTTATTGATTGTGCAGTGTGTTTGCAGACGGTTGAAAATATAAAATATCCTATACAAGTGTTTGCTTTTTTATTTTAATGACTTAAATTTGCAGAGATCTCAGATGCAATATGATCTGAGTAACTGGCACATGATTCACAAAATGCTAGTTTCCAGATGTTTTCAAGTAATTAGGAAATCTAAAAGAAAGTTATTGCTTAGGGAAGTGAATACAAAAACAGGGAGGATGTTATGTTTTAGTTATATTGGCCATGGTAAGACTTGTATAGGCTACCGTGTTTGATATTGGTCTTATTTAAAGAATGCATATGCATTGGCAACATTTCAAGGAAGATTTACTAGATTAACAACTGGAATGTGTAGAGTGTCTTATGAAGAAAGATCAGACAGACAAGGGTTGTATTTACTGACATTTAGGAGAATAAGAGAGGGTCTAGATTGAAACACAAGACCCCATAATTTGTGAACGGGGTGAATGTAAGAGGTAATTTCTTCCTGTGGATAAATCTAGCACTTTAAATTACAGTTTAAAAATAGGAGTGGGATCATTTAAGAGGGATGGCTTTTGTTTCTCTCTTTGAATATTAAGAAATCTTTGAAACTTCTGGAAAAGGTAGTAATAGTCTGAATGTTTTTAAGACAGAATTAGATTCTTGATAAACAAGTCATGAAAAGTGACTGGTTTTTTTTTTACTAATAATTTTTTATTGCATTTTTAAATGATTACAAAGTATGAAAAAACAATGTATATAACCCATACCCCCTCCCCTTAACCCCTCCCCCCTAACTGCCCCATAGAAAAAAAAAGAAAGAAAGAAAGAAAGAAAGAAAGAATGCCTGGAAAAGTGACTGGTTGTCAGCAAAAGAATGGATAGCTGAAGTTGCATGCAGATCAGACTTGATCTCATAACATAGTGGCACAAGTTCTTGACGAGTTAAGTGGCCTTGTGTTGATCTAATTTGTATGGTCAGATGTAAAAGAAACATTGTTATAGCACAAAACCTAAGTTTGGCATAGAATAATTAATGTTCTATGTACTTAATACCCTAGCCACGCACAACTTAGTTGTCCTTTAAACAACGGAAAGAAAGATTTCCTAGAGAAGTTGCTGAACTTGCTACTTCAAATAAGTGAAATTGACAACATATAGTTAAAGCAGCAGGATATCTGAGATCCCTCCTGGGTTAATAACTACATGTAGTGATATTAATTCATCTCCATCACACTGTTGAGGCTTGATATTTTTCCAGCCTGGTACTTTTGATGACTATGTTCTGTGCCAAGAAAAATAGCAGTTCACACAAGTTAAAAAGGCATTCAAATCAATCTTAGTTAGTGACTTCATGCTCACAAAGGGGTTAGTTGAAAATATCAGACTTCATTGTTTTTAGAAATGGTTAAAATTTATAACTCAACTTTTCAAAAGGAACTTCCAACCAAATGCTATGGTGGATCAGTGTCCCAGTGTTTTCTGCAGACAGCTTATTGACCCATTTATTGAAACATCGCAGTGACAGGCAGGTAAATAGAGATGGCCACCATTGGACGCTTAAGAAATGTAACAGTGGATCTCCAGCATATAAACTGCTGGTATTTGTTCTGCATAGTATTTCTAGATTGTAACCTGGCAACATCTTGACTGGCTCAGCACCAAAGACAATGCACAAAACGTGAGCATTGATGACACTGGAAAGCCGGAAAACTCTCCAATTGCTAGCCGTACCTCAGTCATAAAGTTTTGTTTTAATCATAGTGCAAGTTCTGCATTATTGAAATAATTCCATTTTAAGTGTTTAGTAGCCCCTTTTGCCGCCCACATTGGCACAGGCTTACCACCGCAAAATAATATATTGCGGCTGTCAGACTACAAAGCACTACCATTTTGTGCAGTTAGGTAAAATGTCAGAGGCCGATCGATTGATCTCCAGCAATAATTATCAAAAACCAGATCCTTTGCATTGCTTCAGTAAGTTTGAATGCAGTAGGATCTCAATCTTTCCATTAATAAATCTTTGACAGATTCTCCAAATGGGTTTATCTGATCCAAGTGTATGACTATTAAGTGGCATAAAGCAGGAAGGAGAATTTGAAGAGCAGAGTTACATGGGTTCTGTGCTGTACTTCACATAGATTTTTGACAGCACCTATTTATCATTTCCATGTACTGGAAATGTTTTACTGTATTAAGGACCGGCCGGTGGGTGAGATACCAACTTTCTGTGAATTTAACCCTTTCATCCCTTGACTGAAAAAGTGCACTATGAGGAATGTCTTTTTGGAATACATAATAAATCAGATGGTCAAATCTGCAAGTTTGTGCTTCCTCTGATGTCCATGTAGCCTGCAATAGCAGGATTACCACCTCATTTGTTTCAGTAGGGATTTGGGAAGGAAATAGAGCATAAACAGTCCAGCATAATACAGGTTCTTTGGCCCAAGATGTTGTGCTGACCTTTCAAATTAGACTAAGATTGAGTTAACCCTTCCATCCCACATAGCCCACAATTTTTCTTTCAAAACGGTAAAATAAGCTTTTAGTCTTTAATAATAATGTTTATTAATTTATTGATGTTTAATTATGTTTTACATGTTTATCTTTTTGAATAAATGTATGTTCTATTAGAACTTCAGTGTAAAGTATCCCAGTGGTGGAATCATTAAAATATTAAAATCAATTAGTGTACAATAGCTGACAAAAACTGTACCCACTAACCTTGTTGATATGGGGTCATTTTAGGAATGGGGCCTCCATGTAATGTTTTCCAAGGCCATTCACCATCTAGAGCAGGGATTCTGAACCTGGGTGCAAAGTCTGGATGGGAGTTTCAGGTCTGCACTACTACTATTATGTCAACTTAGGCCTAGGGGGCCTCATTGGGCAGCAAGGCAAGCTCTGCACCATGTAGTCTATAATCTTGTATGTGGGACTTAATATAGATGAGTGTATATTGTTGCTTTAGGAAATTCAAAATCATGATACCACACACACACACACACTGTCTCATGCTGTAGTAGCGGCACCACTTAATTCCTTGAAAATGAATACAGATAGATAAGGCAATTAAAGATAAATTTATGTTTAAAGTTTAATAAGGGAACATTCTTCCTTGGGTCTGGTCCTGTACAATGAGACAGGTTTTCTTGTAGATAAGGGATCCTCTGGGAAAGTGATCACAGTATGACTGCATTTCTCATACAAATGGAAGGTGAAATACTTCGATCTAAAACCAGTGTATTATGCTTAAACAAGGGAGACTACAACGGGATAAGGGAGGAGTTGGATTTGATAGACTGGGAACACATGCTGTGTGGTGGAATGGTTGAGGAACAGTGGAAGACTTTCAAAGAGATTTTTTACGGTACTCAACAAAAGTATATTCCAGTTAAAAGCAAGAACAGTAAGGGTACGAAAAGCCAGCCATGAATAACTAAGGAAATAAAGGAAGACATCAAACTAAAAGCTTGTGCATAAAACATTGCCAAGAGTAGTGGGAAACTGGAAGATTGGGAAAATTTTAAAAAGCAACAAAAAACCACTAAGCAAACAGTAAAGGAAGGGAAGATATTTTATGAAAATAAACTAGCACAAAATATAAAAACAGAAAAAAGTTTTCATTATATAAAGCAGAAAAGGATGGCCAAAGTGAATGTAGGTCCTTCAGAGGCCGAGAAGGGGAAGATTGATATAGGTATTCAGGAAATGGCAAAGGCTGTGAATGACTATTTTGTGTCGGTTTTAATGGTGGAGGATACATCTAACATGCTGAAGAGAGATGATATGGATGCAATGGTAGGTGAGGACCTTGATACAATAGCTATCACTAAAGAGGTAGTGCTGAGCAAACTTGTGGGCCTAAAGATAGACAAGTCCTCTGGTCCTGATGGAAAGCATCCCAAGGTACTGAAAGAAATGGTAAAAGTTATAGTTGAGGCTTTGGTGATAATTTGTCAAAATTCTTTGGGTTCTGGCGGGTCCTGGTAGATTAGAAGGAGGTGAATGTCGTGCCACTGTTCAACAAAGGATGGAGGGAAAAGGCAGATAACTATAGACCAACAGCAATTTTAACAACAGCAATTGGGAAAAAGCTTGAAGCTATCATTAAAGAAGAAATAGCAAGACATCTGGAAAGAGATGTATCAATCAGGTAGACGCAGCATGGATTTAGCAATGGCAGTTCCTGTTTCACAAACTTACTGGCGTTCTTTGAGGATATAACAATCGCAGTGGATATGGATGATACTTACTTGGATTTACAGAAGGCGTTTGGTAAGGTGCCACAAAAAAGACTTCTCCATAAGATAAGGATACAGAGAATTGGGGGTGATGTACTAGCATGGATAGAGAATTGATTAACCAATAAAAAGCAGAGAGTTTGGGTACATGGGTGTTACTCTGCTTGGCAATCACTGGCCCACAACTGTTCACTATATACATTAATGACCTGGAAGAGGGGATCAACTGTAAATTGAGTGGAAAAGCAAATTTTGCAGAGGATACGGAGAGTCTGCAGAGAGATACAGATATGTTAAGAGAGTGGACGGGTCTGGCAGATCAGTACAGTGTTAGTAAATGCACTTTGGAAGGATAAATGGTAGATCAGATTATTTAAATGGCAAGAGGTTGCAGCAGGCTGTCAAGAAGGCAAATGGAATGTTGACCTTCATTGCTAGAGGGATTGAATTTAAGAGCAGGGAGGTTATGCTGTAACTGTGTAGCGTACTGGTGAGGCCGCATCTAGAACACTGTGTGCAGTTTTGGTCTCCTTACTTAAGGATACTGGCTTTGCAGGCGGTGCAGAGGAGGTTCACCAAGTTGATTCCAGAGATGAAGGGGTTAGACTTTGAGGAGAGATTGAGTTGCCTGGGACTGTACTCATTGGAATTCAGATAAATGAGAGGGGATCTTATAGAAACATATAAAATTATGAAAGGGATTGATGACATAGAGATAGGAAAGTTGTTTCCACTGGTAGGTGAGACTAGAAAGTTTAGGACAGAGATGAGGAGAACTGCTTTTCTTAAAGAGTGGTGAATCTGTGGAATTCTCTGCCCAATGAAACAGTGGTGGCTTCCTCAGTAAATAAATTGGATAGATTTTTGCATAGGAGAGGAATTAAGGGTTAGGTGGAAAAAGCAGGTAGGTGGAGATGAGGCCATGGTCAAATCAGCCATGATCTTACTGAATGATGGAGCAGGCTCAATAGGCCAGATAGCTTATTCCTGCTCGTATTTCTTATATTCTTATAATAAATTGGTAGAGAATACGAAAGTAAACAAGTAATTATTTTTCTTACAAGCCATTGATTGGTCAGGCATTGTAAAGTACACTATGACTGTCAGTGCACTTCACAAACTCCCACAGTCCCCGATGGCCCTGTGATTTAATATTATGAGATCGATACTGTGAGTATTCTACAGGTATGTGACCACACAGAAAGCATCTGGTCCAGATGGGGTACCTGCCCATGCATTAAAGATGCGCTGATCAACTTGCTGAAGTGTTCACCAATATCTTTAACCTCTCACTTCAAGCAGTCATACCAGTGCCTAAGAAGAACCTGGTAACCTGCCTCAGTGACTATCATCCAGTAGCATTTACATCAACTGTGATGAAGTGTTTTGAGAGGTTGGTGATGAAACACATTAACTTCTACCTGAGCAGTTTTTTAAATCTGCTCGTTTGCCTATTGACATGGCAGGTCTACAGCAGATACCACCTCATTGACTCTACACTCAACCCTGCAACATCTGGACAGCAAAGATGCATACATCATGCATATATTTATTGACTATAGCTCGGCATTCAGTATGATCATCCCGTCAAAACTAACCAATAAGCTTCAAGACCTTGGTCTCACCTTGTGCAATTAGATCCTCACTTGTAGACTCCAGTCAGTTCAGATTGGCGACAACATCTCCATCGTCTCCATCATTACAGGTGAACCTCAAGGCTGTATGCTTAGTCCCCTGCTCTATTCACTTTACACTTATGACTGTATGGCGAAACGCAGCTCCAGTGCCATATTCAAGTTTATCGAGGAAACCACTGTCATTGGCAGAATCAAAGATGGTGACGAATCAGCGTATTGGAGGGAGATTGAAAATCTGGCTGAGTGGTGCAACAATGCCAACCTCTCTCTCAATATCAGCAAGATCAAGGAGCTGATGATTGACTTCAGGTGGAGGAAACTGGAATTCCCTGAGCCAGACCTCAGGGGGATCAAACATGGAGAAGGTCACGAACTTTAAATTCCTCATTGTTATTTCAGAGGACATAACCTTGGCCCAGCATGCAAGTACAGTTAAAAAGAAAGCACAGCAGCGCCTTTACTTTGATGTTTGTGATTATTCAGCATGACATCTAATACTTTGACAAATCTCTATAGATGTGTGGTGGAGAATATATCGACTGGGTGCATCATAGCCTGTTATGCAAATGCTTATGCCCTTGACCAGAAAATCCTGCAAAAAGATAGTGGATATAGCCGAGTCCATCACAGGTAAAGCCCTCCCCTCCATTGAACATATCTACACAGAGCACTGTCACAGATAAGCAGTACCTATCAACAGGAGCCCCCACTATCCAGGTCATGCTCTCTTCTTGCTCCTGCCATCAGGAACAAGATGCAGGAACCTCAGAACTCACACAAACATGATTAGGAACAGTTATTACCCTCTTAATTATCAGGCTTTGAACCAGTGGTGATAACTTAATTCAACTTCACTTGCCCTATCACTGAACCGATGGATTCACTTTCAAGTATTCTTTATCTCATGTTCTCTATATTTATTGCTTATTTACTTATTATCATTATTTTATTATTATTATTGTCTCTTTTGTATTTGCACTGCTTGATGTCTTTTGCACATTGGTTGTTTGTCTACTTTGTTGGGTACAGTCTTCCATTAATTCGATTATGATTCTTGGACTTACTGAGTATGCCCGCAAGAAAACAAATCTCAGGGTTGTGTATAGTGACATATATGAACTTTGATAATAAATTTACTTTGAACTTTGGCACTTCATTATAGAAAGGTCTTGGAGTGTGCAGCACTGTCATCTTCAGTAAGGAGAAGGTTTGTTAAACCTTGTGGCCATTTCCCAGTACAAAAAATTCTTATATTTCAGATCCACTAGAAATGCAACATAATTGAGTCTTTTCAAACTACATGGAAACTACATGGAAAAAAAAGAGAATTGATCTGCTCGCTGTAACTCTGGAATGTGACAGTTCCATTTCTACAACAGCTTTTCTGAGTGAGTTTGCCAAATTGTGAATAGTTCCATGCTGAAGACCCTTGCCCCTGAGGAAATGGGTTGATATAGAACAAAACAATTTTGTAGTGCACCCTTTCGAATGGAGAAGACTTTCTTCAGACCCGCAGCAAAAAAGAGACTATTATGACATAACGGCTATTTCATGGTGGCCCTCCTTCATCTATTATTTTAATATGCCATTATTTTATCCTGGAGTTTTTTTTTCCCTTTATTGTTTTGAACCTATTTATTATTGTGAACAGGTCGATATCTTTTTCCTTCAGTTAAGAATAAGTAAGTTGTATTGCATTTCCTATGGATTGTAAATGCAATGTTATTTAGGAATAAGCAAATACTTCTGCTGACCAGCACACAGGCTGGTTTCTTATTCTGCTGATTTTGGAGTTTAAAAAGTACAAATACAGCATATGTTGGCTGTTCTTCCCATGTTTATACTTGACCACTCAATGCTTACAAACTGATTGTTAACCACACCTATCTTCCCATCAGAAATAGTTATTACCACCTGTACAGCTTTTTATCTCTTCCTCCTTCAGTGGCTCTACCTCTCATTATATTGTACAATATGAAGCAGTTACTCTTCAACTCTTTCCTCTTCAACTTGCTTAACTTGTTCAGCTAGTGAAAATTTGGATGATCATGCCATCCACGTTCCAACATTGCAGAGCCTAGACCATGGGCTGTTTAATCCTCACGCCAGGATTGTGATTTCTGTATGCATTTATAAAAGTCACAAGGGTTGCGTCTGTCTCACAGTGACAGCAGTACAGCTTTATAAGCAAAAGCCTGTGCATTGGATACAGCTCTCAGGCTGCAGCTTCAGCAGTTTTTACCTTGCCCGCATATGAACCACTATAATATTTTTCTCGTGGTGATGAATTGTATTCATAACATGTTGAAATAACACCAGCACGGTATTGCTCTTCCTCGCTTGCTACAATAATGTTCTTAATTAGGAGAATCTAATGAGATCGATTAGTCATTGGCCCCGACCTCAATGGCCTGTGGTGTGTTCTCAACTGATAACGGGAGCTCTGGATATTACTTGTAATAAAAATGTGAGCACTTGATTAGAGTGATATATGCCATTGTGGAATTGGAGGTTTTTTTTATAACAAATACTCAAATTGAGATGGCTGCAACTGAGATGGTACTGCACTTTGCCTTTGAGGAGATCCCCTCCACTGCAACCCTTATTGAAGGTAAACTTGAGAGCCTTCCCAGATTTACAGTATCATCAGAGGAGAATTCTTTGCTAGGTTCTGAAATGTGCCATGTGTCCAGAGCTCCGGATCTGGGAAACTTCCTGAATCAGATTGGGAGTGATTCCACTGGTTCAGAGAAGAATGCTGCATTGTTGGTTCTTTGTATAAATATATTCTATAAAACCTTCAGCTCATCAGAGCACCTATTGGTTTCTGTCAGTTCAGATTAGCAAAAACATCTTCTCTTCAATCTCCTTCAGTCGAGGTGCACGACTAGCCTGCTCGCTTTATAGTTATCACTGTGAAGCTAAGCACAGCCCTAATGCCATATTTAAGTTTGCTGGTGACACCACTGTCATTGACTGAATCAGAGGTGGAGATTAATCAGCCTAGAGGAGGGTGTTTGAAAATTTGGCTGAGTGTTTCCACAACAATAACCTCTCACTCAATTTCAGCAAGACCAAGAAGCTGATTATTGACTTCAGGAGGAGGAAGCCACTGGCCCATGAGCTAGTCCTCATGATAGAATCAGAGATGGAGAGGATTAGCCACCTTAAATTTCTCAGTATTATCATTTCAGCGGATCTGTCCTAGGACCAACATGTTTGTGCCATTACAAAGAAAATATGGCAGCGCCTCTACTTTCTTAGAAGTTTGTGATGTTCGACATATCATCTAAAATTTCAACTAACTTTTATTGATGTACAGTTGAGAGCATTCTGACTGGTTGTACCACAACCTGTTTTGGAAACACCAATGCCCTTGAACGGGAAATCATAAAAACCTAGTGGAGATGGTGCAGTCTATCCCAGGGATAGTCTTCAACATCATTAAACACATCTACACAGAGCACTGTCATAGGGAAGCAGCATCCTTCATAAAGGGGCCCCACCCCCCAGGCCATTCTCTCTTCGCAGTGCTGCCATCAGGCAGAAGGTACTAGAGCCTCAGAACCCATATTACCAGGTTCAGGTACAGTTATTACCCCTCAACTATCAGACTCTTGAACCAGAAAGGATATCTTCACCCGTCCCATCACTAAACTATTCCCATAACCTATGGACTCACTGTCAAGATCTCGTCACCTCATGTTCTTGATATTTATTGCTTATCTAGTCATTATTATTATCATCATCACTTTGTTTTTGTATTTGCACAGTCTGTTGTCTTTTGCACATGGTTCTTTTTCCCATTGGGTGTGGTCTTTCATGGATTCTATTGTGTTTACTTTTATTTGCTATGAATGTCCACAAGAAAACATAGCTCAGGGTTATATATAGTGACAGATATGCAGTTGGATAATAAAATTAGAACTTTCTATTGATTCCATAGCTGTTCTACATGGGGTCTGGTGCCATTGTAAATCTGGAAGAGCATCATTAATGGTGGGTTGCTTTATTTCTAGGCTTATCTATACCCTCTCGGTTTTACAGACTGTTGGTCCATATTCTGCCCTCCATTTTACTACTTTATCAACTTCAAGGATGAACTTTATTTGCCACACACACTTACATGTATTAGGAATTTGCTTTAGTGTATTGGTGATAGTTGCAATAAAGAACAACAAATTACAAAGAATAAAGAATTGTGTAAAAATAAAGTTATATATAGCTTCTCAAATATGAACTCAACATTCCTAGAATTTCTGTGTGAATCCTATCTGATTTTCACTTTTGTGAAGTGATGGAACGACTCTTTCCAATCTTTTTCATAGCATCTTCTCTGATGGAGTCATTCAATCAAATTTTATTCTTAAAATATTTGTAGTCTCAGATATAGTTAACCACATAATCACTCTCTGCTTTATTATTACGTAGAGTAGGACACACTTGCCTAGCACCATACTGTGTCATCAGCGAATCACTAACGGGACTTTTTTCTACACTTAGTTTTATCTTGAGTTCCCCAAACTTACTACTTCTCATCCAGAGAGTGTTTCTGCATAAATGCTGAAGATTTGATTCCTCCAACAGAAGGTGATGAATGCCTGGAATTCCCTACTGCAGAGAATAGTTTGACTAGGTCACGGAGGTACTTATTTTTTTTAAAGATCAGGGAATGGAGGGTTATATAAAACTCACAAAAGAGGCAATGAAACCTGAGGCAGACCTACCATGTTTGTTTGAATGGTGGTATAGGCTAAGGGACTGACTGGCCTACTCATGCACCTGCTTTCTTATGTGTTAGCTAACTTGACATAACTTCTTTGATCCTGAATTCTAAATTATAATCCTTTCCTAAATCTGCATGATAAATTGTAGTCCATATGGAACCTCAAGTCTGGTACACAATTTAGTTTTATTGCTAATCTAGTTCATTATCAACTTTCTTTCCCAATCTTTGTGTCTTCCATTCTTTTTAGTACTTTATCATTTAAATTGATCTCAGCCTTGAACATAGTCAGCAACTGAGCAGCCATAACCCTCTGCAGTAAAGAAATCTGAAAATGCTATACAGAAATTCTTCATCATCTGACTATTGGGATAACCAACACCAGCATCTTCATTTCCCAACACGTGCAGTGTTCCTCAGCCTTTGATTCCATCCCCTCCATGGCAATAGCTTGAAACTTAACTGGACTGTGTGCAATTTTAGTATCATATTTGATCCCAATTTGAATCTTGGATCTCGTATTCGTCATCTCTCAAATTCTTATTTTTATTTGCATGTCATGTCACTCATTTCCCTGGCTATTACCCCCTGAAACATGCACAAGGGACTGTAGATGCTGGAATCTGAAGCAACAAACAATGTGCTGGAGGAACTCAGAGTCATCCAGCGTCTGCCGGAGGAAAGAAATTGGTCAGTGTTTCAGGTTGAAACATCAGACCTGATGCAGGGTTTCAACTTTGAAATGTCACTAATTTCTTCCTCCTACAGATGCTGCATGACCTGCTGAGTTCCTCCAGCACATTATTTTTTGACACTTACCATTACACTTTTAGCCAGTTCCCTCATTTTATTTGCCATATCTTTGAGCACAACCAAATTGGCTTTCTGTCCTAACTCTTACTAAGCCTCATTCACCCAAATAGTTGCTGAACTGTATGAACTGACAGGTAGGCAATGCTTTAATGTTTTAAACTTTTCCATAGCATTCTCCCATTCTCTGAACTGTCCACTCTCCAGTTAAGTGCCTCAGAGAAATTACCATATTAAAGTTCCAATATAAAGCTTATTCCTAAACTTTTATATATTATTCTAACAAGTGCCCTTAGATAAGTCTGACAGAGTGAGAGTTGCCACTTCATGATAAAATCCTTATACTAACACTTTTATTAAAGTAGCAATCTGGAAGGTGGGGGTGGAGCTATGTCTCCACCAAAGGAGATGTAAGGAGCAGCTTCCTTCTGCTAGCCTGCAGGTCACCCTTGGGTAAAGTGTAGCACCTGATCAGCCCCTGAAGCCATGAGAGAAGGTGGTAGGTGGCCATATGAGCAGCTGGTGCATATCACAAGTCCTAGTTATTCGACCACTAACACCAGGCGATCTCTGAAGAGTATTGTTAATGGTTGGGGTCACCCATCTTGTAAAGACACTGCCCAGAAAAATTTGCCAAGAACAATCATGGTCATCGAAAGATCATGATTGCCTACGTCATGCGGCATGGCACATAATGATGATGATGAAGAATCTGTAAGGATTTGTTCCTATTTTTTTTTTCATTATTCCTAAAATGTTAATTTATTCTGTACTGCAATTCCACAGGAGAAAACAAAATGTTTACCAACTGTTTCAGAGAGACACGAGATTTTGCAGCTGTTGGAAAACTTGAGCAACACACACAAAATGCTGGAGGAACTTAGCGGGTTCAGGCAGCATTTGTGGAAGGAAATAAACAGTTGATGTTTCAGTTCTGATGGGCCTCAGCTTGAAAAGTTGAGTGTGTATTTTTCTTTATAGTTGGTACCTGACCTTTGTAGTTGGAACATAGAAATATACAGCACAATACAGGCCCTTCAGCCCACAATGTTCTGCCGACCATGTAACCTACCCTAGAAGCTGCCTAAATTTTTCCTGCCACTTGGCCCTCTATCTTTATAAGATCCAAGTACCTATCTAAGAGTCTCATTTAGACCCTGTTGTATCCACCTCTACCACCTTCACTGGCAGTGCATTCCATACACCGCCATTCTTTGAGTGGAAAAACTCACCTCTGACATCCCCCTTGTACCTATTTCCAAGCACATTAAAACAATGCCTCTTGTGTTAGCTATTTCAGCCCTGGGAAAAAGCCTCTGGCTATGCACACGATCAATGCCTCTCATCATCTTATACACCTTGATCAGGTCACCCCTCATCCCCCGTCACTCCAAGGAGAAAAGGCCAAGTTCAGTCAGCCTATTCTGATAAGGCATGCTCTCCAATCCAGGCAAAATCCTTGTAAATCTCATCTGCACTCTCTCTATAGCATCCACATCCTTCCTGTAATGAGGTGACCAGAACTGAACACCGTACTCCAAGTGTGTTTTAACTATACTCCAAGTGGAGTTTAACTTTTAGAGCTGTAATATTACCTCACAGTTCTTGAACTCAGTGCCACAGCTGATGAAGGCCAACACACCCTACGCCTTCTTACCAACACTGTCAACCTATGCAGCAGCTTTGAGTGTCCTACGGACATGGACCCCAAGATCTCACTGATCCTTTACACTGCCAAGATTCTTACCATTAATATTATATTTTGTCTTTAAATTTGACCTAATGAGATGAACCACTTAACTCTTATCTGGGTTGAACTCCACCTGCCACTTCTCAGCCCAGTTCTGCATCCTAATGATGCCCCACTATAACCTTTGACAAGCATCCAGAATATCCACAATTACCCCCAACTTTTGTATCATCAGCAAACTTAGGAGCCCACCTTTCTACTTTTTCATCCAGGTAATTTTTAAAAATCACAAAGAGGACAGTTCCCAGAACAGATCCCTTGGGAACACTACTGGTTATCATCCTCCATGCAGAATACGAACCATCCACAATCGCCCTTTGCCTTCTGTGGTCAAGCCAATTCTGGATCCACAAAGCAAAGTCTTCTTAGATCACATGCCTCCTTGCTTTTTGAATGAGCCTCGCATGGGGAACCTTATCAAATGCTTTACTGAAGTCCATATACACTACATCCACTGCTCTACCTTCATCAATGCGTTTTGTTACCTCCTCAAAAAATTCAGTCAGGTTAGTAAGACATGACTTGCCCTTGACAAAGGCAGGCTGACTATCCCTAATCAGATTATGTCTCTCCAAATGTTCAGAATTCCTGCCTCTCTGGATCTTCTCCAACAACTTGCCTACAACTGAAGTAAGACTCACTGGTGTATAATTTTCTAAGTTATCATTGCTCCCTTTCTTGAACAAGGGAACAATGTTTGCAACCTTCCAATTCTCTGGTACTTTTCCCATCCCTATTGTTGATGCAAAGATCATTGCCAGAGTCTCAGCAGTCTCCTCCCTTGCTTCTCACAGTAGTCTGGGGTATACCTCGTCCGGTCCTGGCGACTTAACTAACTTAATACCTTTCAAAAGCTTCAGCACATTCTCTTTCTTAATGTCTGTACACTCAAGCATTTCAGTCCGCTTTAAGTCATCCCCACAATTGCCAAGGTGATCTTCACTGGTGAATACTGAATTCCTTCAGCATTTTGTGTGTTTTGCCAACAATATCTTTTTTTTTGATTTGCTTATTGCATTGTGACTATGTAGAGCAACTTTTCTCAACCTTTTTGTCCTGGAGGAACCCTTGAAATAATTTTCAGGTCTCAGAGAACACCTGCATAAACATCATTATCTCTACAGCTCATGGTACGTTAGTATGATCAGTAAGTCATAGATATAATAATCCAAAAATAATTGTCAGTGCTCTTTTGAGTAGAGAATAGATTTCTAGCCAACCTTTTTGGAAAAAAAATCGGGTAGTTAAGGTTAGCTTACCTTTCTTGAAATTAATCTCTTTCATAAATTTTAAAAACTCATAAGGAAAATGTAATAAATTTCTGTTAAATAACTGGCTTAAGCCAAAATGGGATTTTATTTTTCTAAAGATAGGTTTAGTAAATTTGATTTAAGTAAAGGTTGTAAATTGATTTTAGTTAATGCTACTTACAACATGAACATTTAACAATTTGAATAATAAATTTACTAAAAACCATAAGCCAAAGCAATATGAATGAAAATATAGACTAAGAAACAATTTTATACAAGACCTTGAGAAAACATTTTCTTATGGAGTGACATAATCAGGCTGAAATATAGGCCTAGCATGGGAAACCTGTGCTTGTTTTTTGCTGCACAATACTCAATTTTGGGTTGAAACTGAGATACACACACACACACGGATTTCACCTTGGACTGAAATGAGATCTTCTCTATCCTTGCTTTTGATGCTTGTTAAACAAGAAAAAGCTTACTCACACATGTAAGAAGTTGAAAACTGAGGCAAAATGTTCATTGCTTTCCTAGGAATGGCAGAATCACAGAAAGCCAGAACTTGTTTCAGGACAGATTAGTAAATCTCATCTTGAGTGCACGATCAGATGGCATCTCACAAAGTTCTTCCTCTTCTCTCAAAGTCAAGTTTTCAGGCTAGGCAGAAGATTCAGAGTAAGTGTCCTTCACCCAGTCATACACTTGTGTTAAAAGGGAGGAAAAATACTGTTCACTTTTATTCTGCAGTATTTCCAGGTGGTTTTCAGAAAGTCTCGAATCTTATTGATATCCTTCTTCACTCTCAAGCCCAAGCAACAGTGGAAACATTTCAGGATTTCCTTTTGCAGCATGGTTTTTCCAAAGATTCAGTTTCTTTTTAAATCCAAGAATTTTGTCACTTGAAGTAAAAACATTTTCTCCAGGCCCTTGAAGAGACTTCAACTGGTTCATCAGATAAAAAATGTCTGCTAAGTAGGCTAGTTTTGCAGCCATTCTTCATCTTCAAAGTACTTAGCAAAATCTAACGCAATTGCTAATCAGTCTGCTTGGCCACTGCCCACCATTGTGATTAATAGTGTTGCATGAAGTTCAAAAAAGATGGTTTTTTTTAAGTCATGGTCTCTCACAGAACCCCGAGCAACCTCTGCTGAACCCCAGTTGAGAAACCCTGAAATAGAGTATACAGAAAGATATTGAGTCAGTCAAGTCAGACTTGCATTTGACATAGATGAAAAATTTGATTTATTTATCATATGTACACTGAGACAGTGAAATGTGTTTTTCTATCAATGGCCAATGCAATCAGATCTGCTGGGCAACCCGCAAGTGTTACCGTGCTTCCAGCTGCTAAGTATCATACCTACAACTTACTGATCCTAACTTATACATCTTTGGAATCTGGGAAGAAATTGGAGATCATACAGTCTCCTTACATTCAGCAGCAGGAGTTGAACCCTGATCTTATACCTGGTGTTCTGAAGCTTTACTGTGTCACTCACAATGATGAGGTTAACATAATTGTTAAGTTGTCATTGCAAAAAAAAACTTTGAAGCAATTTGCTACAGGTCCAACTGCACTCATGGTCATTCTTCCTTGTCTTGGTGCATAATTTAACAAAGGAATAAGATAGGCCATTTCAGGTTCATGCTTCAATTCTATCATTCTGTTAATTATGAGTGATCTTTATCTAACTTTAATTTTCATTGCCTGATTTCGTGTTCCTGAAAGCCACAGTTTCACTGAAATCCAGTAATCTCATTTTGAAAGCAATGTTTGAACCCCAACAGCATTTGGGGAAGAAACCACACAAAAGGTGCTGGAGGAGATTAGTGAATATGGCAACTTCTCTGGAGAGAAATGTTGCATGTCCATTTTCCTCCATAGATGCTGTAAATATGCTTTCTGTGTTGCTCCAGATTGCAACATCCACAGTGTATCTTGTGTGTCCAGTTTTAAGGTTCTGTCCCTTGATTTGGAGTCCCCCACAATGATAAATTGCTTTTCACAAACTACACTTACTGATTATTGAAATTAATTTTGCTACTTGGTGGTACTTTTTTTCTGGTATTTTGTCTTCATTGTGTATATGTTGTTTAAGTTATTTTTTTATGCTTACACAGGTTTAAGTTCTTCATTCTCAGTGAAAAACCCTTCAAGCAACAAACTAATTAATACAAGGTATAAAATAGTGAAGAAAAATGCAGGCTGGAATAATTTGACAACAAGCTCATCTGCTTTTTCCTGGAAGACTAAAAAGATCAACAACTCCTGCGTAAGGTAATCTTATATTTCAAAACTAACTGTGCTTCTGGCTTCATCATATACTGGTTCAATGCTCTTTGAGTTAGAGACATCAGTAGTACACATAACAAAATGTAACTCAGCTTTGGTTGTACATGTGTACTTTGTGTTGAACATTTCAATAACTATAAGGATGCAAGCTCTCTTGCTGGTTTTTATTTGCTTTGTTTCAGGATAACAGTAGCCTTTTGTGACTTACTGCTGCATTGTGTCGCCTTAATCAAATCGACTCTGAAGGTTTTAATTCCTAATTGATTGCACAGAGCCATCAAAAGGACTTGTGCACCTAATTTTCATAACTCAATCTGATCCTTGACATTTTCTTCCAAACTGTAGAGCTGACTAGTTGTACAAGTGAAGATTTTTATATGCTGTTTTTATTGACTGGTTACATTTCCATTAAGAGATTTTGGTCAATTTAAAAAGATATTTTGTTTTAAACAAAAATATACAAATCTGTTCAACCCATGATTCCTCCTACTTCTTGTTTGTCTATATTATAGTTTGGTGATCTCTCTCTTTTTAATATTTTTAATACCCATTATAAATAATCCTAGCAATGTGATCAGACAGAAATGGCAGTTATATTATTACTTCTAACTGAAGATGATGTGTATTACTAACATGTAGATTATAAACTTTCAGTTCCTTATTGTGATTGCTACTTTAGCCACACAGTAACCACTGAATCTTTAAAACATTGCACTTGGGTGTTTTGGTCTTTCCAAATAGTGAGATCAACTTTTATTGGTACAAAAGGGCACAGATGGCTGCTGATGCTGTAATCTAGAGCAAAAACCAAACTGCTGGAGGAGCTCGGTAGGTCAGGCTGCATATTTGTGGCAGATGCTCAAGATCCTGCATGTCTTACAAATTCTGAGAATGCACTCTCCTTTTGGAACTCAATTATTAAATGTTCTTTAAAAATGAAAATACCAGTAATTTGGGGAAAAAAGTTACAAGATTTTATTTAAGCTATCTTTGTAGGAGAGGACATTTCTAATGTACAATCATTTCCAATTGATCATGCATACCTAAACTATGTTATTATTTTTTAGCACAGGTAATCCATAGTGGAGACCAAATATCCAGTATTTCAAGGCCTTTGCAGAATTGCAGAAGCAGTTTATAGTTCCCAAATTTTCCATAGTTAAGTAGGATCACTTTGAAGCTAGATCGTAATTTAGTTTAATCATATGAATACCATTCATACCAGGAAAGACACAGACTGAAGTAACAGCATGGCTACCAGTGTTGTTAAAAAAAGTTTAGTCTGTAAGACCATAAGATATAGGAACAGAATTAGGCCATTTGGCCTATGGAGTCTGCTCCACCATTTCTTCATCATGGCTAATTCATTTTTCCTCTTAGCTGCAATCTCCTGCCTTCTCTTCATATCCCTTCATTCCCTGACCAATCAAGAAACTATGGATCTCTGCTTTAAATATATATACATAAAGACTTGGCCTCCACAGCTGCCTGTGGCAAAGAATTCCACAGATTCACCACTCTGGCTAAGGAAATTGCTCCTCATCTCCATCTTAAGAGGATGCCCCTAGTCTGAAACTTTCCCACCATCTGTTATTTGTTAAGCGGGTGCCGTGGACAATCCTAATCTGATGAAAAACAAATGTGGGAGCATAGAGGAACATCTGGAAATCTCCAGAAAGGTCTTCTTCGTTGTTGCTGCTGTTGTGAAGTCTGGGTCTCTGCAAAGAACAGGCTCCCAGTCCTTGGGGTCGTGTTGCCTGTGGCAGGGTCGTCGTAGTACACTTGGCAGAGGATGGTGCTCGGAGAGGCTGTGCCAGAGGGGATGGTCGGAGGCTCGGAGGTTCGACGGAGTTGGAGTCCACTGTGGTCGGGGCACTTTAACTGTGTACTGCGTTTGCGAGGCTGGGTCCGGCGGAGCTTTCATTGTGTACTGCATCTGCGAAGCTGAGTCTGGAGGCGCCTTGGAAGTCCATAGCGAGGGTATTCCCTTCTGCCGCCTGTGTGGGGATGACGAGTCTATTGGGACCCCGAGGACTTGTGGAAGCTGTGTAGTGGTTTCTTTCGAACTTACAGTCTTCAAACATCTTTGGACTATTTTTACTGTGCCCATGGTCTGTTTTTTTTTTATCAATTATGGTATTGTCTGCACTGTTGTAACTATATTTAATTGTGTGGTTTTGTGTAGGTCTTGTAGCTTTAGTTTTTGGTTTGTTGGGTGGTAGAGTTGGTCTTCTGACTTGGTGTGTCTGGGTAGTCTTGTTTTGTCTGGTGGATTTGGAGCTCCTTTCCGGGGAACACACTAAAATGATAGCGCGATATTAATACTCTCCGGACACTGGATTTGGGGATTGCCAAATGTTATGTGGATTTTCTGGTGTAGTCTGTTTTGTTGTGTGCTTTTGTGATATCATTCTGGAGGGACGTTGTCTCATTTTTTAACTGCATTGCATTTGTGGTTTCTAAATGACAATAAACCGAAATTCAATTCAATTCAATTCAAATTCAATTCAATAGGAAACATCCTCTCCACATCCACTCTATCAAGGCCTTTCACCATTTTAAATACGTTTTATTTGTTGTAATTTGTCGTGATTTGATTCACAATTTATGTTCACAATTCGGTGCTAATGTAGCAAGTGCTTTTGGTCATAATGGTAAGTCTCATACAAGATAAACATATAACAACTGATCACCAAAGACGCTGTGCATGATACTTATGTAGTGCAATAGTCCGTTTAGTGTAACAGGAATTAATTTAAAGTGTGTAAAATGTTTGTTTATTATGTAGCATTTTGAACAATTTTGCCACATTAGTTTTGTGCATCAATTTATTTTCTCAAGAAATCAATAAAGAAGTCATCTTGTTTATTTTGTTGATTTTTGATGGATTTCCTGTTCCTCTGGTAATGTTTTTTTTTGTTGGAGTTCAGCATTCAGATGCATTGAAGATGTTTTCTGTTTTCCCTTGAGGATATGATTTTGCTTTTAGTCCAATGACACTCTGTGTTGATGATCATTTAGTTATAATTCCTCTGGACTTGCTTATCAAACCAGAATTGTTTTTTTGGTTGAGAAGCTTAGTATTATGTGGTTCTTCCGGCTGATGAGGTACTATGGATGCTGTTTGATTCCTGCTTGCTAGAAGTTTTCAGGTTGTTTATGAGGAGTGTCTTTGGGTACTTTAGCATTAATTTTTCTGTGGCATCGTTTTTGTCACCACTTCTTTTTAGGAATGAAGATGATGATTACTGACCCAATGGCAGTGTAAACAATGGTGGTACAAGTAATAAAGTCACAATGCAATCTGTCATTCAGATGGTGACATAGTCTATTAGATGCCTCTGCTCTAACTGAAATCTTGTGCCTGTTTCTCTGATGAAATAAGGTGCTGAATTTGACAGAGCCGTATTGCAAGACGTGTGGGGAGAAGGACCACGGCTAAACTTAGTTTTCCTTATCATATTATTCAGGATTTCAAACCACCCACTTAATATCCTTAAGCACTGGCAAAACCATCAAACCCAAAGGCCATCCAAGAATGGGTGAGGAGAGATTAAGTAGACTGGCCTATCCTCTGAACAATTTAAAAGACTGAGAGGTCATCTCATTGATGTACAAAGTTCTTATAGGTTTGGTAAGGTAGATGCATTCTTGTGGTTCCATTGTCTCTAGAAACAGATGTTACAGTCTGAAGTTAAAGTGTCAGCCATTCAGGACAAGCAATTTCTTCACACAAAGAAGAGTGTATCTTTAGAATTATCTACCCAAATGGCTTGCATAAGCTTCGCCAGTGAGTATTATTCATAGCACAGATTGACAGACTTTTGTGTATGAAGTTAGTGAGGAGAACTGATGATAAGCTAAAAGATCAGCTCTTAATTGAGTGCCAAGCCAAGCACAAGGGATCAAATGGCCTACTCCTGTTTCTATTTCTGATGTTTTTTACATTTCTTTTCTCAAGAATTTCATTTGGATAAACTGATGAAGAAATCTGCCATGGTAAAGAAAAAAGGACTTTAACCTTCTGGAGGCATTATAAAATCACATTCCCATTTACTTTGTCCCAAAGCTTAAAAAAAAGCAAAATGCACTTAAAACCTAAATAGAAAAGGAAAACAGATTTTGCCCAGTGCATCAGGTACTGATGTGAGGTTATGTTGATCCTTGGGAAGTCCAAAGCTTTAAATTGAGCTAATTGGATTTTATTTTTCTGGTACAAAAAATATCCAAGGCAACACTTGGGAAAGAAAGACTAATGAGACAGCAAAAGGGGAAAAAAAAATGGTTGGTTCAGTCATAGTATGTGGAGACTCCACACATATATACTCAGAAGTCCTGAACAAGTTGCCATTGTTGGGTGTTTTATGATTGACTCAGGCTACATCCACACTAGACCAGATAATTTTGCGTAAAAACAATAAGCATCAACACCAAGCATTTTTGAAAATACCTCCGTCCACATTAAAACGGGTATTTGGGCAATCTCCTCCTACTGGGCATGCGCAGGATACATCTACACAAAACAAGCAACATGTTTGGTGTCAAATCTCGCAGTGAAAGTGTGCGTTTGTGCGGTTACGGACTAGAAAAACATAAAAGGAAATTGCCAAACAATGGACAGCTGTTGGCTGTCATGCAGGAGGACTTAAATACTGGAGCGTATGGAGGCAACCGACAGGGAGTTCACAAACAATCTGACCCGGCTGACGACGAACATTGAAAAACTGACTAACTCTTGCATTAATAAAGCTCTTAGTTAAATGTATAAAACATGTCTGTATCAGTGTTATCTTGTATTTCCATACAATGTTACATTAGGCTGTAACACATCTGTTGTCAGAGAAGTACTTGCATAAATAGGTAAACCACCTTCATACAAGTGAGGACAGAAAGCAGGCCAAAGTGAGTATACTTACGTATTCAGTGAGTTATGGGTCATAGTATTTGCTAAGTACATTTCTAACTCTTCTGGCTTCAGTCACGTTGCAGTCTGTTCTGAAATTGTTAGGTTGTGTAGGGGGTTGCATTCAGGAAAACAATGAAATGCCGCCATCTGTTCGGCACGTCGTGACAGCGTTTCTAGAAATCTCTGTTTACCCCATCCACACTACTCCTGCCCAAGCGGCATTTTCAAGTTTACACACTCTGGTGGGCGTTTTAAAAAAGCTCCATTTTCAGCGTAGGAAAAAGCCGTTTCAGTGTGGACAGAGGGTCAAAACGAAGAGAAAAAGCTTTGGTTACTGTTTTATCTGGTCTGGTGTGTTCAGTAAGCCTAGAAAGCCACTGTGCTCACCTTGATCCATTAATATCCAGAAAATGTCTGCAAAATGGCAATTAGAGAAGCTCCCAGGACTATAGCCATCAAATATCCAAAGTTAATGTGATCAGAGGGTAGGTACATTCCAAATTCAATAAGCTAAAACTGATCAAATATGATCTTAAATAATTAATTACCATTTAAAAAGTAAAATGATGAGCAGCAAAAGAGAAAAGAGTGGTGAGTGCCTGGGACATACTGCTAAAGGAGATGGTAGAAGCAGGTATGATCATGGCATTTAAGAGGCACTTAATCAGACACGTGAACGGAGGGGATATAGATGTATGCAGGCAGGTAGGATTAGTTTAGATCAGCATCATGATTAGAATGGATAAGGTGTGTAGAAGGGCTTGTTCTAACATTGAACTTCCTGTGCTAACTAGCATGAAAATATGGCAACACATTGAAATCCTAACCGGTAAGCAACATGAAAGCCAGGGAGAATACCTTAGCTCCAGGTACTTAGTATAATAAAAAAAAATCAATATCTTAATAGTAAGGAGACTGTCAAATTGATAGAAATCAGACTATCAACATTAGGAAACATTTTAGACAGCCTCTCCTTTGTCAAATAGTAACGATGTACAATTTTAAATTGAATTAAAGAGTGATTGGCACAAATCAAAGAAGAGTTAACCAATTTCAAAATCCGCAACCAATCTTCTGTTATCAGGGTCATGTTAAGCTCTCTCTCTTTCAATCTTGCTTAATCTTAAGTGAAGGGTAATTGTGCTGTTGTAACAATATAAATTTTCCCAATAAAACCCTTCACTAAAGGATTCATTTTTAGAATAATATCTAACAGGTCAGAATCTTGTATATATGGAAAATAACTTAAGTAATTTTGTAAGAAGTGTCTGACCTGAAGATATTGGAGGAAATGTGAATACGAGAGAGAGTATTTAGTTACTAATTTCTCAAAAGACATCATCTTGGAACAGATCCATGAAGGAATAAACACCTTTATTCCTCCAAAGCAGAAAGATAGGATCACTTAATGAAGGTTTAAATAAATAATTTTGATAAATTAAACTAAAAAGTTTAAATTTTTTGAGATTAAAAAAATTACGAAACTGGAACCAAATTCGTACTAACTGCTTAATCACAGGATATAAATTTAAATTGGTAATTTTGGCCAGTTTTACAGGTAGAGAAGCTCCTAATAATGAGGTTAAGTGAAACTGTTTCACAGCATTCAATTTCAATTCAGTCTAAGCGTGATCACAGATTGTACATCTGTGCACCAGTTAGACCCGACGAAAGGTCGTGGCCCGAAATGTCAACAGTGCTACATGCACGTGCAGGTCAACTCTTTGAGTGATTATGCAGAAAGTTTGAAGTTAATAACTCATCTCCTACCTTAAGCCACAAACTTATCAATCACCCCTGATGAATTATTAACTTCAAGCTTTCTGCATAATCACTCAGAGTTGAATTGCATGTGCATGTAACGAGAGCTGTATAAATCATCTCCTTCTACCTTAGGCCACAAACTTATCAATCACCCCTGCTGTGGATACTTTCTGGAGGTCCAAGATCCGTATGCTCCACGACCGCTGGACTAAGTGTGTAAATGTAGGAGCAGACTATGTTGAAAAATAAATGTGCTAGGTTTTCTAAAATTGACTCCTCCTACCTTAGGCCACAAACTTATCAATCACTGCTCATAATTTTGTCTCTGACTTTAAGGAGTTTGTATGTTCTTCCTGCGACCAAATGGATTTTCTCAGAATGTTCTGGTTTAGTTGATTAATTGGTTATGTGGATGTAATTTGGTGGTGCAGGCTCATTGAATTGTTGGGGTCTATTACTGTGTGTATCTCTAAATGACAAAATAAAATGAAAAATGATTATCACACACTTTTTCATATAACTTCTCAAAGTCAGTATCACCAACTTTCTGAAATGGTGAGAACCTGCTTTTCTCATTTCTCTAAGGCATTTGGGATGTTGCTTATAAATATAAATTGTTATTGACGAAGGGGCATCCATAAACGGCCACATTATAACACCATAAGACATGAGCAGAATTTTGGCCCATCAATCTTGTTCCACCATTCCATCATTATCTATCTCAACCTCATTCTCTTGCCTTCTTCCTGTAACCTGTGACACCCAGACTAACCAAGAACCTATCAAGCTCTTCTTAAATATACTCCATGACTTGGCCTCCACAGCTGTCTGTGGCAGTGAGTTCCTCAGATTCACCAAACTCAGCTAAAGAAATTCCTCCTCATCTCTGTTCTAAATTATGTTCTTTTATTCTGAGGCTGTGCCCTCTAGTCCTAGACTCAACCACTATAGTTAACATCCTCTCCACATCCACTCTTGGCCTTTCAATACTTGATAGGGTTCAGTGAGATCCCTCATTCTTATAAACCCCAATGAGTTCAGGTCTAGAGCCATTAAACGCTCCTCATATGTCAACCCTTTCATTCCCAGAATCATTCTCGTGCACTGCCTCTGGACACTCTCCAGTGCCAACACATCTTTTCTTAAATAAGAGGCCCAGAACTGCCCACAATTCTCCATGTGTAGTTGACCAATGCCTTATAAAGCCTTAACATTACATTCTTCCTTTTATATTCTCGTCTTCTCAAAAAAAATGTTAATATTGCATTTGCCTTCCTTACCACTGACTCAACCTGCAAGTTAACCTTTAGGGATTCCTGTACCAGAATTCCTTAGTCCCTTTGCACATCCAATTTTTAAATTTTCTCTGTTTAGAAAATAGTCAGTGCTTTTCTTCCTTCTGCCATGTGCATGACTATGCACTTCTCTGCACTATTTCAAATGTCACTTCTTAGCCTATTCTCTCAATCTGTCTATGTCCTGCAGATTGCCTGCTTCCTCAACACTTCCTGACCCTCCATCAATTTTCGTGCTGTCTGCAAACTTGGCCTCAAACCTTCAATTCCATCATCCAAATCTTTGAAATATAATTTTAAATGAAGCGATCCCAATACTGGCCCCAGTGGAACACCACTAGTTACCAGTAGCCAACCAGAATAGGCTCTCTTTATTCTGTTTTTTTTTTCTTTTTGCCAATCAGCCAGTCTTTTATCTATGCCAGTATCTTTCCTGTTTTACCATGTGTTTTTACCTGGTTAAGCAGCCTCATGTATGGCTCCTTGTCAAAGGCTTTCCAAAAATCCAAGTAAACAACATCCACTAACTTTTTTACCCTGCCTGTTATTTCTCAGGCAAGATTTCCTCTTATGGAAACCATGCTGACTTTGACTGACTTTATCAAGTAACCCAAAACTTCATAGTGAATAATGGACTCCAACATCTTTCCAACCATTGAAGTCAGGCTAACTGGTCTATAATTTCCTTTCTTCTGCCCTTCTCACTTCTTAAAGAGTGAAGTGACATTTGCAATATTCCAGTCCTTTGGAACTATATCATAATCTAGTGATACTTGAAAGCTCTTTACAAATGCCTCTGCAATCTCTTTAACTATCTTTTTCAAAGCCTTGGGGTGTATTCCACCTGGTGCAGGTGACTTATCTACCTTCAGACTTCTCTTTCAAAGCACGTTAATGATAGCAATGGCACTCACTTCTGCCCTGGCACTCTCAAATTTTTGCAAAATCAAGCACTATCAAATTTCAGATAGTGTAGCTTTGTATATTGTGTAACCTAGGTGCAAGATCACAAAATCTCATCTATTTTCTATTGAATAGAATTGCTGATTATATTTAAGAAATTAATCTATAGATTAATGGGGTTAATGCAGGAAAGCGGTGCTGAGATAAAAGAACCTTCATCGCACTGAAACCCAAAGAAGGCCCAAGTAACTGAATGGCCAACTGCTGCTTCTGTAGTTTATGATGAGGTTCTTGTTCTTTCCTGCTTATTTAGTTTTACCAATTTACTCCATTAATGGAATCCAATACATCCTATGCCTTAATTTACTTATTTTAATTCAAACTTTAAAAATATTACAGATTTACACCTTAATATCATCTCATTCTAAAATTAATGAGCACTTACATGTATGTAACAGATGGACAAATAGGATTAATTGCCTGTACAATTCTGTTCTTTCTAATCTTGTTTAATAATTTACAATAATTTTGTAAGTCGATTAGTCAAGGAGTAATTCAAAGAATCTATTCCTTTGTTTGCAGAAATGGAGCCATGCTTGCAGTTAATAAATGTAAAATAGCTGACTCTCTATCCTATAAATCAAGATTCCAATCCCCAACCCCCAATCTTTATTCCTTTCTTTTGGTTACTTTTTTTTAAAATTTTCAGTCCGAATTTCATTTTGGCCATCTACAAAGTCCCTCTAAAGGTGGCAGATACCTTGTTGCAGAGGACTAATGATAAATCACAAATTCATTTTCTTTCAGTTGCTTTTACATAGCTAAGTATGAAATAGTTTTCACTGCCACTTCAGGCACTCTATTATAGGTCATAACTTTTCATTGTGTGGGGGGAAAATTATCCATTTGACTCCTTGGTTCTTGTCCCAGTCATTCACCTTAAATACCTGCAGGCTGGTTTTCAGTTTGTCCACCAAAAGAAACAATTTGTCTGGATACTTAATGATTTTAAAAAAGGGTAAAATTTTATCTGAATTTCCTGGTGTCTAAGGTGTATGACACAAACTTTTACAGTTTAACTCCTTTGAAGTCCCTCATTCAACCATTCAACTAAATCCTTTCTAAAATGCAGTCACCAAATTTGATAATGCTCCATATGACCTATCTAATAATTTTTAAAGGATTAACAAAGTGTTGCTACTATTCATAGACTGTGCCTCTCTATACAAAGACTGAGATACTTTTGTTAGATACTGTTTTTACAACCTGACCTCTGATTTCTAAAGGTTTGTGCAAGTACAGAGAGCATAGATATAAGACATTTCTATTTTCTTTTATATGCCACTTTTTAATTTCTTATCAAACATAACCACTTAACATGTCTCCGAACTAAATGTGTCTTCCCAGTTCAAAGTTCAAATTAAGTTTATTACCAAAGTCCGTATATGTCACCATGTCCATCCTTGAGACTCATTTTCTTGTGGCATTCGCATTAAATGCAAGAAAACACAATAGAATCCATGAAAGACCACACCCAACAGGACAAACAAGTAACCAAAGTGCAAAAGACAACAAACTGCAAATGCAAAAAGAAAATAATAATCATAAAAAATAAGTAAGCATTAAATATCAAGAACATAAGATGTAGAGTCCTTAAAAGTGAGTCCATGGGTTGTGGGAACAGTTCAGTGATTGGGTGAGTAAAGCTGAGTAAAGTTTGAGGGGTAAAAACCATTGTCTAACTTGGTGGTGTTGGTCTTGAGTCTTCTCTACTTCCTTCCTGATAGCAGCAGCAGCAATAAGAATACTCCCAACTGGAGAAAGTATTCAAGGACATTTTGAACCTCTCACTGCTATGGGTGGAAGTTCCCACTTGCTTCAAAAAGTCCACAATTATACCAGTGCCGAAGGAGAATAATGTGAGCTGCTTTAACGTCTATTGCCCGGTAGCACTCACATCTACATTGATGAAATGCTTTGAGAGGTTGGTCATGACCAGACTGAACTCCTGCCTCATCAACATCCTGAACCCATTGCATTTTGCCTATTGCCACAACAAGTCAACGGCAGATGCAATCTCAGTGGCTCTTCACACGGCCTTAGACCACCTGGACAACAACACAAACACCTATGTCAAGATGCTGTTCATCAACTATAGCTCAGCATTTAATACCATCATTCCCATAATCCTGATTGAGAAGTTTCAGAACCGGGGCCTCTGTACCTCCTCTACAATTGGATCCTCGGCTTCCTAACCAGAAGACCACAATCTGTGTGGATTGATGATAATATCTCTTCCTCACTGACGATCAACACTGGTGCACCTCAGGGGTGTGTGCTTAGCCCACTGCTCTACTCTCTCTATACCCATGACTGTGTGGCTAGGCATAGCTCAAGTACCAGCTATAAATTTGCTGATGATACAACCATTGTTAGTAGAATCTCAGATGGAGATGACAGGGTATACAGGAGTGAGATATGCCAACTAGTGGAGTGGTGTCGCAGCAACAACCTTGCACTCAACATCAGTAAGATGAAAGAGCTGATTGTGGACTTCCGGAAGGGTAAGATGAAGGAACATATATCAATCTTCATAGGGGGATCAGAAATGGAGAGAGTAAGCAGTTTCAAGTTCCTGGGTGTCAAGATCTCTAAAGACATAACATGGTCCCAACATATTGATGCAGTTATAAAGAAGGCAAGACAGCAACTATACTTCATTAGGAGTTTGAAGAGATTTGGTATGTCAACCAATACACTCAAAAACTTCTACAGATGTACTGTGGAGAGCATTCTGACAGGCTGCATCACCATCTGGCATGGAGAGGCTACTGCAGAGGGTTGTAAGTTTAGTTGACTCCAGCCTGGATACCTTTTTCAAAGGATATCTTCAAAGGATACCCAGGATATCTTCAAGGAGCAATGTCTCAGAAAGGCAGAGTCCATTATTAAGGAATTCCAGCACCCAGGGCATGCCCATTTCTCACTGTTACCATCAGGTAAAAAGTACAGAAGCCTGAAGGTACCCACTCAGCAATTCAGGAACAGCTTCTTCCCCTCTGCCATCCCGTGAACATTACCTCTCTTTTTAAATATCTATTTCTGTTTTTTGCACAATTTTTAATCTATTCAATATATGTATACTGTAATTGATTTACTTATTATTATATATTTTTTTCTTCTTCAGTATTATGTATTGCATTGAACTGCTGCTGCTAAGTTAACAAATTTCACGACACATACTCGTGATAATAAAACTGATTCTGATTCAAGGGCATTGGTACTTCCATACCAGGGTGTATTGCAACCAATTAAAATATTCTCCACTGCACCTCCATAGAAGTTTGTCAGAGTTTTAGGTGATACAAGTAGAGACACTTCTGTGCTTTCTTCATAATGGTACTTACATGCTGAGCCCAGGACAGATCGCCTGAAATGAGAACACCAAGGAATTTCACTGACGTGTGTCCTCTTAAGCGACACAACCTAATCCAAGGCTTACATTGAATGAACTAGTCGCAATCTCTGAGGAACACCATTTCATATCACGTTCCTTTCCAAAAGGCAAATAATTCACCATTCTTGTTTCTAATCCCAAACCAATTATGTATTCATGATGCCCCTTTGCTCAATAACACATCTTTTTTAATCTATACATTATGTGAACTGTATTTTTTATTCAAAGCTCTGTCATTTCATCAAAAATCTCCACACACCTACCTCTCTGTATACATTAAAAAAACTCAGCTCTAATATCTCCCCTATGCTTTCCTCCTAACACCTTAAAGTTATAGCCCCTCATATGAGTTTTTTAATGACTGAATGGTCTGTAGTTGTTAAATATCTACTTCCATTAATTTCCGAACAAATATGTAAGCTTCTCTCATCCTCTGTTACCACTCCAGATCTAAAAAGGATTGTATTGTAACATTAAAAATAAAAATTGTAGAAGGCTGTATGTTACCACCCCAAAACAGTTGCTCCCCCACCCAAGCTTCATCATCCATTCAGTAAGAAAGAGCTTGATGCTGTCCAGTCAATCACTGAGTACATGCCAAAAAAGTTATCGCAGTTACTTGGAAATCTGATTTATATTTAACTATGGATCGTTGGAATAATGAAATACATAGTTGTATTCCACTTGAAAAAATTACGTATAATCTAAGAAATGAATATGATATATTTTTGAAAATTTGGTTCCCATACTTACAAAAGATAGGATTAAATACATAGGTCCTTTGAAGATAAAATTATAGTAATTGGGGAAAGTAAAAATAAATATCAAAATTATTTTGAACTCCATGGAGCATGTGGTGAACCTCCGATATCCAGGCAATCTTTCTCTTCTTTCCTTTTTTTCTTTCTTTAGATAAGGGTTAAGGGGAGGGGGGAAGGTTAATATTATTTTTCTTACTATTTTATCATCACATTTATTCTTTGTAATTTCTAAAATTTAATAAATAAATAATATTAATAATCTCTGAGTACATTCACAAATGAAATAGTTTTTTCTGTACTTTTGAGGTAATATGTTCCACAAATTTACAAATCTCTGTGTTTACTTTTTTTCCTCATTTCAATAAAACATTATCAATATATCTTGAAATTTCCTCAGCAAGCTCGAATCCTAACCTTCATTACTTAGAGACTTTCTTTGGTTTACCTTTCCCCAGCCTGTGATTCTCCCTTGTGTAAGCCAACTTGTGTTTTGTCTAATGTTCAGCCATTTTTCACTGCTGGTTTCGCCAGCTATACTTCAATATCAGTTTATCCTTGGGAGATCAGCTGTCATCCCACAAAGCTTGCCCTTCAGTTGAATATTATTTCCTGCCCAGGTTTCAGTGCATGCCATCTCTGCATATTCAATACTCCCCCATTAATGGTTGCTTCACTCATCACATTCCCCAGAATCAGATCTAGTAGTGCCTCCTTTCTCATTTCATCAGAAACACATTAGACAAGAAATAAAGTGCCTCAGAAATTCTTTATTGAATAGTTGAGGTCTTTAACATTGTTCCTGTACTAACAAATACTTGCTCGAGAACACATATCACCATGCATTATAATAAGTGGAGAAATTACACCTTATGTTCTGCATAAATGCTTGACCTCTGATCCTGAAGCTTGCTGATCTATTTTTTCTCTCTTTAATCAGATGAATTATCTGTAATGCCTTTCCTCTGAAAATATAAGAAAATGTAACCACACAAGAGTTCTCTACTCAAATTGGAGAACTCTCACAATTATGTCTTAGATAGTTATGTACTTCATTATAATTGACTAAAGTTACTAGATCTTTACCTATAAAGATCTATATATCTTTATTTATCTTTATATATTTACCTATATATATTTACCTTTACCTATAAATACATGACTGCCCCAATAAAATATTTATTGACTAAATGGTTTAATGATTTTGGTCTCTGCTATTTTAAAAAAGACAATGCATGCCAGAAGGAGAATGCTTTTAAAAGTTATTTCTCACTTGTCCCCTAGTCACACACTTACAATATATAATTCAAAGTAGAATCCCAGTTTCAGATTTCCATACATTTAACTTACTGACATATGATATGAAATTTGTTGTTTTGTGGCCATGGCATAAAAATACATAAATTTAAAAATAAATAAATAGTGCATAAAGGGGAAAAACATTCTCTTCTAAAATACTGTTAATTATTTTTGGGAAGTTGCAAGTTGCAGCTTCTCTCACTAAAAGACTTGTTTATACAGGATTGTCCTTGAAACAGACTTGCTGACTTAAGCCTTCTGGAATAGTGCTGGCACCTTGTCCTTCAGTTTAATATTCATATCCTCTTCCTAGCTAAGTGGAGTCCATTATTATTTCACTTACCACAAATTAATTATGTTTATGTTTTGTAAATTTGTAAGGATTTTCTAAACTGATCATCAATTGATTTTCTGTTCTGAACCAAAATAAAATGGCTTGGGAACTGAGTCAGTTACATTTTTGACCCCTTATATATGATATGTCCTTAAAAAAATTCTGACAGTGGAGGGTGGGAGAGCATTATTGTAGTAAATCTTTTTTTTATCTGTTACTCTGATTTTCTACTCTTAAACTCCATTTCTGATAACCTCTCTCTTATAGATTTCATGGCCTTGATTTTCATTCTGAGTGGGATTAAACCAACACCATTCCTAGTCATCACCATATTTATTGTGACTTCAAGGAGCATTTTTTATTTTTAAAACTGCCAGCACAGTAGCAAACTGCTATTACAATGCCAGTGACCAGGTTCAATTCTAGTTGTTGTCTATAAAGAAGCATGTACATTTTCCCTGTCACTGTGTGGATGTTCTGGTGTTTCGGTTTCCTGCCACATTCCAAGGATGTACAGGGTATTTAGTTAATTGGTTACATTGGTGCAGTTGGACATCAGTGAGGGTTCTTTGGGGTGCAAGGCCCTGTTTCTGTGCTGTACCTCTAAATTAAAAAAACATTAAGATCAGCAATCACTGAATAAAATTAGACAAAGTCAAAGCTGAGTTTGTTATTTGCAGAGGTACATGTGTACAGAGGTAAAATGAAAATTTTGCTTACAGCAGTATCACAGGCCGATAGCATCAGTAAAGCTGCATTGACAAAGTATCAATTAAACATTTTTATAAGAACTCAATTAAAGCAAGAAAATTCTTAGACTTGTTTAGCATGTGAAAGTGATATCATACTGATGAGAGAGCTGATCTTTCCCCACTCATTTACTAATTGATGAAAGGGGTTCATCTCCTTGGCTTTCATGCTTCCTACCATTTCACTTGCTAATTTTTGTTCCACCCATTTTGTGACCTTTGTATTAAGTGAAGTAGTGCCTTTGTCTCCCTGACCTTATCAGATTCTAGGCCCACTTTTGGGTTCCCGTTTTCCTTTTCATTTGCAGTTTAATAATGATTTGTTGTCAATGAAAGGGTGTTAATTAAATAGATATTTTCCAGTTAACAAGCATAGTATAATTTTCATGAAATCAAAGCCACTCAAGTTTCCCAATATTGGATGGATTATAAAAGTGATATCCTTTATAGCTGAAGAAGTGGAACCCATCCTTGGTGTTTTTTTTTGTATTTTCTGCACTTTTAAAATATTTTCATGTATATTGATTATACTGTATATGCATGTAGCAGGCATATTAATGTTATATTTTTGTAAGAGATTACAAGGAGTTTTGTGATAGTGAGCAACAGGTGTTCTTCAGAAAGTCACAATCTTTCCTATTTTTATCCTTCATAAATATGAAATGTGCTATGGTCAATTAGCTCACAAACCCTAATGCCTAACCCTAACTCTGTACCTTGCCACCTGAATCTACACTTTTTGGTGGTTGAAAAAGATAAATGGAGGCCAGAAAAAAATGATTGTAATATGCTGCAGGATGTAATAGCCAGTGGTTTAATTTGTGGTTAAGCTGTCTGTTCAGATCGTACACTGTGAAGTAGTCAGCAATAAATTGGCAAGATATTTGATTTAACATCACGGGAGCTGGGACTTGAAAAATAAGACCTTTAAATCATTTCACCAAGTTCAAAAATATAGATATAATCTCAACATTAACTACATTAATAGTAGCAGAAGCTGAGTTAAGAGAGCCATAAAGTATTGGCTAGAAAAATAGAAATTATATCTATCTCTCCTGTAAGCACATAATTTCCACACCCATCAAGAAATTCACTTGTACATATTACTGCCAGTGTTATGAAGCTGAATTGGCTGGGTTGATCTGCATGTTTTACATTATGGTAACAGCAATCACAGAAACTACACCTAATAATTTGTGTCTACTTTACCAGGCACCTTAAGAATTAGCTTAATCAGTTTTAGTGATTCAATATTGATTTAAACAGGATATGAAATTGAAGGTAATTGCTCCAACATAGTAATAAAGTGCTTAATTTTTAGTACAGGTCTTGCCTAGTTTCCAATTTTAATTTGGTTTTGTTCCCATTTAGTCAAACACATTTATTGTAAATGTATGTCTGTTGGATGACTGATTTTTTTTTCTGTGTTATTTCTTCTTTTCTCAATTCAATTTTGCTTTTTGTTTTCTGATCAAGAAGCTTCTTGGATACTAAGGAGTTGAACTTAAATGTGGGATAATCATTGTGGTAACCTTAAATATTTTAAGTTTTAAACTGTGAAATTGTCTCACTCCCTTGATTTTTTTCCCATATCCAGTAATCCCTAATGTAGATTAAAACAGGTTGGTAGTTTGTACAGTCTTTTAACATTGTCCCTCATGAATCTGAATTGACATGCTTGGGTATGAAGCTCTTTTAGCTCTATTATCTTGCATGTAATTTAATCTCTTTTTGTTTATTTGGTCAATTAGCTCCAAAACCTGAGACAATGGTAAAGCGCATTAAGGTTACTTAATTACCTTATTACCTTCACTATAAAATGCCTTTAATATCATTGTTCCTTCCTTTATAGTGTAGAACATAAACCTATATAAAGATTAGATGGTGAATTGCGTTTAATGTAAAATTGACGTTGTTTTTTTACCAGACACTAATTAGTGTCACTACTCTGGTGTTTATTGCCTGTCCTTGTTACATTGCAAGAGCACCTTAGGCACTTCACAGCCATGGTCAGCTAAACAGATCTACTGTTACATCCTACAAATTGCATTTGTGTAGGTCTTTACACATAATAAAACGTGCCAGGGACACTCTGCATTATCTTGCAGAATTTGATATGAAACACAAAAGGAGACTGGTCAAGAATTACACTTCACCATGGTCTTAATAGTTGAAAGAAGGACAAGGGACTTCGTAAGCACATGGACATCAGCGAGTTAGACCGGCAGGAAGGATATAAAGGATATAAAACATTTTTTTTCCTCAGTGGTTTGATTGAGGCACGACTGCTCAAGCGGGTGGACGTCAGTGAGTTAGACCGACGAGAAAGATATAAAAGAAGATAGTTTTTTCCTCAGTGGTTTGATTGAGGCACGACTGCTCAAGCGGGTGGACGTCAGTGAGTTAGACCGATGAGAAAGATATAAAAGAAGATAGTTTTTTCCTCAGTGGTTTGATTGAGGCATGACTGTGCAAGTGCATGGATGTCAACAAGTTAAACTGGTGGGAAGTATTTAGAAAGAAGACAGCTTTATAGAGTGAGCATTGGAGTAGAGGGAGACAGAGTAGGAGGGCTTTAGATCAAAGTTGGTGGTGTTGTGGATAGTGTTGAGGATTGTCAAAGATTGCAGAGAGATATTGATGGGATGCAGAAGTGGGCTGAGAAATGGCAGATGGAGTTCAACCCAGAGAAGCGTGAGATGGTACACTTTGGAAGGACAAACTCCCAAGGCAGAGTACAAAGTAAATGGCAGGATACTTGGGAGTGTGGAGGAGCAGAGGGATCTGGGGATACATGTCCACAAATCCCTGAAAGTTGCCTCACAGGTAGATAGGGTAGTTAAGGAAGCTTATGGAGTATTAGCTTTCATCAGTCGAGGGTAGGGTTTAAGAGTCGCGGGGTAATGATGCAGCTCTTTAAAACTCTGCTTAGGCCACACTTGGAGTACTGTGTCCAGTTCTAGTCGTCTCACTATAGGAAGGATGTGGAATCACTGGAAAGGGTACAGAGGAGATTTACCAGGATGCTGCCTGGTTTACAGAGTGTGCATTATGATCAGAGATTAAGGTAGCTAGGGCTTTACTCTTCGGAGAGAAGGAGGATGAGAGGAGACATTATTGAGGTATACAAGATATTAAGAGGAATAGATAGAGTGGACAGCCAGCCCCTCTTCCCCAGGGCACCACTGCTCAATACAAGAAGACATGGCTTTAAGATGAGGGTTGGGAAGTTCAAGGGGGATATTAGAGGAAGGTTTTTTACTCAGAGAGTGGTTGGTGCATGGAATGCACTGCCTGAGTCAGTGGTGGAGGCAGATACACTAGTGAAATTTAAGAGACTACTAGACAGATATATGGAGGAATTTAAGGTGGGAAGGGGTTATATGGGAGGCAGGGGTTAAGGGTTGGCACAACATTGTGGGCTGAATGGCCTGTACTGTGCTGTATTGTTATATGTTCAATGGTGCTTCGGTGATAACGGGTCAAGGTAAGTTACTTGTGAAGAATAGGAATAGAAAGCATGTCTGTGAGGCCGGTGTTCTGTACTGGGTGTCAGATGTGGGAGGTCCGGGAGACTCCCAACTTCCCAGATGGCCACATTTGCGCCAGGTGCGTCAAGCTGCAGCACCTTAGCGACTGTGTTAGGGAACTTGAGCTTCAGCTTGATGATCTTCGTCTGATCAGGGAAAGTGAGGAGGTGATAAAGTGGAGCTGTAGGCATATAGTCACACCGGGGCCTTGGGAAACAGATAAGTGGGTAACAGTCAGAAGAGGGAAGGGCAAGAGTCATATATTAGAGAGAACCTCAGTGGCTGTCCCCTTTAACAATAAGTACTCCTGTTTGAGTACTTTGGGGTGGGGGACCTACCTGGGGGAAGCAACAGTGGCCACACCTCTGGCACAGAGTCTGGCCCTCTGGCTCAGAAGGGTAGGGAAAGGAAGAGGATGGTAGCAGTGATAGGGGACTCTATAGTTAGGGGGTCGGACAGACAATCCTAAGGAAGCAGGAAAGAAAAGCAAATGGTAGTTTGCCTCCCATGTGCCCAGGTCTGGGATGTTTCTGATCACGTCCACGATATCCTGAAGTGGGAAGGTGAGCAGCCAGAGGAAGAGGTACATCTTGGTACCAACAACATAGGTAGGAAAAGGGAGGAGGTCCTGAAAACAGACTACAGGGTGTTAGGAAGGAATTTGAGAAGCAGGACCTCAAAGGTAGTAATCTCAGGATTACTGCCTGGGCCACGTGATGTTGAGTATAGGAATAGAATGAGGTGGAGGATAAATGTGAGGCTGAGAGATTGGAGCAGGGGAAAAAAATTCGGATTTCTGGATGACTGGAAATTCTTTTGGGGTGGGTGTGACCTGTACAAAAAGGACTGGTTGCACTTGAATCTGAGGATGCCAATATCCTGGCAGGGAGGTTTCCTAAGGTAATTAGGGACAGTTCAAACTAGAATTGCTAGGAGATGGGAACCGAACTGAAGAGACAGAGGAAGGGGCGGTTGGCTCACAAATAGAGAAAGTTTGTAGGCAGTGTGAGAGGGAGAATAGGCTGGTGATAGAGAAGGGATATGCTCAGACTGCTGGTTTGAGATGTGTCTATTTTAATGTAAAAAGCATCATGAGCAAAGCAGATGAGCTTAGAACGTGGATCAGTACTTGGAACTATGATGTTGTGACCATTACTGAGACTTGAATGGCTCAAGGGCAGGAATGGTTACTTCAAATGTCAGGCCTTAGATGTTTCAGAAAGGACAGGGAGGGAGACATAAGATGTGGGGGTGTGGCACTGCTAATCAAAGATAGTGCCATGGCTGCAGAAAAGGGAGAAGTCATGGAGCGAATGTCTGCGGAGTCTCTGTGTTGTGGTGGGAGTCATTTGTAATCAAAAGGAAACGTTCTGGTGGTAGGAACCATAACCTGTATAAAGAAACCACTGGACATCATTGTAAGATTTCTATAGTGCAATGTCCTGGGTTGAATTATCTCTAGTTGTTGCTTTAGTGTCTTTTCTTCTATCAGATGGTTGGAAGTAAGCATGTTTGCTCTTTATTTTGCACAATGTTCAATTTCCTTTGGAGCTGCTCATCAAGAAAAGAAGCCTATGGCTGCATGCGGCAAAGCCACTAAGGACAAGGAAAGCAGGTTCTTGCAAACTTCACTACATCGAAGTTTTCCTCCATCTTGACCACCAGTTTGACTTAGAAATATATTGCCAGCCCTTCATTGTCTAAAACTTTATTACAATAGCCCTGTGGAAATTACTGCAGAGGTCCCAGAAGTTGGCTCATCATCTCCACTTCAAGAATGGTTTGGGATGGGCAGTAAATGTTGGTCTTGCCAGGGTTGCCCAAATTCTAAAAATGCCATAGCATTGCCCTATCTATTGAATACCAATTCAATCGATATGCATGTTGTATTATGTTCACTGATATGGCTACAATATTGACTAGAGACCGTGTACATAGAACGGCTAACCAAAGACTTTCAAATCATTTATACCTGCACTGTGAAACTGATCCAAACAAAGTATACTTTGTTTCTGATTCTGATTGCTTATACTCAATGAAAAGTAGAAAATATATGTACCAAGGCTTTAAGATTACTGGGTCATGGAATATTGATGGTTAAGCCCTGCAGGATATGACATGGTTTAATGGGTCATCTCTTGGCTGATTATTACTGTAAAGAGGGAGACTTGGTCTGTATGGAGGGAAAATCATTTTCTTGTACCCTTTGTAGCCAATGATACTACACTCACAAAATATTTGTTTCATTTCACTTTTATTTCCTTATATTGTAAAGTAGTTTCTGCTGTCTCATTTCATCAGAGACCCATGTTAGCTTTAGCTTATGTTAGTCTTTTTTTAATCTTTTTTTTCTTCTCCACATATCTAGAGAAGTTCCCTCTAGCCTTTATGTTACTCACTAGCCCAAACTAATACTCTACATATCTTTTGTTCATCAGTGCCTGGGTCTTGCTTTAGTATTTGGATTTGGAGCAAGGAGGCTGCGAGTGAACAGCTAAAGATTTCTGGAACAAAGGCATTTTTACTACTTGGGGTAAAGAGAGGCAAGACTACGCAGGCACGTGACGTCAGCCAGTAAAGTGGGAAAAGTTTAAAAAGAAGACAGCAATATCCAGCTGGCAGCGGAGTGAGAGGTAGCAGTGTGATAAGGCTTTGGCTCAACGGGCTTAGGTGGTAATGAGGCGAGAGGTAGGTTTACCTGTGTTAATTGCGGAAAGGAAGTAGTGTGTGTGTGAGGCTGGTTTTCTGTGCTTGGTGTCAGATGTGGGAGGTCCTGGAGTCTCCCAGCATCCCGTATGGCCACATCTGCACCTGGTGTGTTGAGCTGCAGCTCCAAAGGGACCGCATTAGGGAACTGGAGATGCAGCTTGCTGTCCTTCCTCTGGTCATGGAGAACGAGGAGCTGATAGAAAGGACTTATAAGCAGGTGGTCACACTGGGGTCACGGGAAACAGACACGTGGGTCACAGTCAGGAGAGGGAAGTGGAAGAGTCATGTACTAGAGAGTACCTCTGCGGCTGTACCCCTTGACAGTAAGTACTCCTGTTTGAGTACTGTTGGGGGGGTCAGCCTACCTGGGGGAAGCAAAGTGGCCATACCTCTGGCACAGAGTCTGGCCCTGTGGCTCAGAAGGGTAGCGAGAGGAAGGCAGTAGTGATAAGGGCCTCTATAGTTTGGGGGTCAGACAGGCAATTCTGTGGACAGAGGAAAGAAACACGAATGGTAGTTTGCCTCCCAGGTGCCCAGGTCTGGGATGTTTCTGATCATGTCCTCAATATCCTGAAGTGGGAAGGTGAACAGCCAGAGGTCGTGGTACATATTGGTACCAATGACATAGGTAGGAAAAGGGAGGAGGTCCTGAAAACAGACTTACAGGGAGTTAGGAAGTTGAGAAGCAGGACTACAAAGGTAGTAATTTCAGGATTATTGCCTGTGCCACGCGACAGTGAGTATAGGAATAGAATGAGGTGGAAGATAAATGCATGGCTGAGGGATTGGAGCAGAGGGCAGGGATTCAGATTTCTGGATCATTGGGACCTCATTTGGGGCAGGTGTGACCTGTACAAAAAGGACGGGTTGCACTTGAACCCCAGGGAGACCAATATCCTGGCGGGGAGGTTTGCTAAGGCTACTGGGGAGAGTTTAAACTAGAATTCTTCGGGGTTGGGAACCGAACTGAAGAGACTGGGGAGATGCGGTTGGCTCACAAATAGAGAAAGCTTGTGGACAGTGCAAGAGGGAGGATAGGCAGGTGATAAAGAAGGGACGCGCTCAGACAGATGGTTTGAGATGTGTCTATTTTAATGCAAGAAGTATTGTGAACAACGCAGATGAGCTTAGATCAGTACTTGGAGCTATGATGTGCTGGCCATTACAGAGACTTGGGTGGCTCAGGGACAGGAATGGTTACTTCAAATGCTGGGTTTTAGATGTTTCAGAAAGGACAGGGAGGGAAAGGGAGGCAAAGGAGGTGGGGGTGAGGCACTGTTGATCAGAGATAGTGTCACGGCTGCAGAAAAGGAGGAGGTCATGGAGGAATTCTTTATGGAGTCTGTGGGTGTAGGTTAGAACCAGGAACGGGTCAATAACTTTACTGGGTGTTTTTTTATAGACTGCCCAATAGTAACGGATATCAAGTCAAGTCAAGTCACTTTTTATTATCATTTCAACTATAACTGCTGGTACAGTACACAATAAAAACGAGACAATGTTTTTCAGGACCATGGTGTTACATGAACAATACAAAAACTACACTGAACTATGTAAACCAACACAAAAACTACACTAGACTACAGACCTACCCAGGACTGCATAAGGTACACAGAACAGTGCAGGCATTACAATAAATAATAAACAAGACAATAGGCACAGCAGAGGGCAGTAGGTTGGTAGTATGATGGCTTGGGGGAAAATCTGTTACATAAATAAGCAGCTGAATGGCGGCATCCAGGATTCCATCCGTTTCTGTACTCCCGCTGAGTATTTCGTTGCAACAGATGTAGTCCAATTTAATGTCCATTAGAGAGCAGAATGGACGGGAAAGCCGGCCGGCTAGGACTTGCTTTTTTCCTGACACGGACTCCTGCCTGCTCACCTCGCTTCTGCTTCCTCGCACACCGCTTACGACGTCCCCACCTCTGGTCACCGGCATCAGGCGACTCCGAGGACTGCAGGCCCGATTCCCTCAGCAAGCCGAGGTCACGCAATCTAACCAGCAGATTTTCATGAAGGTTTGTCTTTAGGCAATCTCTGTATTGTAGCAGTATCTCGCGATGGCAGATAGTCGATAGTATCAAGGAGCAGATAGGGAAACAGATCCTGGAAAGGTAATAATAACAGTGTTGTCATGATGGGAGATTTTAATTTCCCAAATATCGATTGGCATCTCCATAGAGCAAGGGGTTTAGATAGGGTGGAGTTTGTTAGGTGTGTTCAGGAAGGTTTCCTGACACAATATGTAGATGAGCCTACAGGAGGAGAGGCTGTACTTGATATGGTATTGGGAAATGAACCTGGTCAGGTGTCAGGTCTCACAGTGGAGAGCATTTTGGAGATAGTGATCACAGTTCTATTTCCTTTACCAAAGCATTGGAGAGGGATAGGAACAGACAAGTTAGGAAAGCATTTAATTGGAGTAAGGGGAAGTATGAAGTTATTAGGCAGGAACTTGGAAGCATAAATTGGGAACAGATGTTCTCAGGGAAATGTATGGCAAAGGTTCAGGAGATATTTGTGTGACATTCTGCATAGGTATGTTCCAATGATACGGGAAAAGAATTGTAGGGTTCAAGAACTGTGGTGTACAAAGGCTGTTAAAAATTTAGTCAAGTAGAAAAGAAAAGCTTACAAAAGGTTCAAAAAATCAGGTAATGGTAGAGATCTAGAAAATTATAAGGCTAGCTTGAAGGAGTTTAAAAATTAAGTTAGGAGAGCCAGAAGGGGCCATGAGAAGGCATTGGCAAGCAGGATTAAGGAAAACCCCAAGGCATTCTGCAAGTATGTGAAGAGCAAGAGGATAAAATGTGAGAGAATATGACCAATCAAGCGTAACAGTGTAAGAGTGTGTATGGAACTCAAAGAGATAGCAGAGGTACTTAGTGAATACTAAAGCAAAGTATTCATTACGGAAAAGGACCTTGACGATTGTAGGGATGACTTCAGCAGACTGAAAAGCTTGAGCATATAGACATTAAGAAAGAGAATGTGCTGGAGCTTTTGGAAAACATCAATTTGGATAAGTCACCGGGACCAGACGAGATATACCCCAGGGTACTGTGGGATGTGAGGGAACAGATTGTTGAGCCTCTGACAATGATCTTTGCATCATCAATGGGGATGGGAGAGGTTCCGGAGGATTAGAGGGTTGCAGATGTTGTTTCTTTATTCAAGAAAGTGAGTACAGATAGCCCAGGAAATTATAGACCAGTAAGTCTTACTTCAGTGGTTGTTAAGTTGATGGAGAAGATCCTGAGAGGCAGGATTTATGAACATTTCAAGAGCCATAATATGATTTGGAATAACAGCATGGCCTTGTCAAAGGCAGGTCGTGCCTTACGAGCCTGATTGAATTTTTTGAGGATGTGACTAAACACATTGATGAAGGAAGAGCAGTAGATGTAGTGCATAGGGATTTCAGCAAGACATTTCAAAGAGTACCCCATGCAAAACTTATTGAGAAAGTAAGGAGGCATGGGATCAAAGGGGACCTTGCTTTGTGGATCCAGAATTGGGTTGCCTACAGAAGGCAAAGAGTGGTTGTAAACAGGTCATATTCTGCATGGAGGTCAACAACCAGTGGTGTGCCTCAGTGATCTGTTCTGGGACCCCTTTTCTTCGTGATTTTTATAAATTACGTGGATGTGGAAGTGGAGGGATGGGTTAGCAAATTTGCTGATGTCAAGAAGGTTGGAGGTGTTGTTGATAGTGTGGAGGGCTGTCAGAGATTAAAGTGGGACATCAATGTGATGCAAAACTGGGCCGAGAAGTGGCAGATGTAGTTCAACCCAGATAAGTGTGAGGTGGTTCATTTTGGTAGGTCAATTAATGGCAGAATATAGTATTAATGGTAAGACTCCTGACAGTGTGGAGTATCAGAGGGATCCTGGGATCCGAGTCCATAGGGCACTCAAAGCTGCTGTGCAGGTTAACACGAGAGAGTACAGTTTTAAGGTATTTGGAAGTAGGTACAGAGGAGATGTCAAGGGCAGGTTATTTTACGTTGAGGGTGGTGAGTGCATGGAATGGGCTGCTGACAACAGTGGTGGAGGCGGATATGATAGGGTGTTTTAAAAGGCTCCTTGATAGTTATATGGAGCTTTTAAAATTAGAGGGCTATGGGTAGCCCTAGCTAATTTCTAAAGTTAAGTACATTTTCGACATGGCATCGTGGGCTGAAGGGCCTGTATTGTGGTTTCTATGTTTCTAAGGGAGATAAAGTTAATAACTTCAGAAAAGTAATTGTAGAATTTTGGATGATGGGGTCCATAGTTCATTTGCTATTGATGGGATCCAAGAAATCTGGCTTATATAGTACTCAAATCAGTATGATAGCAATGAGTGCATGTGACATGCTTTGCTTGCAGTCTATTTCTATGAAAGAAATTTTTAAAAATCAGGTTGATAGATGACTCCCACAAGAAAGTCACAAGTCTTTGAGGACATTCGGGGTAGAAATTTGCAGCCATGAAACTATTGTTGGTAGAATCTCTGATGTCCACAAAGAGGCTTGTAGGAGTGAGATAGATTGGCTGGTTGAGTGGTGGAACAACAGTCTCCCACTCAATGTCAGCAAGACCAAGGAACGGATTGTGGACATCAAGAAGGGGACTTCAGAAGGACAAGCACCAGTCCTCGTTGAGAGATCAGTGGTAGAAAGGGTGAGCAACTTCATAGTCCTGGGCGTAAATATTTCCAAGGTTCTGTCTTGCGCCCAATGCAGTCATGAAGCCAGTGAGTCTACTTTGTTAGGTTAGGCGTTTGAGGACATTTGATACACCACCTACAAATTTATGACTCTTAGAAATTTTTTGCAGATGTGCGGTGGGAGAGCGGTGGTTGCACTTTAACCTGGTATGGGGCCTTCAAAGCACAAGAGGCTGCAGAGGGTTTGGACTTAGCCAACACCCTTCCTACTCAAGGACTTCTTCAGTGGGGGGGATGAGGAAGTTTACCTAGAGGTGGCAACCATTATTAAGGACCCTCACCTGGAACATGCCCTCTTTTTATGATTACTGTGGGAGTGGAGATACAGAGAAGTAAAGACCTATAATCAGTATTTTAAGAACAGCTTCTGCCCCTCTGCTGTCTGATTCTTGAATGGTCCATGAACTCATAAACACTACCTTGTTATTCCTTTGTCTACACTACTCATTTATTTTTGTAATTTGTTGAGTTTTGTATCCTTGCACAGTACTGCTCCCACAAACAATAATTTTCACATCATTGTCAGTGATAATATACCTGAATCTGATCAGAATTTATTTTGGTACAACTCCAGGCCTGTGTCTTTGCAAAGTGGACAATTGAAAGGGGACAAAAATACCATCTAGATGTGTAAACTTTTTCATTTGAAATCTGAAATTCTAATTGCTCTCTGGCTTTCTTTTATTCTATTTAGTTTTTGTTTTGTTCAAATAACTTAAATAGTAACATTTACACCCTTGGCTGTGGGTTTAAGAGATGAATACAGTAATGTAAGTGTTACTCTAGAACAGTACTGTTTGATTATGTTTTTCAATTCATCTGAGGCTGCATCTATTCTGGTTGATAAATTATCTCATGGAGGAATATATTTATCACTGATGTTTTGGCAAAAAGTATCTCAGTGTCTATAAAATACTGTAATTTGTTAGTTTGTATGAGCTTGCTTTGTGCAAACTGGCTGCAGCATTTCCTATATTTGTCACAGATCTTCACTGAATGTATGCTGAAATGATCTCCACTGCAGGCATTGTTGCTTCATGTTATGAACATACATGTTCTCTGAGCTTTAATTAAGTGGCCTTTAATTGTATTTATGCTTTAACACGAAATGTATGAATCTAGATGTGTAACTCTTCTTATAGAATGTATAAATAGTCAAAAGTTCAAACTCATCTGTTGCTTTTTCATTTCTTTCCCTAGAATATGAAAACCATTTCAAATAAGTTGCAGATGCCCTATTGTGATCAGTTAACTCTGAATAATCTGTGGTAGTTCAGTACAACAATGCATATTTATAAATGAGCTATTACCACAGCCTTACAGTAAACAGGCTACATACTCAAGTTGATGAAACTACACTTTTATACTTCTCATTGGTCACAATTAGTACACTTACTTAAAAGTCTGATAAAATCGCTTGACTATTATACCCTCCTGCAGCTGAAATCTGTTGTCTGGGCTTCTTTTATCAGGATGGGCTTTGGCATTTGATAGCTACAGGCAAAATGGTGTCCTGTGCATTAGAGGGGCTTTGGCATCAGGCACAAGAGACTGCCTTTGTGGGATGTTGAAGAATAGGTGGAATTGGAAGTATGTGGTTAAGTAAAAGATTGGGAGCAGGAAACCAAACATATTTGAGTAAGTAATCATGGTTACATGGCAACTGATAAGGTTGATGAAAGGATTAGGAAAATGGCAGTGTGTTTAATGCAGAGAAATTGATGATTTTGGGGATACAGGTGTTAAGAGGTCAGCATTGTGTTTGGAGAAGCAAGCAAGAGCAGAAGATGAGCAGTGTGTTTAGTGAAGAATTTGGGATTATGAGACTGGCAGTGTGAAGGCAAGGTATTGGAGGGAGATGGCCAGTGTTTTGTTTAGTGTGGAAATCAGGCAAGATAAACCAATAACCTCTCTGTGGAAGGGATTTGTCATATCAACAATTTATTTAGGAAGAAATTAAGGGTGGGAATTCAATTGGGAAATGATCTTTTAGCAGTTAGAGGGAAACTGCTATTAGCAACACATCATGTTTTAGGGGAAGTAGATGGAGGAGGGATCATTTCAAAATTGGGGAAGTTTGCACTTTAACGTGTGTTATATTTTTCCATATGATGCAAAATAATTGGAAATGGTCTTATTTTCTTTCAAGTGTGAAACATAAATATTCGATTTTTGTATGCTGAAAAATGTTGTTTTCTGTAACTTAATGTGTAAGTTGTCATTTCTAATTTTGCTGGAGCAGTTCCTATATAATCATTACTTATCCAGCAAATATTTGTTTACTTTGGCGAAAGAAAAACTGCATCATTTTAACCATGATTAAATGCTACAGCAAATTTATTGAACATTTTTGTCATTTTGTAATTGCATCAACTACGCACAAGTATTGTCCAATATTTTCTGCTAAGAGCTTCATTATAGAATGTGTACACTGTCAGAGTAAGTTGATGTTTCAATCTGAGAGATGTGTTGAATATCAGAGGTTCAAAGGTATATTTAATGTCAGAGAAATGCATACAATATACATCCTGAAATGCTTTTTCTTCGCAACCATCCCCGAAAACAGAGAGTGCCCCAAAGAATACACAACTGTTAAATGTTAGAACCCCAAAGTCCCCCCACCAGCAAAAAAAACATCGGCACCCACCACCAAGCACTCAAGCGTGAGCAAAGCAATAGCAAAGACACAGACTTTCAGTTACCCAAAGACTAATCTGTTCACGCAGCATTCGACATACATAGACATAGTGTGTCTCTCTGCCTAATAAGGGAGAAAGAGATGTCTCCATTTCACAGAGAGAGGGGAGACACAACAACTTGGTTTGTAATGTTAAAAGTCTATTACGTCACTTTTTTGGAGCTCTGTGCCCAAAGGTCTTGAGTCTCTGGGCCTAGGAAAGGGAAAAATAATGATATTAAAGACGGAAATAGAATATCCAGCACTTCATCGAGAAAGTAGAATGCAAGAAATTTGAACATTCATGATGAAGTTCTGTATTTATTTAGCACAGGAGAGAATTATGAGGTTGGGAGATGAGAATCATTTTTTAAGACTGCTCCCACAATAAGAATTTACACCAGGCAGAAGAGTAACCCAGACACACAGCCAATCTTGTGACCAATCTACAAAATTACCCTCTTAGAGGGATTGAAAACAGACTGGCAAATTAATTTGAACGCTTTCAAGTAGTTTGCTCAGTGGATGCTGTGAGTGCTTTTTCTGTTTGGATCTAAAATCTCTATTTTATTTGTTACCTGGAGGTTTTTAAATTAGCTGAATATTGCCAGTTCAGGACACTCGAGACTAAAATCAATGAAAAAGATCTCAATGTTTTATTGAAGACCCATCCTATCATGACACACAGCCAACTGGATGTTAGGCAAAGGGATACTTGATCCATTTACCTATTTCCCAATAAAAAAAGTGTCGCTTAAGTGCCAGAGACACATTGGGCAATCTGTCCCATTCTTTGTTAGCTGTTAATATTCAGAGAATGCTTTTCTGCTTCTATACACGGCAGAGCTATCTTTATCTCCCCAAATTCAAAGCATAGTTCAAATCAAGTATGCTTTAAAAAGGGTCTGCAGGAAGAACATGGAATTGTGGCTCTGGTGGAGGTCATTTGGCTTCTTAGAGTAAATGCGTTGGTTACACTCTTGCAAAATTGTTTTCCCCTTAAATACCTATCCAATTCCCTTTTGAAACCTTTGGTTGACTCTTTCCCAAATCCTAACAAAATGTATTTTTTGCCTTTTCCTTTATCTTTTGCCCATTGCTTTAGATGTGTATTCTGGTCTTGAGAAGTCACTCACAAGAACAGCTATTCATTCTGTATCCTATCCATGTGTGACCAGATCATAAGACATAGGAGCAGAATTAGGCCACTCAGCTTGTCGAAAGTCCTCCGCCATTCCATCATGACTGATTTATTATCCCTCTCAGCCCTGCTCTCCTGCCTTTTTGTAACTTTTGATGCTCTGACTAACCAAGAACCTATCAACATCCACTTCAAATATATTCAAGCACAACACTTCATAGCAATGAATTTTACAGATTCACCATCCTCCAATTAAAGAAATCTATTCTTTCTTCTGATCTAAATGAACGTACCTCAATTCTGAGACAGTGCCCGCGGTTTCTAGATTCACTCACTATGGGAAACATCCTGTACAACCACTCTTGTCTATGCCTTTATGTTTGTCATCTTTTCAAAGGCATGCCTACTGAAAATCCAAATAAATGACATCCACTCACTCTTCTTTGTCTATCCTGCCTGTTATTTCCTCAAAGAATTCCAACAGATTTGTCAGGCAAGATTTCCCCTCAAGGGAACAATGCTGACTTTGGTCTACTTTATCAGACACCTCCAAGAACTTCAAAACTTCATCCTTAATAATGGACTCCAACGTCTTCACAACCACTGAAATCAGGCTAACTGGTTTCCTTTCTTCTGCCCCCCTCTGTTAAAAGTTGGAGTGATATTTGTAATTTTCCAGTCCTCCGGAACCATTCCAGAATATAGTGATTCTTGAATGAACATTACTAATGCATCTTCAGGGATGGCTGGTGGTGCAGTGGCATCAGTACTGGACTTCAAGGCAGATGGTCCAGAGTTCAGACCCAGCCAGTTCCCAACCTGGGCAGCAGCAGTATATACGTGGAAGAAAGGTCTGGCAACCTACTCCAGTATCTTCCGGTGAAAACCCAATGGACCTTACGGTCTGTGAGGTCACGAAGAGTCGAACTTCCACAGTGAAGACTGATGCAAAATACTTACTAAATTTGTCCGCCATTTCTTTGTCACCCATTATTATTACTTTTCTACTATCATTCCTGCTAGGGTCCCCTTCCCATCAACTCTGGCCAGCTGCTCTCTCAAGCTTCTGTAATTACCTTTACTCCACTGTGATACTGATATATCTGACCTAATCTTCTCCCTTTCAAACTATATAGTTGCTTTGTTATTTCTTTCCACACCTCGTGGCCCATTGGCCTGCAACCTTGTTTATTTTTAAGAAGCTGAGTTACTAGCTTGACACTCAACCCAGCACAAGTAGAAAGAGTACAAAGGTTCGAGCCCAGGACCATTCGCCTCGAAATCCAGTACTGATACCACTACACCACAGGCCAGCTACAAGCTATAGAATAAACTCTATCGTATTATGATCATTGCTTCCCAAGAGTTCCTTTACCTTAAACTCCCTGTTGAAATCTGGGTTGTTGGACAACACGGAATCTAGGATTGCCTTTCTTCTACTGGGCTCAACCAGAGGCTGGTCTAAGAAAACATGTCCTATGCATTCCACAAATTCCTTCTTTTGGGATCCAGCATCAACATGATTTTCCAAATCTACCTGCATGTTGAATTCCCCCATGACTATCGTAACATTGCCCTTATTATATGGCCTTTCCTATTGCCTGTTGGAATTTATATCCCACATTCTGGCTACAGTTCAGTGACCTGTATGACACTGAATAGTAGCCAGAGGGCCCTTTTTACCCTTGCAGTTTCTTAACTCCACCCACAAGGATTCTTCATCTTCTATGTCACCACTTTCTGATGATTTGTTTTCAATTTTTACCAATCCAGCCACCCAACCACCTCTGCCTACCTGCCTGTCCTTTCAATTCACTGTGTATCCTTGGATGTTGAGCTCTCAGCTATGATCTTCTTTCAGCCACAACTCAATGATGCCCACAACATCATACCTGCCAATCTCTTACTGTGCTACAAAATTATCTACCTTATTTCATATACTGTGTGCATTCAAATATAACATCTTCAGTCCTGTATGCATCATCTGAAACCTTAACCCCTGCACCACTTTCTCGTACACTCATACATTTGTACTATCGTCCTATCCCTACCCAGACTATCACGTAGTTCTGCGAGTAATCCAGAAATTGGGGTCTGGCTCTTTAGCCTCTTCCCTAACTTATACTCATTGCATAGGACCTCTTCCCTTTTTCTACCTATGTCATGGGTGGCATTGTGCATCATGACCTCTGGTTGCTCACTCTCCCTCTTGAGAATCTTCTGCAGCCACTCTGAGACATAGCACATGGGAGGCAACACACCATTCTTACTTCCCTTTGACGGCCATTAAGTCTGTTGGCCATCCCCTAACCATCAAGTCTTTTAATAGTACTGCTGTGCCTCACTCTACTCTTCCTTGCTGAGCCTCACAGCTGGCCACATTGCCAGTGACCTGGCTGCTGCTCCTGTGCCCTGATGAGTCATTCTACCCCAGCTATTTCTAAAGGGGTATACTTGTTGCTGAGAGGAAGAGCCACAGGGGAACCCTCTGCTAACAGCTTACTCCCCTTACTTCTGGTGGTTACCCATCTACTATCTGAATCCTGCACTCTGGGTGTGACCACCTCAGAAAGTACTTTTCTATGAAGTTTTCAGCCTCCTAGATGTTCCTGAGTGTATCCAGTTCCAGTTCCTTGACCTTGTCACTCTGGAGCTGAAGTTGGGTGCACTTCCTTCAGATGTAATCATCAGAGAGACCTTTAGGTATCCTGAAATCTCACATCTCACAAGAGGAGCATTCAACTGCCTGAACTACCATCTTCCCGACACTTTTATGCCTCTAACTTCTCAACCTTAAGTTCTGGCCTCATCTGTTCTTACCAAAACCTGATGAGCCAAAGCATGCCCACTCTGACATTATTTACTCACACAATAGCTGCTCTGCTTAACCCTCATTTCTTTTAATTGGCCATTGCTAGCTACCCATAGTTACTATTAACCCAAGCAATCAGTCACTACTCAGAGAAGTCCCGACAGGCCCCACTTGCTTTTCAAAACTGGCACTTAGTCAACAGGGAACTGTCCCCAACTCACTTCTTTGATAGAAGTGTGCAAGTGATCTTGTACATTTCTATCAAAGTGTATTTTTTGAAACATTTTGACAGCAAAAGGAAGTCTTAAATTCTATAATCTAACATACCTGAAAATAATTTCTGGAAAAATTCCAGGAAAACTGTTTTACCCTCTTTCATGGACTTGCACAACCTTCTCAAAACGTAGTGGCAAAATCTGTGTCCTAAGCTGTATCCGAATTCCCAACATACACTTGAAGCATAGTATTCCATAAAATTTTTCATATTTCTTTCTTAACATGTTGCCCCTTTCAAATGTTTATCAACTAGGTAGGTAGGCCCATCTCCACCAAGTTAAGAATTAGATCTGTGATATTTGATTGACGTCATGTTGGTGTGCTTATAATAATATTATTAGAAGTACAGTTCTGCACCCACATAACATGCTTAGAACAATTTTGAAATGTGTATGCAGTTGTGATCTGCATATTGCCAGATTAGAATGCACTGAGAACAAGGTATAGTCTGCTCTTCATATAGAACTCTGCTTCCCATGCAACTTAGTTCAATTGCACTCTGAACACTGCATTCTTGGAACTGGTTTACTATTGTCACATATGCCAAGAGACAGTGAATTGAATTGACTTTATTTCTTACATCCTTCACATACATGAGTAAAAATGTTTATGTTACATTCCTGTCTGAATGTGCAAATTATAGTAATTTGTAATAAATAGTTATGTACAGTAAGATATACAATAGACCAGTCAATGTTGCTTAGAAATTCAATTTTGTCTGTGAATTAATCAGTCTGATAGCCTGGTGGAAGAAGCTGTCCTGGAGCCTGTTGGTCCCGGATTTAATGCTGTGGTACCGTTTCCCAGATATTAACAATTGGAACAGTTTGTGGTTGGGATGACTTGGGTCCCCAGTGAACTTTTAGGCCCTTTTCATGCATCTGTCACTGTAAATGTCCTGTATAGTGGGAAGTTCACATCCACAACTACACTGGGCTGTCCACACCACTCTCTGCAGAGTCCTGCGATTGAGGAAAGTACAGTTCCCATACCAGGCAGTGATATAACCAGTCAGGATGATCTTCATTGTGCCCTTGTAGAAAGTCTTTAGGATTTGGAGACTCATGCTGAACTTTTTCAACCGTCTGAGGTGAAAAAGGCGCTGTTGTGCTTTTTTCAGCACGCAGCCAGTATGTACATACCAAGTGAGGTCGTCGGTGATGTGTATACCGAGGAACTTGAAGCTGTTCACCCTCTCAACCCCTAAGGATGTCAATAGGGGTGAGCCTGTCTCTGGTCCTCCAGTAACACACATGTGGCTCCTTTGTTTTTGCAACATTGAGGAGAGGTTGTTTTCTTGACTCCACTGTGTAGGGTGATGACTTCTTCTCTATAGGCTGCTTCATTATTATTTGAGGCAAGGCCAATCAATGTAGTATCATCTGCAAATTTAATTAGCAGATTTGCGATGTGAAGAGAAAGAGGATAAAACGTGAGAGAATAGGACCAATCAAGTGTGACAGTGGAAAAGTGTGTCTGGAACCAGAGGAGATAGCAGAGGTACAGAATACTTTGCTTCAGTATTCACTACAGAAAAGGACCTTGGCAACTGTAGGGATGACTTACAGCAGATTGAAAAGCTTGAGCATATAGACATTAAGAAAGAGGATGTGCTGGAGCTTTTGGAATGTATCAAGTTGGATAAGTCACTGGGACTGGATGAAATATGCCCCAGGCTACCGTGGGAGGTGAGGGAGGAGATTGCTGATCCTCTGGCAATGATCTTTGCATCATCAATGGGGACGGGGAGGTTCCGGAGGATTGGAGTGTTGCAGATGTTGTTCCCTTATTTTAAGAAAGGGAATAGAGGTGGCCCAGGAAATTATAGACCATTGAGTCTTACTTCAGTGGTTGGTAAGTTGCTGGAGAAGATCCTGAGAGGCAAGATTTATGAACATTTCATGAGGCATAATATGATTAGGAATAGTCAGCATGGCTTTGTCAAAGACAGGTCGTACCTTATGAGCCTGATTGAATTTTTTGAGGATGAGAATAAATGCGTTGATCAAGATAGAGATATAGTGTATATGGATTTTACCAAGGCATTTGATTAAGTACCCCGTGCACGGCTTATTGAGAAAGTAAGGAGGCATGGGATCCAAGGGGACGCTGCTTTGTGGATCCAAAATTGGCTTGCCCACAGAAGGCAAAGAGTGGTTGTAGACAGATTGTATCCTGCATGGGGGTCGGTGACCAGTGGTGTGCCTCAGGGATCTGTTCTGGGACTCCTTCTCTTCGTGATGTTTATACATGACCTGGATGAGGAAGTGGAGGGATGGGTTAGTAAATTTGCTAATGATACAAAGGTTTGGGGTGTTGTGGATCGTGTGGAGGACTGTCAGAGATTACAGCGGGACATCGATAGGATGCAAAACTGGGCTGAGAAGTGGGAGATGGAATCAACCCAGATGTGTGAGATGGTTCATTTTGGTAGGTCAAATATAATGGCATTAATGGCAAGACTCTTGGCAGAGTGGAGGATCAGAGGGATCTTGGGGTTGAGTCCATAGGACACTCAAAGCTGCTGTGCAGGTTGACCGTGTGTTTGGGAGGGCATGCAGTGAATTGGCCTTCACCAACTGTGGGATTGAGTTTAAGTGCCGAGAGGTAATCTTACAACTACATAGGGCCCTGGTCAGACCACACTTGGAGTACTGTGCTCAGTTCTGGTCACCTCACTACAGAAAGGATGTAGAAACCATAGAAAGGGTGCAGAGGAGATTTATAAGGATGCTGACTGGATTGGGGAGCATGCCCTTTGAGAATAGGTTGAGTGAACTTGGCTTTTTCTCCTTGGAGCGATGGAGGATGAAAGAGTGACCTGATAGAGGTGTATAAAATGATGAGAGGCATTCATTGTGTGGATAGTCGGAGGCTTTTCCCCAGGGCTGAAATAGCTAACACGTGAAGGCATAGTTTTAAGGTGCTTGGAAGTAAGTACAGAGGAGATGTCGGCGTAAGTTTTTTACGCAGAGTGGTGAATACGTGGAATGGGCTGCAGGCAATGGTGGTGGAGGCAGATACGATAGGGTCTTTTAAGAGATTCCTGGATAGGTACATAGAGCTTAGAAAAATAGAGGGCTATGGGTAACCCTTAGGTAATTTCTAAAGTAAGTACATGTTCGGCTCAGCATTGTGGGCCGAAGCGCCTGTATTGTGCTGTAGGCTTTCTATGATTCTATGTGGTGGTGACACAATCGTGGGTGTACAGAGAGTAAAAGAGGGGACTTAGGACTCAACCCTGGGGGGGAAGACTCGTGTGTTGAGGGTCAGAGGAGCAGAGGTGAGGGACCCCACTCTTACCACCTGCCAGCGATCTGACAGGAAATCCAGAATCCAGCTGCATAACGCAGGGTGAAAGCCAAGGTGTCTGAGCTTATCAAGCCTGGAGGGAACTATAGTGTTGAATGCTGAACTGTAGTCCAAGAATAGCATTCTCACATAAGTATCCATCTTCTTTAGGTCTGTAAGGACAATGTGAAGAGCTATGGATATTAAATTTACTTTATTACTTACTTCATTCATATACATGTGGAGTGAAAAATCTTCATGTTACGTCTCCGTCTAAATGTGCAACTTATAGTAATTTATAATAGTATGTACAAAACAGGACTATATAACATAGAAATACAATTGTATCAGCATGAATTAATCAGTCTGATGGCCTAGTGGAAGAAGTTGTCCTGAAGCCTGTTGGCCTTGGCTTTTATGCTATGGTACCATTTCCCAGCTGGTAGCAGTTATTGCATCTATTGATTGTTTGTGTCAGTAAGCGAATTGTAGGGGGTCCAGTGTGGGTGGAAATTATAGCTGCAGGTGTAGTCCTTGACCATCCTCTCAAAGCATTTGTTTATTATTGAGGTGAGTGCGACAGGACGCCAATCATTCAGACATGTTACCTTGGTCTTTTTAGATGCAATGAGATGCAAGATCATAACAAGATAGATTCTGAGGTCAAGAGTCTGTCTTGTTCTACAGGGGAACCATTCAATCATTTTATAACAGCAGGGCAGAAACTCATTGAGCCTGGTGGTATGTACTTTTGGGTTTCTGTATCTTACACCTGATGGAAAAGGGGAGAAGAGATTTTCTGGGGGTATATGGGGTCTTTAATCATGCTGCCTTACTAAGGTAGTGAGAAGTGTAGATAGAATCCATGGAGGGGAGGCTGTTTTTTGTGATATGCTGAGCTATATCCACAAGCCTCAGCAGTTTCTTTCTGTTGTGCATCGATAAAAATTGTTAATGGATATGCCAAATTTCTTTAGCCACCTGAAGAAGTGTGGGTAATGGTGAGCTTGCTTAACTTGTGACATTTATGTAGTTGGCTTAGGATGGGCTATTGGTGATGTTCACTCCTAGGGACTTAATACCCTCCACCCTTTCAACCGCAACACCATGGATGTAGAAAGGAGTTTGTACACCACCCAGTTTTCTGGTCAATGACCAGCTCTTTAGTTTTGTTGACGTTGAAGGAAAGGTTGTTGTCAAGCTGGCACGTTACCGACCTTTCTATCTCCTTCCTGTATTCCAACTCACTGTTACTTTTGATCTGGCCCACAATGGTGGTATCACCTGTGAACTTGTAGATGGAGTTAGAACTTAATCACAGTGAGTATACTGGGAGTATACTGGCCTTCATCGCAGACCAAATGTCTGCCAGGAAGAAGTATGGGGTTGGTAGTGTGGTTTTACAGTGAGGTATTGTAAATTATTAGAATTGATCTTGAAATGAATGATATACAGTATTAGTTTGAGTAAATGTTTGAGAACAGGATTGCAAGCTGAAGGTTGAGAGTAAATATCCTTAGCAATGGATAGACACCTTGAACTGCCTGCTAGCTGCATATTTGTGAGGAAATTAACTCTCAGCAAAGCAGACCTCAAACTCCAATTGCTCCTATTCTTGGTAGAAGTATCTGAAAGAGATTAGTCAAGCATTAGTCAATGCACCACACACACACACACACACACACACACACACACACATTCACTCCCTCTCTCTCCCCCCTCTCCCACTCCCCCTCCCCTCACCTTCCTGCTCTCTCTCTCTCTCTCTTTCTCTCTCTCTCTCTCTCTCTCTCTCTCTCTCCTTTTGTAAATTAAAGACATACAAATAATTTACACTATAACCAAGTCCAGTATAATCTTTTCTCCAATGTTTCACAGCCTGGTTGGCGTGCTGAAACATGTCTAATACCTTGCACCTCTGAAACTTTAAATCTGTTACTGCAGTGTCTTTTCCTGTATACTTATGAAGCAGCTGACATTTTTTAAAAACATGTTCAAAAGTCAATCTTTTTCCCTTTCATTAGGGCTATCATTTGCCTGCTAACCATAACAATATACCAATGTTCTTATAAAGAATTCTGTCAATGTGAATCTTGGAATCGTATAGCCTTTCATCCCATCTTGTCCACTTATTGCCATTTGCCTGTATTAAGCCCATATCTCTGTATGCCCTTCCTGTATTAGTACATCCCCAAGTGCCTTTAACAGTTGTAACTAAATATTTCTCTTCTACCTCCTTTGTCAGCTCATTCCAGATAACCACCAAAATCTATATGAGAAATTTACCCTTCAGATCCTCTTAAATTTCTCTCTATGTCACCCCAACCCTGTATTCTCTAGTGCTCGAATCACCTCCCCTGTGAGGGGAGAAAGCCTCCATTTATCCTCGCTGTGCCCCTCAATTTTATAAACCTCGATAAGGTTATTCCTCAGCCTCTCAGATTGTAGTGAGAATAAACCCAGGGCTTATAACTACAGCTATCTATTCCAAACAACAACCTAGTAAAACTCTTCTGCAGTGAATTCTCCCCATCTCCCCCCTCTCTCTCTCTCTCACATATATATTAACTTCCCAAAGTGCATTACCTAATGCTTGTCTGAAATAAATTTCATTAAATTTTAACCTTAAATTAGTGCAGGTGATAGTAATGGGATGGATCAATGAAAAGACCCCAGGGCGTGATAACTGCATCCTAGAATAGTATAAGTGGTAACCATGGAAATAACAGGTGCATTGGTAGACAACTTTGAAGATTCCAAGATTCTGGAGATTATCAAAGGGTCCTAGATTGGAGTGTGGCAAACCTAACCTCACTATTTAAAATAGGAGAGAGCAAAAGAAAAGAAAGATAACTACCACAAAGATTCACAGAGAGATTACTGGGATGGCAAGATTGTTGTATAGAGAATGGATCAGTTGGACCTATACTTGTTTGAATTTTGAAGAATGAGATAAGGTCTCTGATTCTTGGCTAGAGTGTCCTGAATTTGGAGTTACATTTTCAAGACATTTAAGGTTGAAATATAGAGAGATACGTAATTCACTGGGTGGTGAACAAGTGGTATTGTTTACCATTGTAGGCTTCAATGGCCATGTTGAATATATTCGTGAAGAAGATGTTAGGTTTCTTGACATAACTGACATGACAAGAAGTTAGGATTGTGATATGGAGGAAGACTATCAACTTTGCTTAGATTGATTGAATAGGTTGAAAGGGTTGACTCACCTAACCCCTTCCCCCCAAAGTTTCTGTGTTTCATACTGTATGTTTGCTTGTCAATAGTATGTTGATGATGGTCTCTTTTTGTAGAATAAAAGTGGATTGTGTTTTCTTTCTGTATTCATCGTTTTTTTACAGCATTATGGTTCTTGGTGAATTCAGTCACTGTATTGCCCATCTCACACTCAAATGATTTTTGAGATTAATGATAAAGTATAAGACATATTTGAAATTTTAAATGAACCACCTGCATTAGCATCAATGAACTATAAAGTGCCATTTGAGTTGGCAGTTGAGAGAGGAGTGGTTATGGAGGAAGAATTACCTCAGTAATGGCAACAAAAAGAGTAATCACTCTGCTCTCCTTCATTGGTTTCTCTTTTTCTCATGGGTGCAGCATCTTCCTAATTTTTCTCTTCATGTTTGCCTTTACCACTTTCTACCCTTGCTGTCCCTTTACTTACCTAGCAGCTATATTGCAATCTGCATTCCATTAATTGCAGTTTTGAACCTGGTGACCAAGCAGAATAATATCCTTGAGCTCTTTTGTAGATCCACTATCTTCCTGAAATTTTTACTTCTATGAAAATAATAGTATGCTTTCTTATTAGAAAATATATTGTTCACTTCTAATGTACTTTGTGTCGTGAGGATAAGACGATGGAGTAGTAAAATAAGAATGGAATACTGTACCAGCTATTCTGATTTTTGTAACAACCCATCACCCATTACTCTTCTGGTTGCTAAGCCAAATGAGCAGGATTACAAATGCTGCTATTAGAAATTTGGCTGTTATATATAACATGTATCTACATTTGTCTTCTCCCATGAATTGCCTCCTTCCATTTCAAAAAGAAACCCAACTTTCTTATGGTTGCTGACCTGTATTGACAACCAATCTAGACAATACCTAAATCCAGTTTTGAGACTTCTTTGCAGATCTCAAGATTCATGCCCTCAGTGTTCCAATGGGTAGAAACAAAGAACTGTGATAATTATGTCAGAATTTTTAATTGACCTCATTAGGTCATAGAAAGATATTCACCCTTTTCACATGAATTATTAGATTTGGGTCCAAATAAGATGTTTTGTGTTTGTCCTAAATGAGTAAGATTGTTGGAATGTCTCCATATGAAACAGTTTTATCATCTGCTTCTAACTCTTGAATCAAAAATTTGGCGTAATAAATACTGATTTTTTTTCTTTGCAATTTGAAATCAGTTAAGTAGGATGCATTTATTTTGCAGGGTTTGTCACAAAAAATATATTCTATTTCAATGTTTTGATTTCTTTATTATTAAATGGCAGTTTATCTATTCACTCTATCTGGAAGTTAATTCCTGGATAGGGTATTGTTTGTTATTTGGTGCCTTTGCCATTAGTTGTCGTAATGTTCCTCAATACTGCAGAACTTCATGTTGAACTTGTATCAAATGGGAAAAAATAAATAAATTAAATCCAAATTTATCTGATCAGTGTTTCCGACGTAACCAAGAAACTGATACTTTTTTATATTCGACATGGTCTTTTTCTAAAATTCAACCTTTTTGGACAAATTTAAGACTTTTACTGGAACAAATTACAGGAACACAACTTCCTCATAATCCAATATTACTCTTACTCAGTGATATTGAAGGGATAAAACCGAAACTCAAACTAAATAAATATCAGAAAGAATTCATAAAAATTGCACTGGAAGTAGCCAAAAAGGCTATTGCAGTTACTTGGAAATCGGATACATATTTAAGTATAGATTGTTGGAAGAAAGAAATTTATGGCTGTATTCCATTAGAAAAAATTACTTATAATTTAAGAGATAAATATGAAACATTTCTGAAAATTTGGTGCCCTTATTTACAAAAGACAGGACTAAATATATAGGTGCTCTGAAGATGAAACAATTGGTTACTTGGGGAAAGAAATAAATATATATACTAAAGTTATTACTAACTCCATGGAGCATATGGAGATCTTCCAACAACCAGGCACTCTTTTTTTTTATATAGGGTAGTTAGGGGGGGAGGGGTTGTATACATTTTTTTTCCATACTTTACTCTGTAGTCACTTAAAAATGCAATAAAAAAAAAGTTTTAAAAAAATATGAAATGAGGAAGTCTGATGAAAACACAAAAAAAAGGGAAAATCCCAGGGATGTTATACCAAGTCGTGTCACCACATGTGGAGCTCAGGGTTTCCTTATTATTATTCAAAGGCACACATTAGTAGTGTTCTCATGCTGTCTCAGTCAATTTTAGTCCCTCAACCAATATCATAGTAAAATGAATTGTTTGTTCACCATTTTGCAGATTGCGGTGTCTTGTAAGTAGCTTCTCACATTTTCATTCATTGTAAACTAGCCTCCAATTCAGAGGTGAATAATTAACTTTTAGCATCCTGAGGATGTTATCAATGTCATAAATTTTCAAGTTGTTTATTTCGGCATTTATCAGAAACTCCAGCATCAAAGATAAGGTTGATAGGATAGAAAGGTAAGCAGTTAATGGCCTAGGACAGGGGTCAGCAACCTTTACCACTGAAAGAGCCACTTGGACCCGTTTCCCACAGAAAAGAAAACACTGGGAGCCGCAAAACCCGTTTGACATTTAAAATGAAATAACACTGCATACAACGTTTTTTTTGCCTTTATGCTATGTATAAACAAACTATAATGTGTTGCATTTATGAAATTGATGAACTCCTGCAGAGAAAACGAAATTACATTTCTGCATGCAACAAAAACATTTTGAACTCCGAAAAAAAGACGTTGGGTTGAAAGTTACTTTTAAGTAAAATATTCAATGTCTATTTGAGTCCTTCTTGTATTTATGAAAAACGCCGAACTTAAATTTTCCGCCAGCAGCAAACCAAAAATAATGTCAGCCAGCTGTCATCCTGAAAAATGAAAGGACTATTTCACTGAACAATGAAAAAATATGAATATGAGTAAAATAATAGGCAATTAAAATATTTATCATACTTGGTTAATGGGATTTCTGCTCCTGGACCTCAGCGCACAGCGTCTGCACATCAGGGCTGTATGATGTCACCTTCATCTTTACACAGGATCGCAAGCTGTCATCTGTGAGGTTTTCAATATCACTCCATTTGTGTTTCTGAGCAAGAACGGCCTTCTGACGGGCAACATCTTCAAGGTCTGCTGTCAAGCGTCTAAACTTGGACACCCATATGTCTTTGTCGGCTATGTCGGCCAGTTCCATCTCAAGATCAGGTTGACTCACACCTGCCAATGCAGTCGTATTCAGTAGGGAAGGATCGATGCTTAAGGGAGTGACCGGGAAGGATAATGTGTTTTTTTCCTCTCTGAACTCACAGAAGCGTTTCCCAAACGATGTTTGCATTGCGATGATTGCAGAATGTAAATACTCCGAAATTATCATGTCGTGACCTTGTTTGAACTCTCTCAAATTGGGGAAGTGAGACAAAGTGCCTTTCTGTAAATCTCTGGCAAGCACTGTCAACTTGCGCTCGAATGCCAAAACATCCTCCAACATGTGCAGGGCTGTACGTCCTTTCCCCTGAAGAGCTGTGTTCAGCGTGTTCAGGTGCGCTGTCATGTCTACCATGAAGTGTAGCTTTTCCAGCCACTCTGGCTGTTCCAGCTCAGGAAAGGTGAGCCCTTTGCTGCCCAGGAAAGTTTTCACTTCTTCCAGACACGCGACAAAGCGTTTCAGCACCTTCCGTCTGGACAGCCAGCGATAAAAACACGTTGTAGCGGTGTCAGTAAACTGCAGTCAAAGATAGCTTTATTCGAACTAAACAGCCTTGCTTTTCAGCTTCCCTCAACCCAGCCCCCATGGACGCAGATGCTGCAAAAGACGCGTACTCACAAACCCCCGTAGGCTATCTCCCTTAGCCGGAATGCTGGCTAATTGTGAGCCGTTTTATGATGTGGCAGGAAATGTGTCGCTACACTTAGGTTGTACAAGATCACCATAATTACATTTCAAAAGCTAACAAACTAACATAAAATACATTTTAATTAAATACTGACCAATTATTTCCCAAAGCCACAGGGAGCCGCAGCACAGAGGTGAAAGAGCCACAAATGACTCGGGAGCCGCAGGTTGCCGACCCCCGGCCTAGGAGAAATGTTTATAAATGCTTTGCGGTAGTTTTCCGAGCAGCATCAGAATCAGAGTCTGATAGTCTGCTATTACTGACCCACATGTTGTGTAATTTGTTATTTTGTAAATAGTACAATGCAAAGATATAAAATTATTATTGTAATGTATGGATCTACTTCTTTTAGAGCAGTGACAACCCCCCTCCCCCTTTAGCACTACATATTGGTCTGTTCTCTGCACATACACATTGTGCTCTCTCGTTGTAATGTGACTACACCAGTTAAAGCCATCTCCTGCGTGAGTACTTTTATTTAATTGATACATAGTTGTGCACAGACACAACAAATTGGCAGAGAGTATGAACCTGAATGTCAGAAAATATCAAGAACTGCACTGACAGTTACAGTCTGAAACAACAAGAGTTAGACAACAAGGGAAGGCCATCACAGGCAAAGGCTTCATTCGGGAAAGTTGACGAAATTAATAGCACTAATGAAGGCTGAGAGTCGTATATCGAGAGGGTTGAATTGTGCTGTAATGTGAACATCATGAAGGAGCAAAAGAAAGCCCCTACATTTCTTAGCTTAATGGGTATAGTGTCTTGCCCAACCCAATAACCTCTGAAAAGCCAGCAAGCAAGATATTCAACGAAATTGTAACAGTTTTACAAAACCACTTGAGCCCTAAACTGCTGGTCATCACTGAGAGATTTAGGTTTACAAAACGATTCAGTCAAAAGATGAAAGGATTTCTGAATACATTACAGAAACTGTTCAAACTTTCTCAGTACTGTGACTTAAAAGATGGACTCTCTGATGCATTAAAGGATAGGATTGTATATGGCATGCATAGTCAAAACCCTCTAAAGAGGCTGCTATCTGAAAGAGACCTAACCGTAGAACAGGCATTGACCATTGCAATATCGTTAGAGACTGCAGCAAAGGATGCAGCAGAACTTTAGAAAAGGTTAGAATGTGAAATGCATGAAATTTCCCTGAATGGTGCAAAGAGCCAAAGATGTTACAGATGTGGCAAATCCTACAATGATGCAAATGACTGTTGGTTCAAAGAAAAAGTCTGCAGAAAGTATCACAGACAAGGTCACATGGAGTGTGGAAGGCAGACAAAAAGGACAACAGAGTGAAAAGTCTTAAACACAAAACCAAGCAAATGCATCAAGTTACTGAATGTAAAACAGAATCAAAAGCAACATAGAGTCTGACCAAGTTGAACAGTGATGCATGGAACTGCATAGCATTACTGCCGCAGGTCGCACATGTTTGGTGTAAAACTGCAAATGCAGTTGATATAGGGTCAGCTTTATCTATCATTCCAGACGCTGACTACAGCAGACTGCTCCGTCCACACTAGACCGGATAATTTTGAAAATGCCGGTTTCATGTAAAAACGATAGGCGTCCACACTAATCGTTTTTGAAACTACTTCTGTCCACATTAAAGTGGATATTTTGGTGAATCTCCTCCTACTGCGCATGGGCAAGACTCATCTACTGAAAACAAGCGACATGTTTGGTGTCGAATCTCGCCGTGAAAAACTTGGTGCGCGTTTGTTCAGTTACAGACTAGAAAAAACTTAAACGACGGACAGCTGTTGGCTCTCGCACAGGAGGACTTGAAACTTAAAAAAACAAATACTGGAGCATATGGAGGCAGCCGACAGGGAGTTCACAGACAGTATGACCCAGCTGACAACGAACATTGAAAAACTGACTAACTCTGTTGCATTAATAAAGCCCTTTGTCAAATGTATAAAACATGTCTGCATCAGTATTATCTTGTATTTCCATACAATGTTACATTAGGCTGTTACACATCTATTGTCAGAGAAGTACTTGCATAAATAGGTAAACCACCTTCATACAAGCAAGGACAGAAAATAGGGCAAAGTGAGTATACTTATTTACTCAGTAAGTTATGGGTCAAAGTATTTGGTGAGTACATTTCTAACTCTTCTGGCTTCAGTCTCGTTGCCATCTGTTCTGAAATTGTTAGGTTGCGTTCAAGAAAACAATGAAATGGTGCACTGCCATCACCATCTGTTCCGGAACATCATGACAGCGTTTTTAGATTTCTCCGGTTACCCCATCCACACTGCTCTGCCCAAGTGGCATTTTCAATATTACACACTCTGGAGAGCGTTTCTGTAAATCTTCGTTTTCAGGGGACGAAAACGCCATTTTAGTGTGGACAGAGGGTAAAAACGAAGAGAAAAAGCTTTGGTTATGGATTTATCTGGTCTAGTGTGGACGTAGTCTAAGATACCATTACAGAAAACCTCGGTAATGCTAAAACCTACACAGGTGTAAAAGTGTCTTCCAAAGGCAAACTGAAATTGATATATGGAAGCCAAATACAGCAGTTAGTGCTTTATGTATTGAAATGTGGAGGGTCAGCACTTTTCAAACATAAATGTTTGAGAAAAATCCATCTAGACTGCCACTCAGTCAAAGCTCTATGTGGCATCAAAAGGCAACAGCAGACCAAATGGTAGCGCTAACCAGAGACTGGCACAGCTGCTTAATCCTAATGAGAAGGGTTATGGTAAATTCAAAGGCATGAAGGTCAGAATTGAATTGAATGAAGTAGCAACACCCAGATTCTTAAAGTGCATCCAGTGTCTTACACACTACATCCTAAAGTAGATGCTGAATTTCATAACTTGGAGGCAATTGGAATTCTCTCCAAGGTTGAGTGGAGTGATTGGGTCATGCTCATTTTCTCCGTGATCAAGAAAGGAAAGGCTGGAAACACAAAGTAGATGCTGTGGTCAAATCAACACATACAAACAAGTTGGAGGAACTCAGCAGGTCGGGCAGCATCTGTGGAAACGAGCAGTCAACGTTTCTGGCCGAGACTCTTCAGTCCTGATGAAGGGTCTCGGCCTGAAATGTTGACTGCTCGTTTCCAGGGATGCTGCCCGACCTGCTGAGTTCCTCCAGCTTGTTTGTAAGGAAAGGCTGGAGCTGTTCATGTATCTGGGGATTTTGAAATGGGCATCAACCCACAGCTGCGTACTGTGCAGTATCCCCTGTAACAAATATAAGACATTTTTGCATCTTTGGCAGGCGGGGAGAGGTATTCAAAGATTGATTTGTCACAAGCCTGTCTGCAAATGGAGATTGAGGAGTCAAGCAGGAAGTTCCTTACAATCAATACTCAAAAGGGACTGTTCCAATATAATCGTCTCGTCTTTGGCGTTGCATCAGCCTCAGCAATCTGCAAAGAATTGAATTGACTTTATTTCTTACATCCTTTATATGCATGAGTAAAAATCTTTATGTTATTTCTCTGTCTCAATGTGCAATTTATTGTAATTTATAATAAATAGTATGTACAACAGGACACTCAATATAACATAGAAATACAATTGTGTCAGCGTGAATTAATCAGTCTGATGGCCTGGTGGAAGAAGCTGTCCTGGGGCATGTTGGTCCTAGCTTTTATGTTGCAGTACCATTTCCTGGATGGTAGTAGCTGAAACAGTTTGTGGTTTGGGTTACTCGGGTCCCTAATGATCCTTTGGGCCCTTTTTATGCACCTGTCTTTGTAAATGTCCTGGATCATGGGAAGTTTACAACTACAGATGCGCTGGGCTGTCCGCACCATTCTCTGCAGATTCTTGTGATTAAGGAGGTACAGTTCCCATAGTGACAGATCACCAACCCCTTTTGTCCATTTTCAATCCCAGGAAGGGAATTCCAGTGATGACAGCTACCTGGTTACAATGTTGAGCATTGTTCCTAGGAGCACACTCTTATGACATAGAGTTCAAGGGTACCAAACAACACAGCAATTCTCAGGGCTTGTCACATCTTCCCCTATAGGCAACTGAAGAAGAGGAGTCTTCATACTGTGATCCAGCAGAAGTTTTCCACACCACATTGTGGAGCAGTTGCTGGTAACAAGTTCTGAAATACAAACAGAAACGAGGAATGACCTGACATTGTCAAAAGTCTATGAAATCACTATGCAAGGATGGCCGGCTCGTGGTAACCCTATGTTTCCAGAGTTCTCAGTGAGATGAGACCAGCTGTTTGTCTGTCAAAGAGTGCTGATGTTTGGATCTTGTGTTGTGGTTTAACTGGTTAACACTTTAAACTGTGCACCAAAGTGTTAAAAAATCTGCATGAAGGACACCAGAGTACCGTCAAGATGAAGAGTCTCGCCCAGAGCTACACATGGTGGCTGGGAAAAGATAAACAGATTTAAAACTTGGCCAAAAACTATTTGGAATGCCAAAAAGTTCAATCTGCACCCCCACAGGCACTTACACCTGTGGGAGTAGCCATAATCAGCATGGCAAAGAGTTCATATTGACTTTGCTGGGCCATTCATGGACTCCATGTTTCTGATTCCTGTGGATGTTCAAAGTGGCTGGAGGTTATACCAGTGAAGTCAACTACCTCAGCAAATATTGACTCCACCCTGAGAACGATCTTCATCAGAAATGACTTACAAACTGTGAGTGACAAGGGACCACAATACACGTCAGAAGAATTCCAACTGTTCATGAAGAAAAATGGCATCAGACATTTCAAGTTAGTTCCTTACTACCCAGCAATGAATGGGTTAGCTGAAAGGTTTATCCAAACCTTCAATAAGTCTATTAAAGCAATGGACAAGGAGGTTACTTCCCTACAGCACAAGGTGGACAACTTTCTTTTTGTGTATCAGACCTCTGTTCATGTAACGACAAATCAAACCTCTGCAGTGCTGTTCATGAGCAGGAATTTCAGATCTCATGTGGACCACCTGAAACGAAATCTGCAGAGGGAGGTGCAGAATAAACAGTTCAGCCAGTTACCAAGTGAAGCAGCAAGGAGTGTCGAGATTGGACAGGAAGTCCTGGCATGATTACCAAGAAATCAAGTGGACACCTGGTAGGATAGCTACAAGAGCTGGACCACTAATATACATAGTGGATGTTGGAGATCAAACATGGAGACATCATGTGGACCAGATACTGGATGCTCAACTGAAGAACACATCCGAGTTGACTGTATCCAACAAGACAGACACACTGTAGTCACCACAATTGCCTCTCAGTGATAATGTCATGGACAGCAACATGACACCGGCAGCTGAGAATGTTGAATTAGTCAAGACACCTACCAAAGCATATGCCACTCCACAGGTCCAGAGACGTGATGAGAGTATTGTCATTGACTAGACACCTGCTAAAGCTGATGCCATTCCACAGGTCCAGAGGCACTATCCTGAAAGAAACAGAGCGTCACACAAAAGCCTGAACCTTTAGAACTGTGAAGTTATTATGGACTGTTATTCTGCAAGCATGTTTATTTGGAATATGGGTTTGTTAAAGGGAATTGAATGTTTGTACACATACAGCTTATGTTGTATTAATCTAAAGAGGGAGGAAGTGTAATGTGTGGATCTATTCTTTTAGAGCAAACAACCCCCTCCTTAGCACTATGTATTGATCTGTTGTTTGCATATGTGCTGTTGTCTACACATGCACATTGTTTTCTCTCTCTTTCTCTTCCTCTCTCTCTCCCCCTCCCCCACTTCTTCTCCTCCCCCCCCCCCATGTGAATACACCATTTAAAGCCATTTCCCATGTGCATGCTTTATTTAATTGATATGTAGTTACGCATTGGCACAACAAATTACAAAAATAAGTAGTGTAAATAATGGAATAATAAGGCAGAACTTTCAGAGGTTTTCATAGAACTTCACAGATGGGTTCAGGAAACGTTTTTATAATTGCAGCAATTCAAGGTATGTTTATTATCAAAGTACATAAATGTCGCCATATACAACCCTGAGATGCATTTTCTTGCCGGCATACTCAATGAATCCATAATAAAATAATAATCATAATGGAATCAATGAAAAACTATACTAACTTAGGCATTCAACTGGTGTGCAAATACAAAAGAAAGAAATAATATTAAATAAGCAAACAATAAATATTGAGAGCTTGAGATGAAGAGTCCTTGAAAGTGATTCCATAGATTGTGTGAGTATTTCAATGATGGGGCAAGTGAAGTTCCTCCCTTTGGTTCAGGAGCCTGATGGTTGAGAGGTGTTAACTGTTCCTGAACCTGGTGCTGTGAGTACTGAGGTTCTTGTACTTTCTTTCTGATAGCAGTGAGAAGAGAGCAGGATATGGGTGGTGGGGGGTCGCTAATGATGGATGCTGCTTTCCTTTGACAACGTTCTGTGTAGATGTGCTCAATTGTGGAGAGGACTTTATCCATAATGGACTTGACTGTATCTAATTTTTCTAGGATTTTCCATTCAACAGCTTTGGTGTTTCCATAGCAGACTGTGATGCAGCCAGTTAATATACTCTCCACTACACATCTCTAGAAGTTTGTCAAAATTTTAGATGTCATGCCAAATCTTCGCAAACTCCCAAGGAAATAGAGGCACTGCCATGCTTTCTTTATAATTACACTTGCATCCTGGGTCCAGGCTGGGTCCTCTGAAATAATAACACTGAGCTGCTGGCTCTCTCTACCTTTGATCATCTGATGAGGACTGACTTAGGGACATACAGTTTCTTCCATCTAAAGTCAATAATCAGCTGCTTGGTCTTGCTGATAATGAGTGAGAGGTTGTTGATTTGATACCATTCAGACAGCCTCCCATATGCTGACTCGTCTCCACCTTTGATTCAGCCCATGATCGTCAGCAAACTTGAACGTGGCACTGGAGCTCTGCATAGCCACACAACCATAACGATAAAGCAAGTAGAGCAGGGGGCTAAACACGCAGCCTTGTGGTGCACCTGTGCTGATGAAGGTTGTGGAGAAGATATTGTTGCCAATCTGAACTGATTTGGGTCTTCAAGTGAAGAAATCAAGGATGCAATTGCACATGGAGGTATTGAGGCCAAGGACTTGAAGGTTTTCAATTTTTTTTGAGACGACGATGCTGTTGAATGGTGAGTTGTTGTCAATAAAGTGTTTTCTGATGTATGCATCTGTGGTGTCCAGCTGGTCCAGGGTTGAGTGAAGAGCCAATGAAATGGCATCTGTTGTGGACCTGTTGTGCCAGTAGGCAAATTGGAGCAGATCCAAGTCACTTCTCAGGCAGCAGTTAATATATTTTATTACCAACCTCTCAAAAGCGCTTCAGTATGGTGGGTGTAAATGCGACTGGACAATAGTCATTGAGGCCGGTTACCACGTTCTTTTTAGGCACCGGTATAGTTGAAGCCTTTTTGAAGTAGGTGGGTACCTCATATTACTGAAGCGAGAGGTTAAAGATCTCAGTGAACGCTCCAGCCAGTTGATCAGCACAGGTCTTTAGTACTTGGCCAGGTATTCTGGTCTGGATGTTTTTCGTGGGTTCACCCTCTTGAAGTTCAGGATAATTCCTTTATGTTTTGGCGGTCAAAGCAAGCCTAGAAGGTATTGAGCTCATTTAGAAGAGAAGCCCGATTTTACTTTATAAGAGGTGATATCATTCAAGTGTTGTCACAACTGTGGAGATTTCTTCGTTGATTCAAGTTAAGTGGCTGGAATTGCCACTTTGGCTGTGAGATGGCTTTCCAGAGATCTTACCTGGACCTCTTGTAACTTTTTTGGTCGCCAGGCTTAGATGCCTCTGATCTGGCCCAGAGCAGATTGTGGATCTCATGGTTCATTCAGGACTTCTGGTTGGGGATGATTCTGAATGATTTTGTGGGGACATACTTCCTACAACTGTTTTAATAAAATCTCTGAAAACCGTGGTATATTTATTCAGATCCGCTGATGAGTTCTTGCGCTCAGCACAGTTCCCGACTCGAAGCAGTCTCTAGCTGCTCCTCTGCCCCCCTGCGACCATCTCTTTGCTGTTCTAATCTCTGGATCTTAGCCTCTGTCTATGCAGGTAGGGGGACAGCCAAGCTAATTTCATATCTTTATACTAAAACTACTTGATATAAAGGTTAACAATAGCTGCCCCTGCTTCTGTAGAAGCAGTGTGTGGGTTATGGTTAAACATTTAACGGGTGCTTTGGAATATGAGCTATCCAATCAGGTGAGCGTTTTTTTTTGTGTCTGACATCAGTGTGAGCTGGGGGGTCTTTGTTCAGCAGGAGATGAAGAGAGAATTTCTGATTTTGGAGAGAACCAGTTGTAGGATCTGACTCGGTGAGGAACCGTGTTTCGATGGAGCAAGGGGCAGGGGTCTACTGAGGATTGGTGAAAATAACTTTTGGAGGAGTTGAGCTCCAAATTGAGCACATTTGACGGAACTATAATGGGCCCTTTTTGTGCTTTTTCTTTCTTTTCTTTCCTTTAACTAACTTAACATTCATAAATGTAATTCCTTTAATCATATACAGTGTGCTGTCTGTTATTTCTTGGCATTATACAGTATCTGCACAAACTGGGGTTTGAGGTGGGAGACCCTCTCAATCTCACAGATTTGGCAGGGCTGATGTGTGTATTCCTTATGACATGCAGCCCAAGGAAACCAGGGGTCTCATATGTTTTACTTGAATGTACATTATTGTGATGCATGTTCAAAAACCCCACTAAGGTGAACTTCTCACAATGACCTGTCTGCTGTCTTTTTCCCCAATAATTTAACTGGATTTTTAACTTCTGTCTGAACTATCGAAATTCCAGTTGTACTCCTGTACTCCTTAACTAAAGCCCAGAGTGTCACTTGATCTTGTGTAATCAGTCACTGAATCAGTCTTAATCTTAATATCTGATTAAAAAATGTAATAGAAGCCTGTAGCATGGAACATATCAACATGGACATTAACTCACCAAATTTACACCAATTGCCAATTGCCATTTTACACTGATTCCATTTTTATTTTTCCCCATATTCCCTTCAACTGACCCTAGATTTTACCACTTAACTGCACACTTAGGGCAATTTACATTGGTAAGTTAATCTATTGATATGCATGTGTTTAGCTTGTGGTGCACCCAGAGAAAACCCACCTGGTTTGGGATAACATGACAATGCTTCACTGACAGCATGGAGGTTGGGATTTAATTCATCTTTGTCACTGTGCTGTCTAAAATTGTTGTTTAAGGGAATCATAGGATTTGGAACAGGAGTTTAAAAAAGCTGTAGTACAGCTGAACCATAAACTCGAATGGTTTACTCTTGTTTGTATTATCATTTAAAAGAACATCAAGGAACAGGTTAGGATGAATATTTCTGCTAAATAGAAAAAAAACATTGTGTAAATACTTTTGAATGTAGCTTTTTTAACTATTTTATACTGTTTCTCAATTGCTATTCTTTGACTGCACTCAATACTGTTTTCTCTCGTCTTGTAGCATGGTTGATACAAAGTAGTTAATATGAAGACAAAAGACAATCTTTAAAATATGTACATTAATTTCAGTGTAATGGTTACTTTGTTGTTTAGATATATTTTGATGTTGATATAGTTGCAATGCAGCCACCAGGGGAAAAACGTAGTCACAAGGCCTAAATTGTCAAAAAGCACTAAAGGTTATTTGTGCAATTAATGATTCCAGTACAAAAATGAATTGAAATCCTTTTATACACTTTGACAGTTATTGACCGTAAACTACAAAGTAATACATACATGTTGGTCTTGGACAATTTTTTCCTCTACCAGATTTTTAAAATCATTTTTCCCCGTCTCCCCTTGTATTTATTGTCGTCGACCCTTATTCAATGCTCTTTGTGTAGGGTTTCAGCATGCCACACAACCTCTGAGTCAAGGTTATGGTGATAAATTCTACAGTATTGTCACTTCTATTCTGAGGAAATTGGTTTGGTGCTTTCACATTGAAGGCAGATAATTTGCTGCAGTCTTTCAAATGAATTAGAAATGGATTTGAAGTTAGAGTTCATGCCACCCATTACACCACACGAAGAGAAGTGTCTTAAGGCAGTATACACACTCCTGCCTTCATTATGTGCACTTAATACCTTTCCTTTTTGTCATTTAATGAAATCCCCCACAGAAACATGTCTTGCTAACTATACCTTTTAGACTGCACAGCTCATTTCTTGAAAGGAAAATTATAGGTCCCTCTGCATGTAGGGTTGGTGCCTCTAAGTCCTTGCCCTTACTATTATTTCATTAGTTCTAACCTCTATCTTTTTTTTAATGAAAGGTTCGCTTAAAATTTTATTTCTCAAGTTAAGGCAACAACTTATTTGAGTATTTTGACATTGGCTTAAATAAAAGTTGATGAACTGTTCAAATGCCTGCCCCCATCCTTGCATCATTGTCAAGATGGTGTACAACATGCTTACCTTGAAGCCATTGAGCTAACGTAGATCTCCCAATGCTCACTATAATCTTATCCAGTACAGGGAATTTTGTTTTATTTAGACTATTGATTTAGACTATGAATTGTTAGGGTTTTCAGATGGATTTGTCAGCTCAAGACACACAGTTTTAAGCTGAACAAGTTTCAAATGAAAGATCAATGAGTAGATTTGTTCTTTCTGCAGAAAAAAGGATATTTGGAAGGAATGATTGAGACCAAAATGACTATCATTTTCACCATCAATCAATAATAAACCATATAGGAATGCAAATCAGCATCAAAGATGTATGTTGACCATGATAATTTAATATTCTGTATTTCTCTGTAAAGGTATGATAGACCATAACTCTAAAGGTTTTTAAAAGGGAACTTGGGATAGTCAAAGTCGAATTTATTGTCATACTAACAGGTACAAGGGGGAACACAATCAGAACAAAAAAGTAAGGCCCATCATAGTGCAAAGCAGTCAAGGTGTTGCTAGACTCAGTGATTAAGGTTCTGCAGATTGTTTTTGGAATGGAATGCTTCAAGCTAAGTAGTGGTTCTTGACCTGGTAAGTATGGGACTTTAGGCTTTTGTACCTCCTGTTTGATAGTAGCAGTGAGAAGATGGCATGGCTAGATGGTAGGGATCTTTGAAGACAGATATTGTCTTCTTCGTCCATGACCTGGATCAACACATTGATGTTGTGTGGAGGCTTGCATACTTCAAGGACTCTATCAGATGATGTCAACTCAGGGCTACCCATGTGGTTAGAATGGCTGTGGACAAGATGCCTGTGAAGATTGACCACGTCTTCCCCTCCTGGGCCATGCCATTAGAAACAGCAACGACTGTACTTCTTCCTATAGATGCTGCCTGGCCTGCTGCGTTCCACCAGCATTTTGTGTGTGTTGCTTGAAGTTCCAGCATCTGCAGATTTCCTCGTGTTTGCGATTAGAGACAGCAGTTGCCTTCTTGAAATGCACCTCATATATAGGGAGGGATTAACATGCTGTTGACCAAGGTTTAATTTTGTGCATTCTTAAATTTGAGAATATTGACGGTTACTCTGTAAGTGTGATTAGTTCAAAATTGTGATGTACATTAAGACTCAGTAAATTTTAACTTTTGGCCTACCTAGTTACAGTATGTATTTGATCATTTATTTATTTTCAAAGCTACACAATTGAAAGTACATTGTTTTATTATTGTCACATGTACCAAGTTACAGTGGAAAAATTTGTTTTGCATGCTATCCACACAGATAATTTAATTAAATCAGTGCTTTACAATATTAGAAGGAAAAACAATAATAGAATGCAGAACAAAATGTTATAGTACAGGGTGGGTGCAGTCTTTGATTGTGCTGGCTGCTTTACCAAACCTATTTCTTCTATTTTCTTATATTGATTATCACTTTGGTTATGAGATGTTTGTTTATTGCATTATTGTATTTTTAAACCTTGGTATATGCAAAACCACCAGTGTCACTTAATTGGATTTCCCATTGCAACCATCTCGAGCTATTCACTTCTTAATATGCAAACTAGCGGAGTTACTTTACCACCTGAGTAATCCATTATGCTTTCTTGTCAAACAACTTTGGAAATTTGTTAACATGTAATACAGGAAGTGAAACACGTCATACATTAGTTGCATTAATGCGTGAATAATATATTTTGTTTCCTCTCAGTTCCACTTTCTAGCGAGAGCAGTCGATACTTTTTTTCTTGGAATGGCATTTCCGCCCTGCTGTGAACCCCCTATGGAATTTCCTTGATGTGCTCCATCAATCTGTCATATGCTAGAATTGGATCCTCAGCTACTTCATCCTTTGATACTAATGTCATCCCAGACAATTTCCCACATAGCTTCATTTCGACCATCCCATATCAGTTTTATGCTTTTGCATTGAATATTTCTTTCAAAATGAACTGTTGTCAGCTCCATTAAGTGCCATAAATATGTTCCATATATCTTCTGCATATGTTAGTTCCTCAAAAAAATTGTGTTTAACCGCAGGCCAAACACAATTATATTCTTTGCTAATTTTCATGCAGAGATGCTGACATAGTGAGTACTAACTGCCCACCTAGGTAGTACATAGTTGCATGTAATTCAACCATGAGTCAACCAATCACATATGATTTTCAAATCTTCTGTTCCTGTGGAGACATGCTGACAGTGCCTAAAAAATAATAAAGTACTTGTTTGATGATATTGGTTGAGGTTTTATTTTTATTTATTTAAAGATTCAGCATGGAACACGCCCCTCCAGTTCTTCGAGCTGCACTGCCCAGCAACTTCCGATAACCCCGATTTGACCCTAAACTAATTACGGGACAATTTACAATGACCAATTAGCTTAACTGATATGTCTTTGGACTGTTGGAGGAAACTGGGGAACAGGCACGCATTCCACAGGGAGGACTACAAATGCTTTAGAGGACACTGGGATTGAGAACTGAACTTCGATGCACTGAGCTGTAATAGTGTCATGCTAACTGCTATGCTACAGTGGCACCCATGGTTTAAATCTTGGCCAAAACTTCTGGTTGAGATCTTTACAAGTGGAAGTGCACTCAATTTAATATCTCGTGACAGATAGTACCTTGAGGGAGTTCTGCTCCCTCAGGATTACAATGAACTTTGATCCTGAATAGTCCTCTGTCTCTAGATTGAGGCTTAAACATGCAAATGTTTGACACTGATGAGAAGCACTGATCAAAGGCTACCACCTTAACCCTTACATACGGTTCGGGTCAAATTTGACCCGAACCGTATGTAAGCGTTAAAGGACAACACTAACCTTTTTGCCTTCAATTAACTAATCTTCTAACTATATTTTTCTCTGCGGTTAAGGTGCTCAGTTTACTATCTGATTGAGTATTTACAGAATGCTGCCTAAGAACTGTTGCATATTCCTACCTTGCAAGTGAATTTTCTAGTTGATTCTGTTAATAACTGTATAAATTTATATTGGTTTATTCCCTTACATGAGTTTAGTTGTAGCTCTAATTTATTTGGGATTAAAGGTTTCTTGTTACTGGAGCCATACTACTTAATTGTTTCTTCTCAGTTCCACTTTTCATTCATATCAGTCAGTATCTTTTTCTTGGAATTGCATTTGTGCCCTGCACCTCTATGGAATTTTCTCGACATACTCTTCAGTGTTAGAGTGATGGAGGATTTTGATCCAAAATTTTGACAGCTCGTCTCCCTCACTGAGACTGCTTGACCCACTGAGTTCCTCCAAGAGATTTGTTAGTTGTTTGTGTAAGCTTTGCTGTTTTATGTTTAGTACATTGACTGTTTGTCATGGTTAACTAGTACACAATGTTGTCACTGTACAGTTAATTAATACGATTGAAAATATACTATTAGTCTTAAGAAAATTAAAGATACTTTAGAAAAAGTTGCTCTTCTGACTTCTCCCAAGCAACCTCTCACAGCAAGTGCAACTTAAAGGATGTGCTGCAATTGCATTGATGAGGCAGAAAATGAAATTTCCTGATTATCCCACACTGTCAAAATTTAGTTAGCTTACCAGGAATTGCACTTGATTACATTCAAAATATGCCACCAGGTCTTCCTTTTCCTAGGCCCAGTTGAAGGATGGCTAATTGAGTAGACAAACTTACCTGGATTCCTCATTACCAACTCCAGGTAGCATATTTGGCGGGGATTATACTGGATGAGGAGAGCTTAAATGAAGATTGTCTGCGCTATTTGGGGATGGTGGAGAGGAGAAGCTGGCTTGGCGTAATTGAATATGGTAACTGGTTGTATATAGGCAAAAAGATGTAGACTACTGAGTTGCGAAGAAACCAAGGAGTTAAATGGTATTTTACTTGTATCTGCATCTTCAGTTTATTGCCAGTTCAATCCATATTGCCGTGAGAGTGCCGTCCAATGGGCACTCTTTGCCAAGATAGTCCAAGTTCCCCTTTAACAGTGCAAAAGAGCATTGCTCAGGCCTAGTATCATCCCAAGAATGACATGAATAGGAGTGGTTGCTTCGTTTTCATAATTGTTCAGAATTGCACATAAATTATCACAGAAGTAATTATGCAGCACTAAAATAATAGCCTAAAAACCCAAGAAGTGCAACTACTGAAACTTTAAACTAGAAATAGTCAATGATGGAAATGCTCAGGCAGCATTTGTAGAAATAGAAACAGTGTTAATGTTGCATGTCAATGCCCTTTCATTGGAACTTGATATAAATTAGAAATCAAATGTATTTGCTTTCTATTTATATCTTTTATTATGACAGTCAATGAAAAAGGATTAAAGACCCAAAAGTAATCAAATGAATAAAGCATAAATTTGAAACTACTGGAGGAAATTTTAGCAGAAACTAGCTCTTCACCGGAGTCTTATTCTATTTCCCGATTTGTTGAGGTTCTCTTCTTTCTTTTCTTGCAGGTCACTCCTGCTGAACCGAGCCAGAGTGAGCAATAGTTACAGGTTCCTTCAGCAGAGATGGAAAACAAAAGGCATGCGATGCATTGAGGGAGTGTTGTATCGTGTATCTGCCAACAAACTTGCGAAAAGCAGTTCTGTTCCCATCAGAACTGGAGTCACAAATGCCAGAAGTGCTGTGAAATCAGGTAAAATGACCAATTATTTTGAAATGATTGATGTAGAGGACATCTAAGTTTCAATCCAAAAATGAACATTGCATGTCATCAAGAGTCATAAAGAATGAACCTAGACCATTTGGCCCACCAGATCCACACTGTCTAATGGGCAAGCATTTCCAGTTTAGTCCATAGTATTCTAGGCTTGGGTAGTTTCTCTGCTCATCTAGACACAACAATTGTTGTCAGCAACTCTGCTTCTACCACTTTCTCAGACAGTGAATTCCAGATACTTATAAAGATACCTATCTATGTTAATCCCTTCTTGCCTGCATGCCCCTAATCCTTTCCAATCCATATACTTGTTGAAATGTCATTTTGATTATAATTTTATTTACCTTTACCACCTCCTCTGGCAATTGCATCCATATACTCACCATTTTCTGAATGGGAAAAACTTGCTTCTGAGATCCACTTTAAATCTTTTGACTTTAAGCCTGTGCTGTCCAGTTTTAAATCTGCATATACTGGGAAAAAATATGTGACTATCAATGCTATCTATGCCTCTTGCAATTATATAAGTCTCTGTAAGGTTACCCCTAAGCTTCTTCCATTCTAGGAAAAGTAGTCACTGCCTATCCAATTTTGTCTTATAACTCAAGCTGACCAGTCCAGGAAACATGCATATGAATCTTTTTTGCACCCACTCCAGCGCACTTGCATCCACGGTGACCAAAATTGCACTCAAAGCTCCAAATACAATGTTCTGCACAGCTGCAACATGATACCCGACACGCATACACAATGCCACAAATTAGAAAGGGCAAACATTGAATACCAACCCTTAAGCATGACATATATAACAAAAGGGCAAACATTAATAATTTTTTAAAAGTGAATTTGTTCCTCATGTTGTATTGCTTTTTACGAATTTTCACAGTCCCTCTTTTTAAGAGGGATGTAAGTTCATGAGAGTGACACTTATACTGACCCTGCCCTTGTGAGAAAGAGCAGTAAGTAGTTGATGATGCACGTTTGGCTTTGGTTTTGAGCTCTTTGCTGATCTGATGTTTGTTGGTCTAAGATATATTTATAGTGAGGTGCATAATTTTAAATTGATGTAGTACATGGGTACAATCTCTCATCGTATTGCAATTACCAAAAGCTATGTTTCTTTTAAAACCTTTCTGAAGCTTTTGTGCAATCACATGACAGATAATTATTGAATGCACAGCTATACAAGGATTGTTTGTAATCTCCACTCACTTCATCTGTTACCTTTCTCAAATGTGGTTTTTTTTCACATGTAATACATGTAGCTTGTCTGATCATGATGATTAGGAAATTCTTCAAATCTTTCTCCATTGAAAGACAAGAAAAGAATGGTCTTTAGACATGTCGCAAGTAGACAAGGTGGTGAAGGAAGTATTTGACCTGCTGCTCTTCATCAGTGATGATACTGAGTTTAGAAATTGGGAGGTATTGTTGCAGTGGTACAAGATATTGGTGAGATTACAAATGGGTATTATGTATAGCTTTGGTTACCCTTTCATAGGAAGGATGTTAGTAAATGGAAAGTGTATAAAGATTTACAAGAATCTTGGCAGGACTCAAGGGTCTGCTGTAGGGAGAAGATGGGCAGACTGAGACTTAATTCCTTGTACAATATTAATATTTAAAAGACATGTTCCAAAGGATAAAAGGTATGTTACAAATGTGGGCCAAAGGGACTAACGAAGATGGGCATCTTGATACACATGGATGAGTTGGGCCAGAGGGCCTTTTTCCATGCTGTTTTACTCTCGTGCTGATTTTTCTGAATTCTTCAGGCAAAGCAAAATGCATTTTTGTAAAACTAGAGATATTAGTTACAAGGTTGATTTTCTTCCTTGCTGTTCTTGAAGAATTGGTGACGCAGAATGTTGAAGCATCATTGAATACCAACCCTTAAGCATGACATAGATTGGGATTATGCCCCTGAACAAGCATCAATATAAAACCACATCTCAAAAGAGCCATTAGAACTTGCATTGCCTCAAGCTGAACAAGACCCACAAGGGAGTACTATTCATTTGAAATTCATCCCTTTTTCCTTTCCCTCATTAACTAATTAATGTTACATTTAGTTTTTAACCCACTTGGTTAACATATGTGATGTTATGCTGACTTACATTCATAGTTTCTATGCCACTTTGTTGCTCGTGAATCATCAGCTTAGTTCACTGAAGAGATTTTAATCATTTCTCATGGGTTCCTGTATAGTATTCTCTATCACTCTGCTTATTCATTGTCCTGGGGGATATGTAGGAGCTGAAAGTAAAACTCTGGCTTCTTCTCTCAGAAAAAAGAATACATCTGGGAAAGCAGTTTATAATAATCAAAATTGTGCACAGGCCATTGAATAAAATGGCCATTCCCTGCTCTGACTTTTCAGTTTTGTGAAAAGTATAGAAATTACTTTACCAGCAATATCATTTGAAAGTGTATGAAATATATTTTAAATATTTTTGTGGTGGTGACATTCTATTTTTGTTTCCTTACTATTAGCTACTGCAATAAGTCACTATCGAGATTATCATGGAAAGCTTGAAACTAAACACTATGGATAACAATTATTGTGACTGTAATTAGTCTAGATGCTCATTTGGAACTACCTAATAAAGCAGATCATGATGATGGTTTACATAAACTCATAGACCAATACGTAACAGGTACAGGTCCTTTCAATTTAGGACATAGAACATAGAATACTACAGCACATTACAGGCCCTTCGGTCCACAATGTTGTGCCGACCCTCAAACCCTGCCTCCCATATAACCCCCCACCTTAAATTCCTCCATATACCTGTCTAGTAGTCTCTTAAACTTCACTAGTGTATCTGCCTCCACCACTGACTCAGGCAGTGCATTCCATGCACCAACCGCTCTCTGAGTGAAAGACCTTCCTCTAATATCCCCCTTGAACTTCCCTCCCCTTACCTTAAAGCCATGTCCTCTTGTACTGAACAGTGGTGCCCTGGGGAAGAGGCGCTGGCTGTCCACTCTATCTATTCCTCTTAATATCTTGTATACCTCTATCATGTATCCTCTCATCCTCCTTCTCTCCAAAGAGTAAAGCCCTAGCTCCCTTAATCTCTGATCATAACCTATACTCTCTAAACCAGGCAGCATCCTGGTAAATCTCCTCTGTACCCTTTCCAATGCTTCCACATCCTTCCTATAGTGAGGCGACCAGAACTGGACACAGTACTCCAAATGTGGCCTAACTAGAGTTTTGTAGAGCTGCATCATTACATTGTGTCTCTTAAACTCTGTCCCTCGACTTATGAAAGCTAACACCCCATAAGCTTTCTTAACTACCCAATCTACCTGTGAGGCAACTTTCAGGAATCTGTGGACATGTACCCCCAGATCTCTCTGCTCCTCCACACTACCATGTATCCTGCCATTTACTTGCCTTGGAGTTTGTCCTTCCAAAGTGTACCACCTCACATTTCTCCGGGTTGAACTCCATCTGCCACTTCTTAGCCCACTTCTGCATCCTATCAATGTCTCTCTGCAATCTTCGACAATCCTCTACACTATCTACAACACCACCAACCTTTGTGTCGTCTGCAAACTTGCCAACCCACCCTTCTACCCCCACATTCAGGTTGTTGATAAAAATCACAAAAAGTAGAGGTCCCAGAACAGATCCTTGTGGGACACCACTAGTCACAACCCTCCAATCTGAATGTACTCCCTTCACCACGACCCTCTGCCTTCTGCAGGCAAACCAATTCTGAATCCACCTGGCCAAACTTCCCTGGATCGCATGCCTTCTGACTTTCTGAATAAGCCTACCATAAGGCATTTGACGCCTTACTAAAATTCATGTAGATCACATCCATGCACTACCTTCATCTATATGCCTGGTCACCTCCTCAAAGAACCCTATTAGGCTTGTTAGGCACGATCTGCCCTTCACAAAGCCATGCTGACTGTCCCTAATCAGACCATGATTCTCTAAATGCTCATAGATCCTATCTCTAAGAATCTTTTCCAAAAGCTTTCACAGCACAGATGTAAGGCTCACTGGTCTGTAATTACCTGGACTATCCCTACTACCTTTTTTGAACAAGGGGACAACATTCGCCTCCCTCCAATCCTCCGGTACCATTCCCGTGGACAACGAGGACATAAAGATCCTAGCCAGAGGTTCAGCAATCTCTTCCCTTGCCTTGTGGAGCAGCCTGGGGAATATTCCATCAGGCCCTGGGGACTTAACCATCCTAATGTATTTTAACAACTCCAACACCTCCTCTCCCTTAATATCAACAGAACATCAAGCTCAGTCATATTGTCCTCACCATCATCAAGTTCCTTCTCAGTGGTGAATACCGAAGAGAAGTATTCATTGAGGACCTTGCTCACTTCCACAGCCTCCAGGCACATCTTCCCACTTTTATCTCTAATCAGTCCTACCTTCACTCCTGTCATCCTTTTGTTCTTCACGTAATTGAAGAATGCCTTGAGGTTTTCCTTTACCCTATTCGCCAAGGCCTTCTCATGCCCCCTTCTTGCTTTTCTCAGCCCCTTCGTAAGCTTCTTTCTTGCTACCCTATATTCCTCAATAAACCCATCTGATCCTTGCTTCCTAAACCTCATGTATGCTGCCTTCTTCCATCTGACTAGATTTTCCACTTCACTTGTTACCCATGGTTCCTTCACCCTACCATTCTTTATCTTCCTCACTGGGACAAATTTATCCCTAACATCCTGCAAGAGATCCTTAAACATCGACCATAAGTCCATAGTACATTTCCCTGAAAAAACATCGTCCCAATTCACACTTTGACCCACAAATCCATGCCAACCACTGTGTCCATACAGCTACTTCCAATTTCCCCTTTTAGCCTCATCCCTCTCAGCCTGCTCCTCTACGTATCCATCGAAATGCTTCTTAAAGCTGCACCTGTCTCAAGCACTTTCTCTAGCAACTCTTTCCATATAGTGAGCACCTTCTGCATGAAAAAATTGACTCTCTGTCACCTTTAAATCTTTTCCTTCTCAACCTAAATCTATGGCCCCCACCTTTGGACTCTCCTACCCTGGGAAAAAGCTTTACCATCTACCTTATCTCTACCATTCCTAATTTTAAGCATTTCTATTAGGTCTCCATCATTTTCCTATACAGTCGGCCCTCCTTATCCGTGGAGGATTGGTTCCGGGACCCCACATGGATACCAAAATTCGCGGATGCTCAAGTCCCTTATGTAACGTGTCCCCATCCAGTGGACCTTAGGAACCAGCGGAACCCCAGACCTTATTTAACCTGTCTCAGTGCGCTGGACATTAGGACCCGGCACCAGAGCTCTGAATGCGCAGTGTTTCTGTTCATGAAAATAATCACGATCACAATTGAAAATAAAGTGGAAATAATAAAGCGATCGGAAAGAGGTGAAATGCCATCAGTCATTGGAAAAGCGTTAAGCTACAGTCAGTCAACGATCGGAACAATTTTAAAGGATAAAGTAAGAAAGGTTCTGCCCCAATGAAAGCTACAATTATTGCTAAGCAGCGCAGTGGTTTAATTATTGGGTTTTGGGTATTTAATACTCTCATCAACCCAGCACGGTGGAAAGCGCACTTGGGAGCGGTCTGTCCCGAGTCCCGAGAACTTCCGTTCCCAAGCCCGGCGCTGAAACATAAGTTCTTAAGTGTTTGATATGCATAGAAAGGTAAAATATATACTATACTAAGACAAACGTTTGACTAACTGACGCTATATAATACCGAATGTACCTGTTCCAACTTACTTAGTAAAAGAACTTCGGATTTTTTTCGATCCCGATCCACAATAACCCATGCACATCCTCCCGTATACTTTAAATCATCTCTAGATTACTTATAATACCTAATACAATGTAAATGCTATGTAAAATAGTTGTTATACTGCATTGTTTAGGGAATAATGACAAGAAAAAAGTCTGTACATGCTCGAACAACGAGTGCTGGAAGAGCACTTCTGGGTTTTCGCAATCCGCGGTTGGTTGAATTTGCGCATGCAGAATCTGCGGATAAGGAGGGCCGACTGTATTCCAAGAAGTGAAGACCTAGCCTAGCCAGCCTCTTGCTGTATCTCACATCCTCTAGTCCTGGTAACTGCACTTGTTACCTATTCTGAGGCTGCAACAGATGTTGGGCCAGAGCTTGATGCCAGTGACAAACTGCCCCATTCTTTTATGCAGTGATAAGTAGTTTATTATTGTCATATGTACCAAAGTACAGTTTAAAAAAATGGTTTGCATGACATCCAAACAGATTACAGGTGTCCCTCATTTTTCGAACGTTCACTTTACGACACCTCGCTGTTACGAAAGTCCTACATCAGTTACCTGTTTTCGCTAACAAGGTGTTTTCACTGTTACGAGAAAAGGCAGAGCGCGCCCTGAGCAGCCAAGCTCCTCCCCCAGAACTGCATTCTAGCTGGGATTGCTTAATCACGTGCCTGTGAGCATCTGGGCTTTGTGTCGATTTATTTTGTGCATCTGTTAGCAAGAAGATTTCTAAGTATCAGAAAAGCCTAAAAGAGTTCGTAAGGCTGTTACACTTAGTGTAAAACTAGACATAATTAAGCGTTCGATCGTGGTGAATGAAGTAAGGACAAAGTGAGTTTGGCTTGTGGAAGTTGATGAAGATGATGTTGAAGAGGTTTTGGCATCCCATGCCCATGAACTGACAGATGAAGAGCTGATGTAATTGCAAGAGGAAAAGATAACAATCAAAACCGAACGCAGTAGCGAACGGACCGAAAGTGAAGTCGTCCGGGAACTGAACGTGAAGCAACTGCATGAGATTTTCACTGCGATTGGCAACGCTGCAATGATTGCAGAGAAGTATGATTTTAATTTTGAAAGAGTACGTAGGTTTAGAGCATATTTGCAGGATGGTTTGAGTGCTTACAAAGAACTGTATGATAGAAAAATGCGTAAGGCTAAGCAGTCAAGCATACTGTCGTTTTTCAAGCCTTCCACATCAGCCACAGCAGATGACGAACTTCAACCTTCGACATCGAGGCAGGCAGACATAGAAGAAGATGACCTGCCTGCCCTGATGGAAACAGACGATGATGAGATGACACCCCAGTATTCTCTACCTCCCACTACCCTAATCTCCGACTCAGCCTAACACGCCATCATCAGTGTCCTCACTGTCTTCCCGATTCCGGTAAGTGCAACTACACTGTGCATACATTATTCGTACTTTATATAGGCTGTGTATTTTTATGTGTTATTTGGTACGATTTGTTATTTGGTATGATTTGGCAGCTTCATAGCTTAAAGGGTACCAGAGAGAGTGCTTCTGCGAGAGCGCTTGCGCCGAGTGTTTCTGCCAAGAGCGTTTGCGCCGAGTGCTTCTGCGAGAGCGCTTGCGCCGAGTGTTTCTGCCAAGAGCGTTTGCGCTAAGTGTTTCTGCCAAGAGCGTTTGCGCTAAGTGTTTCTGCCAAGAGCGTTTGCGCTAAGTGTTTCTGCCAAGAGCGTTTGCGCTAAGTGTTTCTGCCAAGAGCGTTTGCGCTAAGTGTTTCTGCTGCGAGTGCTGCCGAGGGCACTGGCATGTGATTTTCACTACAGTGAGCAGTGCTGCAATGATTGCAGAGAAGTATTTCTACTTTATATAGGCTGTGTATTTATCATATGATTACTGCTTTTACTATATATTACTGTTATTTTAGGTTTTATGTGTTATTTGGCGTGATTTAGTAGGTTATTTTTTGGGTCTGCGAATGCTCACAAATTTTTCCCATATAAATGAATGGTAATTGCTTTTTCACTTTACGACATTCTGGTTTACGAACCATTTCATAGGAATGCTCTTCCTTCAGATGGCGGGGGAAACCTGTATTCCATTACAACAGTGCATTGAGTGTTACCGTTATAGAGAAAGTGCAATACAAGAGACAATAAGGTGTACAAGGCCATCACAAGGTAGAATCTGAGGTCAAAAGTCCACCTTATCATACTAGGGGAATGTTAAATAGTTTTATAGTAGCTAGATAGAAGCTGTCCCTGAGCTTAGTGGTATGTGCTTTTAAGCATTTGTATCTCCTGCCTAATGGGAGAAGAGAGAATGTGTTGGGTAGGTTGGAGTCTTTGAATATGTTAGCTGCTTTACTGAGGTAGCAAGAAGTATAGACAGAGTCAAGGAATGGCAGGCTCGTTTCCACGATGGGCAAGACTTGTTGACAACTCTGCAGTTCCTTGCAGTCTCTGGCGGATGTATATCAAGCCATGATGCATCTGGATAGAATACTTTTAATGATGCATTGATAAAAAAATAAATAAATAGTGTGGGCCAAAGGGGACATGCCAAAGTTATTCAGATTCCTTAACTAACATTTTGCAAGTAACTTTTCCAAGATTACATAGTCATAATGGTAGCACATCTCATCTGGCAGAACCCCTTTGACTATTCATATATTACTGTGCTTGTCCAAGAGCCTCTGAGCACAAAAAGCCACACACACAAAATCTACCTCTTTTGTTTGTATTGTGAGATAACACTGTAAGTATACTGACAGCCTGATTATTAAGTGACAAAGCAGACATGTTCTGAACGATGTATTAAGTAGCAGGGATAAATCTTTAACAATATGTTAATACAGGAGATGGCCACTTAGCATCTTTCCTATTCTTAACATTACAGTTTCAATGAAGGTCAGGAAACACGAACGTTCATCTGTTGTCCTCATCTGTATAATTACAGTAATGTGGAATCAGAATGCCCTATATCCGATGACTGGTTTCAATGGTCTTTGAAGTTAAATTATAAAAGTTTTGTTTGAAGACAATCCATTTTAATTAGTGTCTGCCATCCACATAATTAAATAACTCCAGAACAGCCTCTTGGAACACTAGTTTAAGACCCTCTATAGTATCACCAGACTACAAGGCAAAGTCAACTGATTATTTCTTTTATGAGAAATTGAGTACTGCAGGTTCAGAAATTACACAGAGATGTCGTTCTGGTGTGCTAGTTGTTGTTACTACTACAAAATCTGCCATCTCTCTCCCAGAAAGGTGACTGATATTGTATGGGTCACTTGAATATGCTCTGGTTACACTTTGATGGTATCTAGGTATCAACTTTTATTTTCCCCTAAAAAGTTGAGCTTCACTGCAGCAGAACACACCATTATGAAATACTTAAAATTCATGCCATGACTGTCTTGTAGTTATGCCAATGATTGTGTTTGGTCTTTGCTATGAAGAATTCCTTGGCTTGTTAGGCAATACATCATGGCCACCTCAAAGTGAGGACTCCAACAAAGGGTGATGAAACATGAGAGGTTTGGGGGGCGGAGTTCATGCTGAGGTGAAACATTTTGCATTTTTAGTCGGAGTCTCCCCTTGTTGAAAGCAATAGGATTGATACTGAGAGAGTGCTAGTGAGAAATGACTGTGTATGAAATGTCACACTGCATTGATCAGATTTGTTTGACATGACAGAAATAAAATGCATTGGTTCACCTGCTGAGACTTCATCTTTTGTACTCTATTGTGTATCTTTAAATGGAGTTTCATGGGGAATTCTTCATTAATGAACTATGATGGATCTTCTTTGGCTTGAAATGTTAACCCACTGGGTTAGTGAAATAGATATCCAAAATTGCTGCAGAGCATTGGTTGCAGCAGCTCAGTATTTCCTGAATTGTATCATTGCTATCAACCTCAGTTCAGTGAGAAGTGTAGAGGAGCAAGCAAAGACCAGCACCATGCATGTTTAAAAGTGATGAGGACCCAATCTAGTGAAGACTTAATCCATGGCTACACATATGCTAAGCAGCAAAAATGATGTGCACCTAATTTGTTTCATTCTAAGTTAGGGTTTCCAACCTTTTTTTGTGCCATGGACCAATACCATTAAGCAAGAGGTACACAGACCTTAGGTTGGGAACCCAACTCTAAATGATACTGAGAAGCAGCTGAGACCATTGGATGCCACAAAGTTATGATACCAGATAACACACCCAGCTGTAGTAGTGAAAACTGTGTTTTATAAATAGATGCATCTCTAACCAAGTGTTCTGGTGCAGTTTTAACATCAGCATTTACCCCAAAATGTGAAAAAGCTAAGTGCTGTTCACTGAAAGTAAGACGATGAATCTGGTAAATTACCTCACAATTAATCTGTTCTTATTCAACAGAAGAATAAAAGCACTGTCCAAAACATGCTCACTGATAACCTCTTCACCATTTCCCAGTTTAGATTTCTTAAGAGCCAGCTGTTTCTGGATCTCATCAGAGCCTTGGCCAAATGTGGAGCGAAGAACTAAATTTCAGTGATGAGCTGAGAGTGGCTGTCTTGGACATAAGAGTTGCACTTGTATGATACTAAGGCATTGAGGAAAAACTGAAGTCAGTTGTAATCAAATGGAAACGTTCTCGTGTAGGAGCCATAACCTTTATAAAGAAACCACTGGACAACATTGTAAGATTTCTATAGTGCATTGTCCTGGGTTGAATTATCTTTAGTTGTTTTTTCAATGTCTTGTCTTCTATCAGATGGTTGGAAGTAAGCATGTTTGCTCTTTATTTTGCACAATGTTCAATTTCCTTTGGAGCTGCTCATCAAGAAAAGAAGCCTATGGCTGCATGCAGCAAAGCCACTAAGGACAAGGAAAGCAGGTTCTTGCAAATCTCACTACATCCAAGTTTTTCTCCATCTTGACCACCAGTCTGACTTAGAAATATATTGCCAGCAATTCATTGTCACTGGGTCTAAAACTCTATTACAATAGCCCTGTGGAAGTTACTGCAGAGGTCTCTGAAATTGGCTCATCATCTCCACTTCAAGAACAGTTTGGGATGGACAGTAAATGTTGGTCTTGCCAGGGTTGCCCAAATTCTAAATATGCCATAGCATTGCCCTATCCATTGAATACCAATTTGATGGGTATGTATGTTGTATTATGTTCACTGATATGGCTACAATATTGACTAGAGACCATGTACATAGAACAGCTAACCAAAGACTTTCATATCATTTATACCTGCACTGTGAAACTGATCCAAACAAAGTATACTTTGCACCAAGATTCTGATTGCTTATACTCAATGAAAAGTAGAAAATATGTACCAAGGCTTTGAGATTACTGGGTCATGGAACATTAGTGGTTAAGCCCTGCAGGATATGACATGGTTTAATGGGTCATCTCTTGGTTGATTATTACTGTAAAGAGGAAGACTTGGTCTGTATGGAGGGAAATTTACTTAGTAGGTTTCTTTTGAAAATTATTTTTCTGTGAGGAACTCCTTGTATTCTTTGCAGCCAATGATACTACACTCACAAAATATTTCATTTCACTTTTATTTTCTTATACTGTAGTCGTTTCTGCTATCTCATTCTATCAGAGATCCACGTTAGCTTTAGCTTATGTTAATCTTTTTTTTTCCTTTCCACATATCTAGAGAAGTTCCCTCTAACCTTTACATTACTCACTAGCCCACACTAATATCTACATAGCTTTCGCTCATCAGTGCCTTGGTCTTGCTTTAGTAAATGATCAAAATTTCACCAATTTAAACTGTCAGGAAAATGAAATTCATGCATCATCTAACTAACAAGCACATTTTAAAGATCTGAGAAAAAAGCTTGCACTGTTCTGTGTACTTTATGCAGTCCTGGGTAGGTCTGTAGTCTAGTGTAGTTTTTGTGTTGGTTTACGTAGTTCAGTGTAGTTTATGTATTGTTCATGTAGCACCATGGTCCTGAAAAACGTCTCGTTTTCACTATGCAGCAGTTATAGTTAAATCGACAATAAAAAGCAACTTGATTTGAAAAGCAGATGAGCTTAGAGCGTGGATCAGTACTTGAAGCTAAGATGTTGTTTCAATTACAGAGACTTGGATGTCTGAGGGATAGGAATGGTTACTGAGAGTGCCAGACTTTAGATGTTTCAGAAAGGACACAGAGGGAGGCAAAAGAGGTGGGTTCATGGCACTGCTGATCAGAGATAGTGTCACGGCTGTAGAAAAGGAGGTAGTCATGGAGAGATTGTCTACAGAGTCTCTGTGGATAGAAGTTAGAAACAGGAAGCAATCAATAATTCCACTGTCTGTTTTTTTTTTTGTAGACCAACCAATAGTAACAAGGAAATCGAGGAGCAGATAGGGAGACAGATTCTGGAAAAGTATAATAATAAAAGGGTTGTTGTGGGAGACTTGAATTTCCCAAATATTGATTGGCATCTCCCTAGAGCAAGGGGTTTAGATGGGGTAGAGTTTGTTAGGTGTGTTCAGGAAGGTTCCTGACACAATATGTAGATAAGCCTACAAGAAGAGAGGCTGTACTTGATCTGGTATTGGGAAATGAACCTGGTCAGGTGTCAGATCTCTCAGTGGGAGAGCATTTTGGAGATAGTGATCATAAATCTATCTCCTTTACCATAGCATTGGAGAGGTAGAGGAGCAGACAAGTTAGGAAAGTGTTTAATTGGAATAAGGGGAAACATGAGGGTATTAGGCAAGAACTTGGAAGCGTAAATTGGGAACAGATGTTCTCAGGGAAATGTACGGCAGAAATACGGCAAATATTCCGGGGATATTTGCGTGGCTGTTTGCATAGGTTTGTTCCAGCGAGACGAGGAAAGGATGGTAGTGTACAGGAACCGTGGTGTACTAAGGCTGTTGAAAATCTAGTGAAGAAGAAAAGAAAAGCTTATGAAAAGTTCAAAAAACTAGGTAATGATAGAAATCAAGAAGATTATAAGAGTGAGATTAGGAGAGCCATAAGGGGCCATAATGGTGTAGAGTTAGGTAAGGGAGAAATGCAAAGAGACCTAGGAGTCCTAGTTCATTAGTCAATGAAGGTGAATGAGCAAGTGCAACAGGCAGTGAAGAGGGCAAATGGAATGTTGGCCTTTATTACAAGGGGAATTGAGTACAAGAGCAGGGATGTCCTTTTGCATTTGTACAGGGCCCTGGTGAGACCACACCTGGAATATTGTGTGCAGTTTTGGTCTCCAGGTTTAAGGAAGGACATTCTGACAATTGAGGAAGTGCAGCGTAGATTCACTAGGTTGATTCCTGGGATGGCAGGGCTGTCTTACGCAGAGAGATTGGACTTGTACACACTGGAATTGAAGAGATTGAGAGGGGATCGGATTGAAACGTTTAAGATAATTAAAGGATTTGATAGGATTGAGGCAGGAAATATGTTCCAGATGTTGGGAGAGTCCAGTACCAGAGGGCATGGATTGAGAATAAGAGGTCAGTTATTTAAAACAGAGTTGAGGAAAAACTTCTTCTCCCAGAGAGTTGTGGAGGTGTGGAATGCCTCGGAAGACGGTGGAGGCCAATTCTCTGGATGCTTTCAAAAAGGAGCTAGATAGATATCTGATGGATAGGGGAATCAAGGGATATGGGGACAAGGCAGGGACTGGGTATTGATAGTGAATGATCAGCCATGATCTCAGAATGGTGGTGCAGACTCAAGGGGCCGAATGGTCTACTTCTGCACCTATTGTCTATTGTCTATAAGAAGGCCTTGGCAAGCAGGATTACTGCAAGTTGGACTCTACCAGCTTAGAGGAGTACACAGCATCAGTGACCAGCTACATCAGCAAGTGCATTGATAATGTTAATCTGTCCAACACCATTACTATACGCGCTAACCAGAAGCCATGGATAACCGCGGAGGTGCGTGCGCTGCTGAGGACCCACAACTCCGCCTTCAGAGCAGGTGACAAGGCAGCTCTAACAACAGCAAGGGCCAAACTATCCTGGGCCATCAGAGGGGCAAAGCGTGCACACGCCCAGCTAATCCACAGCCACTTCCAGGACAGCAGCGACATGCAGCACATGTGGAAGGGCATTCAGGACATCACCAACTACAGGACAACATCACCTGACAGTGCAGGTGATGCCTCCCTCCCAGATGTGCTGAATAACTTCTACACCCGGTTTGAGGCTGAAAATGACATGGCGGTGGGAAAGTCCACCCCTCCTACGAATGACCAGGTGCTGTGTTTCACCGTGGCCGATGTGAGAAAAACCCTGTGCAGAGTCAACCCACGGTAGGCTGCTGGACCGGACAACATCCCTGGTAGAGTGCTCAGAGGATTTGCAGACCAGCTAGCAGATGTTCTCAATGACATCTTCAGCATATTCAACATCTCCCTGAGCAGCGCCACCATTCCAACGTGCTTCAAGGCTGCCACCATTGTCCCTATGCCAAAGAAGTCTTCAGTGTCCTGCCTAAATGACTATCGTCCCGTTGCACTTACATTCATCATCATGAAGTGTTTCGAGAGGCTCATCATGAGGCATATCGAGACCCTGCTGCCCCCCTCACTGGACCCCCTGCAGTTTGCGTACCGTCCCAACTGCTCAACAGATGACGCCATTCCCACTACCCTCCACCTGACCCTAACCCACCTGGACAAAAAAGACCCATACGTTCGGTTGCTGTTCATAGACTTCAGTTCAGCATTCAACACAATCATCCCTCAGAAACTGATTGGAAAGCTGAGCTTACTGGGCCTGAACACATCCCTCTGCAAATGAATCCTAGACTTCCTGACTGGGGGACCTCAGTCAGTCCAGGTCGGGAGCAGCATCTCCAATACCATCAAACTGAGCACGGGTTACAGCTCACAGAATCAGCTTACAGAGAGGAGGTTCGGTGGCTAATGGATTGGTGCAGAGCCAACAACCTGTCTCTTAATGTGAACAAAACAAGAGATGGTTGTTGACTTCAGGAGGGCACAAAGCGACCACTCCCCACTGAACATCTACGGATCCTCGGTAGAGATTGTTAAGAGCACCAACTTTCTTGGTGTTCACCTGACGGAGAATCTCACCTGGTCCCTCAACACCAGCTCCATAGCAAAGAAAGCCCAGCAGCGCCTCTAGTTTCTGCGAAGGCTGAGGAAAGTCCATCTCCCACCCCCCCCCCACCCCCCCATCTTCATCGCATCCTACAGGGGTTGTATTGAGAGCATCCTGAGCAGCTGCATCACTGCCTGGTTCGGAAATTGCACCACCTCGGATCGCAAGGCACTGCTGCGGATACTGAGGTCAGCTGAGAAGAATATCAGGGTCTCTCTTCCTGCCATCACAGACATTTCAACTACAAGCTGCATCTGCAAAGGAAACAGCATTATGAAGGACCCATGCACCCCTCTTACAATCTCTTCTCCCTCCTGCCATCTGGAAAAGGGCTCCGAAGCATTCGGGCTCTCACAACCAGACTATATAACAGTTTCTTCCCCCAAGCTATCAGACTCCTCACTACCTAGAGCCTGGACTGAAACCTTGCCTTATTGTCCTGTTTATTATTTATTGTAATGCCTGCACTGTTTTTGTGCACTTTACACAGTCCTGTGTAGGTTTGTAGTCTAGTGTAGCTTTCTCTGTGTTGCTTTTACGTAGTTATGTAATTTTTTGTACTGTGTCATGTAACACCATGGTCCTGAAAAACGTTGTCTCACTTTTACTATGTACTGTACCAGCAGTTGTGGTTGAAATTACAATAAAAGTGACTTGACTTGACTTGATTAAAGAAATCCCAAGGCATTCTACAAGTGTGCGAAGAGCAAGAGAATAAGGTGTGAAATAATAGGACTAATCAAGTTTGACAGTGGAAAAGTGTGTATGGAACCGGAGGAAATAGCAGAAGTACTTAATACTTTGATCCATTATTCACTACGAAATAGGATCTTGACAATTGTAGGGATGACTTATGGCAGATTGAAAAGCTTGAGCATATAGACATTAAGAAAGAGGATGTGCTGGAGCTTTTGGAAAGCATCAAGTTGGATAAGTCTCTGGGACCAGATGAGATGTATCCCAGGCTACTGTGGGAGGCGAGGGAAGAGATTGCTGGTCCTCTGGCAATGATCTTTGCATCATCAATCAAAGTTCTGGACGATTGGAGGGTTGCAGATGTTGTTCCCTTATTCAAGAAAGGGAGTAGAGATAGCCCAGGAAATTATAGACCAGTAAGTCTTACTTCAGTGGTTGGTAAGTTGATGGAGAAGATTCTGAGGGGCAGGATTTATGGACATTTGTAGAGGCATAGTATGATTAGGAATAGTCAGCGTGGCTTTGTTAAGGGCAGGTCGTGCCTTACGAGCCTGATTGAATTTGTTGAGGATGTAACTAAACACATTGATGAAGGAAGAGCAGTAGATGTAGTGTATATGGATTTCAGCAAGGTATTTGATAAGGTACCCCATGCCACACTTATTGAGGAAGTAAGGAAGCATGGAATCCAAGGGGACCTTACTTTGTGGATCCAAAATTGGTTTGCCCACAAAAGGCAAAAGCTGGTTGTAGACAGATCATATTCTGCATGGAGGTCGGTGACCAGTGGTGTGACTCAAGGATCTGTTCTGGGACCCCCTTCTCTTCATGATGTTTATAAATGACCTGGATGAGGAAGTGGAGACCGTTTCGCTGAACACCTATGCTTGGTCCGCCAGAGAAAGCAGGATCTCCCAGTGGCCACACATTTTAATTCCACATCCCATTCCCATTCTGATATGTTTATCCATGGCCTCCTCTACTGTCAAAATGAATCCAAACTCAGGTTGGAGGAACAGCACCTTATATACTGGCTGGGTAGCGTCCAACCTGATGGCATGAACATTGACTTCTCTAACTTCCGTTAATGCCCCTCCTCCCCTTCTTACCCCATCCCTGACATATTTAGTTGTTTGTTTTTTTTTCTCTCTCTGCCCATCACTCTGCCTGTTCTCCGTCTCCCTCTGGTGCTTCCACCCACCCCCCCCCCCCCATTTTCTCCTGAGGCCTCCCGTCCCATGATCCTTTCCCTTCTCCAGCTCTGTATCACTTTCACCAATCACCTTTCCAGCTCTTAGCTTCATCCCAGCCCCTCCAGTCTTCTCCTATCATTTTGCATTTCCCCCTTCCCCCCCCCCACTACTTTCAAATCTATTACTATCTTTCCTTTTAGTTAGTCCTGACGAAGGGTCTCGCCCCGAAACGTCGACAGTGCTTCTCCTTATAGATGCTGCCTGGCCTGTTGTGTTCCACCAGCATTTTGCGTGTGTTGTTTGAATTTCCAGCATCTGCAGATTTCCTCGTGTTTGCTGAGGAAGTGGAGGGATGGGTTCGTAAATTTGCAGATGACACAGAAGTTGGGAGTTTTGTGGATAGTAGTGGAGGGCTGTTAGAGGTTACACCGGGACATCAATAGGATGCAAAACTGGGCTGAGAAGTGGTAGATGGAGTTCAACCCAGATGTGTCAGGTGGTTTATTTTGGTAGGTCAAATACGATAGCAGAATATAGTATTAATGGCAAGACTCATGGCAGTGTGGAGGATCAGAGGGATCTTGGGGTCTGAGTCCATAGGACACTCAAAGCTGCTGCTCAGGTTGACCGTGTGGTTAAGAAGGCGTACAGTGCATTGGCCTTCAACAACCGTGGAAATGAGTTCATGAGCCAAGAGGTAATGTTACAGCTATGTAGGACCCTGGTCAGACCCCACTTGGAGTACTATGCTCAGTTCTGGTCACCTCTCTACAGGAAGGATGTGAAAACTGTAGAAAGGATGCAGAGGAGATTTACAAGGATGTTGCCTGGATTGGGGAGCATGCCTTATGAGAATAGGTTGAGTGAAACTCGGCCTTTACTCCTTGAAGCGGCGGAGGATGAGCGGTGACCTGATAGAGGTATATAAGATGATGAGAGGCATTGATCATGTGGATAGTCAAAGGTTTTTTCCCCAAGGCTGAAATGGCTAACATGAGAGGGCACAGTTTTAAGATGATTGGAAGTAGGTACAGAGTAGGTGTTGGCTAAGTTTTTTTTAATGCAGAGTGGTGAGTGCGGAAGAGTAAGGGTCTTTTAAGAGACTCCTGGATAGGTTCATAGAGTTTAGATAAATAGAGGACAATGGGTAACCTAGGTAATTTCTAAAGTAAGCACATTTTCAGCACAGCACTTTGGGCTGAAGTGCCTGTATTGTGCTGTACTTTTCTATGTTTCTAACAAAGTGCTTCCAATTTGCCTGATTTTTTCCCCTCCTTTCCATCTGTTGATTTACAGCTGAGATATCACTTGTATCCGCTGTTGACAAGGATGGTTCGAAATATTTATTTATCTGCCATGCCCTGGTTTTCCATGTTTCTCTAGACTCACCTTCTGTAGGACCAGTCCTTACTTCATTAATTTCTTTCATTTTAAAATATCAAGAGAAAGAGTTAGAATCTGTTCATATATATATTTGTGGCTAACTTTATCTTATACTTCATCATCTTCCTCCCTTGCTAAGCTTTTAATCATTCATTGCTGTTTTTTTTTAATATTCTGCTTGCTTTCCTGGCCTGCTATTATTCGCCTTCTGAATATAACAGTAAAATATTGGTATACTGAATCCACTACCTTTTTTTTTCTGGCACTCTTGTCACCAGTTTTAGGCATTTTTTGTCTTTAACAATCTGCAGGATTTTTTTTTTTGCCTTTTATGTATGTTCTTCCTCTTTTTAATGTTGATCCTTTCTCCTTTAATATACTACAACAGACTTTTGATATGGATAGCAGGAAGAGTATGAAAATCAGGTCCAGCTGTATAAAACTTTGGTTAGGTTGCACTTGGAGTATTTTGTTTAGTTGTTGTTACCCCATTACAGAAAGGATGTAGAGTCATTGGAAAGGGTACAGAAGTGCTTTGTGTAGTTGCTACTTGGATTAGAGAGTATCAACTAGAAGGAGTTGGATTATTTCCTCTAGTAAACTACAGGCTGAAGGGAGAACTGATAGAAGTATATAAAATTATGAGAGGCATTGATAGGATAGACAGAATCTTTTTCACCAGGGTAGAAATGTCAAACACTAGTTCTAAGAAGAGGAGGGGAAAGGTTACAGGGATTATGGGGTCAAATTTTACACAAAGTGGTAGGTGCCTGGATTGAGCTGTTTGAGTTAATAGTGGAAGCAGATACCATGTTGGGGTTCAAGAGCTTCTTGTATAAACACATGAATATGGAAGAAATAGAGGGATATGGGACAGGTACAGTCAGAGGGAATTAGTTCAATTTGGTATCATGCTCAGTAGAGCCTTTATAGGCTGAAGGGCCTGTTCCTGTTCTGTTCCCTGTGTTCTAAATAGAGTTTTCTTTCCCTTTTGCGGAGCAGCCTGGTTATACAACACATTAAATTATCTTTTGAACACCTTTAACAGATTTCCTGTTGTTTGACCCAGTTACAAATGTGTCTAATTTACTGTGAATAGTTTCTGTTCTATTACATGGAAGTCAGCCCTGCCTCAGTCTGAAATCAAAGTAGTCATTTCTTATTTCTGTCTTTCAGTTGTTCCCCATTGTATGATGATTATCATTAGATAAATGTTCTCCCTTCATCAGTCTTTTAATTAACTTTGGCTTATTACTCATTAATAAATCTAATATGGTCTGCACCCTGTTGTCTGTGCAGAAAATAATGCTGAACGCACAAGAAATTCACTTGTCTTTTTGCAGTAAGCTAGACTGACTTGTACCAATAGAGTAACAAAGGTTCTCAGAATGGAGATAAAATATTGAAGATGCTGGAATTTTGACCAAAAAATAAATTGCTAGAAGAACAGCATCTATAGAAGCAGTTTAGGTTGAGAATTGCATCAGGACAGCAATGGATTTCTACTGTGGTCACTTCAGTGCACAGAGCACACAAATGGTTTGACTATATACTAAGAAAGGGAGATTGTTGAAAGTTTGGAGTTAATAGCAAAATAGTTTGTAAGTCTGTGGTAACTTCCAAAGGAATTTTGGTTGGACTGGAGAGTAAGTTTAAAAAAAAGTGAAAGATGTAATTTGTTGCAATTAAATTGTAACACAATGCGTTTTTGCAGGAAAGGAACAGGAGTAATCACACTTTGAATAGAAACTGGCTCAGTCATGTGGTTAAAATAGTAATTTGAGCCAATGGTTCATGAGCCAGTTAATATAAAAGCTAATTGAATTTTCGATTTTATCACAACAAAGACCTTATAGTACTCATACAATGCTGGGCTCCACTCTGTTGCAAGAATACAGATACTTCAGAAGTTGTACAACAGAGTTTATTGTGATTGGTAATTGTAAGGGAATTGTTACACCACAAGGGTTGTGGATCTGGCTGGTAAGGCAGAAGACACAAATTCTACTTATCTGTTTTAGGATTTCCTTTATTAGGGCAGAACAGAGCAAGCATTAAAATACTTATCTAGATGTATGTGAGCCCCCATCACTTCAGCACACCTCCTGCTGTTCCTGATCCACAGTGCCATTCGTAATCCAGCTCGTCGGTGAGGCCCCAGTAAACTTCCTGTGAGCCCCTGACCACTTCAGAATCATCCCTCTGGATGATTGCATGTTTTAGCATTGTACAGCCTGCACCAGCATTCGTTACCTTAACGGTTGGGGAATTACATTCATGGCAGGAGCCGTCGAGTTGGACTGCTTGTAACTGAGGAAGTACTACCCCATGAAGTACTGACCGTCTTTCAGTGTCCCATTAACAGAATTCTTAGGAAAAGAACAGATGCACAGTCTATCCAAAACATATAACATATTACAGTGAATTAAAATTGCAAGCTCTCTACTGGTGTTTAGGACTGCAGTGAAGGTCCCCTATGTCTGGCAATGTTCAGGGCTTCCTTCATTGTGTCAGTAGCTCAGTTTTCACTACCGTCAGTCGTGCAAGTTCCAGGTGAAGACTCAAGAATACTTCTCCATCACTGTTTCCATAACAATTTTGTTTTGCCAGTCAGGGTTATTAGCCTTGAGTTAAACCCCCAAATTTGGAGGAACAGTGGACTGCTCTTGATCTAGTCTCTACCCTTTGACCTGTTTGGCATGGGTGACCTTACCAAGAGCCAAAACATAAAGCCCTGACTCCAGCCAAAGTAGCTGCCCAGATCACTGAGGCACAGAAACCTCCAAACCACAAAAAGGTTGTGGTCCTCTTGCAGAAAGATAAGAAGCAGTAATGATCAAATAATTAAGTTAGTCATTCCTTGTTGCGTAAATGAAGTCACCAGAGAAAAGTATTGATAGACACAAAGCAGCTTTTTTATTCAGCAAAACAAGGTATAGCAGGTATCATATGGAAATGTTTTTGGTCGAAAGGTCTGGCTGACCCGATGTGGGTCTCAAAATTTTATGTGCTAAACATCAAAGGCCAATTCCATATTTACATTGTATCTCTACTTCCTGAGGAGACTGAGGTTCCTTGGAGTATGCAGGCCTCTCCATCACATGTTCTAGTCTGTTGTTGCCAGTACAATCTTCTGTGTAGTGGTGTGCTGGAGCAACAACATCAACATGGGTGATGCCAATAGGCTCAATAAACTAATTAGAAAGGCTTGCTCTGTTGTAGGAGTCAAACTGGAAGCCATAGTAGAACAAAGGACCCTATGGAAAATCCTGGCCATTTCTGGACAGTTTCTCATCCTCTTGCATGCCACCTTGGCTGAACAGAGGAGCACTTTTAGTAATAGACTAAGACCACTGTGCTGCTGCAATGTGAGGTTTTTTGAGGTTATCTTTACTCTTGACCATTAGGCTGTATAGTGAGTCAGCCAAGGAAGTGATGACCCCTTCCTGTTAGACTGTTTGAGGTAACTTATTTTTTTATTCTTTCTTATTTCTTTTCTAATATTTGTATAGTTGTGCACTTGTAATCAATAAAGTATCTATCTGTCTATCTGTATCTACAATGCCTTTTTTTTAAACTACACACAGACTTCACGCCTGCCGATTCACACCCATAATACAGACATCCAGATGAATTTTAATCTGCATTGTCTGGTCTGAGATCCATGGCTTTTAAAAAACACATTGCTCAGAGCTGCACTCTAAATTAATTCCACTAATTTATACTCAGACCCAAAGACTGATGGCCAAAGTAATTTGCTAAATGTAAATGTGGTAAACCAAAATATTGCTGAAACACTTGTCATCATGGTTCATCTCACTACTAGTTCCCTAGTCTGGTGGCACCAATAGCTTAATGTGCAATGCATGGACCCAAGTTGGCTTCCTCTGAGCAGCATATGTGGTTAGCAGTTCTTGAAATGCACCTTCCCACAAGGGCTCAAGGCAATTCTTTTATTGGTAGACCTCACCAATACTTAATCTCCTGACTGCTATGTATGGCATGCTGCAGTCATCACGATCTTCTTGGGCTTCAAACACCCATTGCTGGTAACCTTTAAGAGTGGTAGTAGTGCTCCACAAAACTGCCACGTTCTTTCACTCATGGATGTCAGTTTGTTTAACCAAAAGGGGAGGAGCGACTGTCAAGTACATGGGATATCCAAGTACTATCCCATGACGTTTCGGGCCGAGACATCGACAGTGCTTCTCCCTATAGATGCTGCCTGGCCTGCTGCGTTCCACCAGCATTTTGTGTGTGTTGCTTGAATTTCCAGCATCTGCAGATTTCCTCATGTCTGACCACTTTAGTCCAGTTTCCAAACAGTTTCTGTCTTTTTACTACCCCCATAGATAGTGTGTGGTACAGTTAAGCAGCATAATGCTTACACTGCAAGGTTTTTGTTAACTCCCGTATCACTTTACTGGTAAAGTGAGGACTGTTATCACTCAGGGATTTCAAACCTTGAAATAAATTCTAGGAGTTTAAGAACAATTATAGCATCATTTCAACGATTTAGATAGATTTCTAACCATTGAGAAAACAAACATACATTAACCAAGTGCTTAGTTAAAAGATCTAGGTAATTGTGTAAAGTCTATTTGAAGATGTATAAATGACCTCCCAAGAGGAGGGCCCAGCAGTGGCAGATACTGGCAGTGTTTTCCTGGGATTATGTCTCTGGCAGTTTGTCATCACTTTATCTGCTATATTGGGAATATTGGTGCATCCTACTCATTTTGATTATTCCCATCCTTTAGTACTTTAGTCCAAAAATCTTCTTCAGAAGTTTTATGATTTGAAAAGCTTACAAGCAAGTTATCCACATACTGAAGCACTATGGAAGAGTTTTTATAAGATCTAATTGTCCTTTAAAAGGGTTTTGCCCCACATTGTTACCTCCTTTCACTCATAGACTCTCTGTTACAAGCAAACATTTAATTATCATAATTCTGTGCCGAGGAATGTCTTAGGACTTGATGTTCTCCTTTATATCTGAAAAGCTGCTAAGTGACATTATAAGAAGCAGATAAAGTGACTTGTGGTCCTACAAGTCCCACAATACTTAACTGATACATTGTTTAAGGGTGCTTATGGCCAATTAAAAGCATGAATTCTGGAAAAGATGATTCCAGTATCAACCAAGAAATTTAGTTGTTCACTTACAGTAAGAATAACAGGTTCAGAAATAATTACAGTGGGTAGAGCTGTAATTGTACAGTTCGGGAAAGGGTTATTGAAAATAAACGGCATTGTCTGATGTGCTGGTGGAGGTGGAAGCTGACTGTTATCAGAGTTGTAGGTCACATCGGTTAAATGCATATAGAACAGTTAATGTTAAAACTAAGTTTACGATAAAATTGTAAGTAGATTGATCAGCCAAAACTTGATCACTGCCATTTTGATTAAATTTAAAGAGCAGTAAAAGTCAAAATAACATTCAATTTGTATAGCCATCACAATTTTTTCTAAACGATACATACAATACATTCCCCATCTCCCTACGTGGATTTAACTCTCTGATGGTTTAACTAAGTTTGATAATTTTGCAAAACCCTCAGAGTTCTAATTAACAATTCTCATTCCACTCAAGTAACAGAATACATTTCCCTCAACCTGAGTTGCAACCTGTTTATGGTAACATTTATTAAGATGGACATTCCCACCTCAAGGATTAATCTGAAATATAGTATGAATTCTTACTTATACTCTCTTCGTGAGAGACACAGCCCATAGGTGCACTTGGTGGACCTGAACCTCACTCAAGGTGCTCCCCCATTTTATTTTTTACTGCCACAATATTCCTCCATTAACTCCATTACCCAAGTTTCTCAATATGTTGGTGACTAATGTGATGGCCTACATTGACAACTTCACACAGCAAGAAGTTTGCATTCCAACAGCGTAATCAGTTCTTTGCTCAAATATGAGCTACCTAGGATTTGGGAATTTGGAACTGATCAGCGGCCAGGGCACAATTTCAGTCTCCCGTATAACAAAATCAAGGGTTAGCCATCTTGGTGGAACCTGCACTAACTGTCATCAGCAGTTAAATGGATGTCGACAACTTACACTGATTCCCTGACCACACTTTATTTACTGGTCAACAAAGAGAACTGCTTGGCCCCTGTCACCACACTGCTCTGAAGTTTGAACAAAGAATTGCCATTTTTATACAGAAATTGACCAGTTGTAAGCAAATACTAAGTCAATAGAAACTCTGTGAACTAATCATCCACATTTCAAGTGTAAATAACCAATTAAATCCATGTGTTAAAAGCCAATAGTACTTGAGAATTAGTAAAATAACAGTCCACTAGTAAAGAGTTGCCCTTGAATCCTTCTTTTGCATCTTCATCTTGTCTTGCTATGCTCAGTGAACTTGGTGCCCACACTTAAAAAGAAATGCTGTGCAAAGTGTCTGCACACCGTTTGGTTAGCACATATCTTAACAATTTCCACAATTCTTTCCCTCTGTTCCCTATAGGCCATTGTTCAAGCTATGGCTTGATGTCAATCCTCCCAGGGCACCCATTTCCCAGTGAGTCACTCTGAATCCCATATCCTTAATAACCACTCTGCTGATGATTTCCCCAAATTCTGTCTATACCAATTCCCCAAATCCACCAAATGCCTTGGAGGAATAGGTGGTCACAGATTCTGGTTTTTCCTCCAGCCCACTCCCTCTCGTGTTTAAGATACCCTGTTTCCTCCTCTATCCAAGAGATTGTCTTGTGTTGTTTTATGATAGCTGCCAGCAGCCTAAAAGCTTATCTTTATCTCCCCTTCTTCTCCAGGAACCCTAATCCCTTTACAATGGCCACAAGGTAGTGTCCCATCTTTTCCCCTTGAAGGTCCAGCTTGTCCATCAAATCAACCCACACACCATAGACCCTAGTCTATCATTAAATTGGCCAGGCTGCTAAACCCTGCAAAGTTATTGGTTCACTCTGTTATTTGGTATTCTTTGTATGGGGGGAGGGTGTCTTACTTACTGTTATTCTGAATCGTTTTTACTTTCTACTGCATTTGTCAGATCCTTGCCTATTATGCCAAATTTTACGTGAGAAGGTTCACAGACCTGGTTGGTAAGGCAGAAAGGCACAAATTCTTCTTGCCAGTTTCAAAAATTTTGTTTATTGGCACAGGACAGAGCAAGTATTAAAATACTTACCTAGATGTGCACTGGCCCCCTCACTGCAACACACACCCCGCTCTGCCCAATTTGGGGCACTGGTCATGATCCAGCCTGTCGTTGAGGCCTCAGTAAACTTCTTTTGAGCCCCTGACCGCTCTACTTTTATGCTCACTCCACATACATAAAATGCTGCAGTAAGTGGTCTAATACATTCGTACCAGCTCAAACCACTGAATTAATCATTACTTGCCATCACTCTCCCCAAGCCCTACCCGTGTTCATGTTGTGTTTCATGTTCCCATTCTCAAGGTCACCATCGAAGCTTTTGGGTTTCCTCTGGGTGCTTTGGTTTCTTCCCACAGTTCAAGAATGTACCAATTAGTAGGTTAATTGATCATTGTAAAGTGTCCCATGATTAAGTGAGGGTTAAATTGGGGGTTGCTGGCTAGTGCAATTTGAAGGATCAGAAGGGTCTACTCTGCTGTGTCTCAAGAAATAAATACACACATGCATAACACTGGAATGTTTAAAATATGAGAATCAGATTTATTATCAGTGACTACACTATGTCATGAAATTTGTTATTTGGCAGTAGTACAGTTCAAGACATTAAAATTACTATAAGATACAATATAAATAAAAGCATGAATAAAAAATAAAAGTGTGAAACAGGATAAGCTTTTTATAAATAAACTTTTATAATCATGTTAGTGACTTTGAAATAAGAGGAAATAAGTGTGATTTTGAATGGGGAACAGAAAAAAAAACTATGGATACACTCACAGTTCAGAAGCAATACAATTTCTTTAAAGTTGATATTTGAGGATGAAGCTCAGTAAGCATTCAGTATAGGATTGGAAAGACAGAAGGAGAGCATAAGGAGATAGGATTAATCAACATGGTTGTATGTTCCTGGATATACTGCTCAGATAATTAATTTTCTTACCTTTGTTAATTCTGTGTGTTATGGTTTCATTGTATTTTGTGAAATATTTTTAACGCTGTCGTAGTAAAATATGCTAAATTCAGTTGACTTAAGCTTTTACTTGCAGAGGAACAGATGGGGAACCAGTTTTGCAACACCTTAGTCATTTGAAGACTCCAGTGAAGCAAAAACTCTATCTCCTGTAATTAAATTGCACTCCTTCAGTCTTAGGTGTAGACAGTTTGTCATGTTACCAAAGTAATTTGTGTTGTTTGCAGAGTCCAAACTTCTAACGCATGATGTATGTAAAATGTACGATATATTAGCAGTGCAGTTGGTGGGCATTCGTTTGTGTGCCCACAATGAAGCATTATTAGACATGACCTCTTGCCCTAATTACTGTCCATTTACCAAATTAAAGGCAATTGTTGATCCTGTTTATCATATTTAAGATAATTTCATGTGTTTACCCAGTTGGACTGTCAGTGGAGGGGAATAAATCTTTTACACATTTTATTACTTAGAAGGAGGTCATTCAGACCATGGAGTTTATGCCAGCACTCAGGTTGATCCCATTCTCTACTTGCCCTGAAACTTATTCTCTGACATGTTCATCAACTACATCTTAAATTGTGAGTGCCAGTTCTTGTGTTTAAGCATATTCAGGAGTAATCTTCTCTCTGCTTGAATAAAGATGCTTCTTAGCACCCACTCATACAGGTATGAGTATGTTGGGTGGGAGGGAAGAAAGATCACAGGCAGTAAGGAAAGAAGACAGAGTCAGTTAAAATGATTATATGTATGGCTTGTGTGGGCAGTCCCAATTGCTGAAGAGAATCTCAATCACAGTGGTTAGGAATGTATCTTGGAATGGGGATGTGAATGTATCAGTCTTGGGTTCCCAGATTGTGGGGTTCCAACCTTTTAGGAGTTAAAAGTTAATCCTTTTGTTTTTTTCTTTTGTTCAAGCAATCAAATCGGAAACTGTTCTTGACAATTGTGACCTCTACCTATCCAGCAGTCTCACCAAGACATTCACGAATAGGCACATTGCAAGGTTAGTTAATGCATCTTCTTATTTTTCTAGCATGTAATAGCTTGGTTTTATTTCCCATATTTGCATGATGAGATGATTAATCTGAAGTGATGAATTTTCAATTCAAATTTTCTTTGATTTGTCAATAAAAATCCAACTAAAACTGCAGATGATGGAATCTGAAACATAATAAGAAAAGTAGGAAGAACTCAGCCAGTCAAGTAACACCTTTATAAGGAGTAAGTTAATGTTTTGGGTCAGCAATCCCTCTGTAGAATTGAGAAGAGAATGGAAGGTTTTAATTTTTCAAAGCAGAGCTGTATTATGGAGACGTGGAGTACAAGACAGAAGACCAAATGGAAGTTAATTTATCATGCTGCATTTATGTTGAATTGGAAGTCAGATCTGGGTCTGCGCCTGAGAATGGTCTGGTATGTGCAGTTTCTGATCCTATGATGGACTCTGCAAAGACTTAGCCAAGCAACACTTAAAATATTGGAAAAAGACAAACAAGTGATTCTGACTAGAATCTGTAAGGTGACTTTTGGTTACTGGTTCTGTACAACAGTTATGTTGTTCCCTGTAAAAACATATCCACTTCAGTTTTGAAGAATTCAATGGATCACAATTTTTTTTTGCTAATGTTCATCAGATTTCTGTACTGTTTCTTATGAAGATCTGCTTCCTATTTTTTTTTTTAATTTTCATCCTCTAATTTTAAGCAAACTTCCCTGCTCCAGATTATATAAGAATCCTAGAAAATTTTCATTTTGAAGCTTTTAAAGGTGTACAGTAATCCATCATTCAGCGTATACACTTGAGTATATAGGATTGTTTATTTACTCATGCTTCAGTATAGGATTCAGGACACCTACCACAATTTCGCTATTGCAGGTTAATAATTGTGCTGTACATTTGTGAAGGAGGTGCCTGTGGGAAACCAGGGACTTTCACAAAGGCAAAAGGTGTTAACAGAACCCTAGGAATAGACCTGTTTACTTAAAAATAAGTAATTTAGTTCTAGCATCTTAACAGTTTCATTCATGTTTTCACCATCTATGCTCATATTTTTTATGTATGAGTTATAACATGGAATGATAGAGCTGTGAAGATTTCTGATTTACAACTATAAGTCCTCCAACCATTGGGGCTTAAACATACATAGTGATTTTTGTTTGTGAGGTTTTATGTACGACTATATCCTCAAAATAATTCTTGTGACTTTGGATGCTATGATGATTAGTTGTTGCTAAACCTCTTTAAGCTGATGATGCTGGCAGGCAACCTTCTCCTAGAATTGAGTCATCCTTTTTTAGATGAGCCAAAAAAATGATTCTGTACTCCCTTTATACAACTGACTAGTGACAACATCATATGATTTCTTTCTACTTTTTCCTTCTTGATCCCAATGCATCAGAAGTTGAAGGACCCAAGCCTTTTACTTAATTAATGAAATATGTGCATTGTTAGCAAGGTCAGCTTTTATCATCTATTTGTATATGCCCCTGAGCTACTTTCCTGAGCCAGAACAGGCCCCCATTTTTTTGGGCTGAGATTTTCCAAAATCACTAGACTTCCGATTCCTCATGTATGTCTTTTTTATTCATTGTGCTCTAAATGGGGCCTGCTTGCATCATTCATTATTTTTTACTATTGCCTTTTTTCCAATTATTTTGATTTGTTTTTATTACCAGTATTAAATTAACATTGAATAGAAGAATTTGATTTCATTTTTCCACAATCTAACCAAATATCTATACCTACAGCCGTGCCGTGCAGCGCAGCTTGGCTATAATCAGACAAGCCAAGCTGAAAAAATCCAAGAAGAAGGAATACTGTATGTACTACAACAGATTTGGCAAGTGCAACCGAGGAGACAATTGTCCCTATATACACGATCCTGAAAAAGTTGCAGTTTGCACAAGGTATATCTGTATTTCCTGAATCTGAATTTTGCTAATCTTTATTTGGTGAAATTTATTCTGCTCATTGATGCATTAAAATTAAAAAAACAAGTTGGTATTAAAGTATACAGTAAGCATTAAGCAGAGTGCCTAGAGAATGCAGAAGGAAAAACTTACTCTTGGAGAATTTGCATAGTTCTGATTCAAAAAAGATGGAGGTGAAATCCCAATGGTGATTAACCCGTAGAAAATTCACTTTGAAGCAGTGTTATTTGTGGAAATGTATCTGGTGACATTGCACTCATAGTTCTCAGTTTGTATCTCTTGTTACCAATACTTATCCTAGACATCTTCATTTCTTTTTCTCTCTTCACTGCCTTTCTGCCTTAGGATCTATGTTAAAAAAATACTGTTCGTACTGTTTTTGACCTCCCATCTTGTTTTCTCAAACTCATCCCCACTGGTTTATTTTATTCCTTTAATCCTTCTCTCCATGCAAGTTACCTACCTAACTTTTTATGTCCTTTGTTAATTAATCACAACATCTTAGTTTCAGATTGGCCTAATTGCTTTTATTCCACCTCCTTCACAAAACTGTGTTCTATCTAAAGCACACATTTTTGCTTAGATTCATTTACAGATGCATTTTAAAAATCTTGTTCACCTACTTTTATTTACTGCAAAGTTTGAGTGGATCAGTAGCTACAGGATTTTTTTCTGTCCTGGTGACATGTTTGACCTCAACTTAACTATCACACAATATCCAAACCTGAATCATGCCCAATTCTTCCATCACAGTAACATCACCAGATCATGCCCTTACCAGAGATCATCTGTAAAAAGCCTTCTTTTTAACTATTATTAACCATTCTAGGCCATTCCAAATAGGCCTTGCTTGTTCAAACCTTTTCAAATAAGTGTAGTTTGAATCTGTCAAAGTTGTCACTTCAGGACGTTAGAAACTTGAAGGCCCATGACAACCTTTAATCTTCACTTTCTTCTTGGTAGATTCCTACGTGGAACTTGTAAGAAAACTGATGGGACATGTCCATTCTCGCACCAAGTTTCAAAAGACAAGGTAGTTCCTTTTGCTTTTGTTCATAGTATGAAAAGAAATTATTTGGAATGAATATCACTTTCAGAACAGCTTGTTTCTTCATGTTACATGGTTGGTTGAGTTGGTAATGGTACTGTAGATTTGCGCCTTTCATATTAAAATAACTTGTTCTCTGTGCTACATCAGACAATCTTTCTTGAGCAGTCGAACAAATTGTTTCCAGGATCTTTAAGGTAGGCAGGGAAAAAAAAATAAGCCAGAATTGCTACTCCTAATCAATTCACAGTGCTTGATAGTGGTACGTGAATGTGATGTGAGAACCAGGTCAAGTGTGCCCATTTTGTACCTGCTGCAAAGCAATTGGATAACTATCTGCTTAGCTATCTATATGATTTAAGAGAGAGTCAAAATATGCATATGAAATTGCAGTGATTGGAGGTGAAAGGTGGTCAAACTGGAGGAAAGTGAGCTGTGATGTCTTATTGAGTTTAATATTAGAACCACTGGTCTTTTTGATATGTGCAAATGACTTAGACTAGGGAAATGACATCATTTCAAAATATGCAGATAGCAAAAACATGGAACTATTTGGTAAAAGACAACTGGAGGACATGGACTAGTGGAGACATACCTGGCAGATAAAATTTCACACAAAAAGTATGCAGTAATTTATTTTATCAGGAAGAATGAGGGTGAAATCAGAATATAGGGGTAGTTACAATTTAAAAGGTTTTAGGAACAGATGAACATCAAATGTGTATTTGTTGGTGGCAACACTACTAAAGCAACATGCAAAGTCAATAGCTTTATTATAAATCTGTACAATTTAAAGTAAGTTATCTGTTTTGTTTATAAAATCCTCCTTAGAGATCAGCTGGATTGTGTTCAGTTCTGGCCATCCACTTAGGAAAGGATGCAAACAAAATTAATTGGAATGGTACTGGGGTATACTGAGACCTTGGAAGAGGTGGTGATATTCTCCTGAAGCAGCGAGGTTTAAGCAAAAGTTTGATTGAATACAAAAAGTTTTCAAAGCTATGAATATTTTAATAGAGTAGATAAGGATAAATTGTTTTTGACAACAACATTGGAATTGCATCTAACAAAAGAACTAGGGATAACGTGGGGCAGGGGAATTCATCACATTGCCTGATGAGGTCCTAATGAAGGGTCTAGCCTAAAACGTTGGCTGTTCAATCATTTCTGTGGGTAGGGCCTGATCTGAGTTCCTCCAGCATTTTGTAAGTGTTTCTCCGCATTACTTTGGCTTGTTGTGATTGGAAGCGCTGTATCTGAAATGGAAATATGCAATAATAATGTTGAATAGAGAACTAGATAACCAGAAGTGGATAATGTGGTGGGAATGTAATTAACAGAGCTGTTGCTCTTGGCATTATAGTGAATGCATGTTAGCACCTTTGGAAAGGGAAACAGAAAATTGACAAGAGGCAAGCAAGGTAACTTTTTTTCATTAGATATGAATCCCAAAATAATCCTCCTTATAAGTAATAAACTTACCAATATTGACTCATTCAGGCCAGATAATTACGAGTATTTTTAAGAATTGAGGTAAAGCGTGGTTGTCTTGGATATCAGCCTCAGTTGCATTATTACCATAATTGTTGTCCCACAATGTTTACGATATGAAAAGAATCAAAGTAAAATATCCTCTAAGAATAAGTATATTTCATTGTGCATTGTAATAGACAACAGAAGTTTTACGTGACAGCAGGACATCTAAATGTAGAACTTATGTGTTAACTGTGCATGTGAAGTTTTCTTTATCAACAGACCATTAAGTCTGACTTCAGTGGTGGGAAGTTGTTGGAGAAGATCCTGAAAGGCAAGATTTATGAACATTTGGAGAGACATACGAGGGGTGATTGATAAGTTCATGGCCTAAGGTAGAAAGAGATGAGTTATCAACTCATTGACAGCACTTCTCCCTATAGATGCTGCCTGGCCTGCTGTGTTCTACCAGCATTTTGTGTGTGTTGTTGTTTGAATTTCCAGCATCTGCAGATTTCCTCATGTTTGAGTTATTAACTTCAAACTTTCTGCGTTATCACTCAGAATTGAACTGCACGTGCATGTAACAAGAGCGTCTTGGACCTCCAGGTGGTCCACAGCAGGGGTGATTGATAAGTTTGTGGCCTAAGGTGGAAGGAGATGAGTTATACTGCTCTCGTTACATGCACGTGCAGTTCAACTCTTTGAGTGAAAATACAAGAAGTTTGAAGTTAATAACTCGTCTCCTTCTACCTGCGGCCACGAACTTATCAATCACCCCTGCTGTGGACCACTTCTACAAAGAAGGCATCCGTATGCTCCACGACCGCTGGACTAAGTGTGTGAATGTAGGAAAAATAAATGTGCTAGGTTTTCTAAAATTGACTCCTCCTACCTTAGGTCCAGAACTTATCAATCACCCCTCGTAATCTGATTAGGGATAGTCAGCGTTGCTTTGTCAAGGACAGGTCATGCCTTATGAGCCGGATTGAACTCTTTGAGAAAGTAACAAAACACATTGATGAAGGTAGTGTAGTGTATACGGATTTCAGTAAGGCATTTAATAAGATTCCCCATGCAAGGCTCCTTCAGAAAGTAAGGTGGCATGGAATCCAAGGAGACCTTGCTTTGTAGGTCCAGAAATGGCTTGCTCACAGAAGGCAAAGGGTGGTTGCAGATGGTTCATTTTCTGCATGGATGTCGGTGATCAGTGCTGTTCTGTAGGGATCTGTTCTGAGACCCTTCCTCTTTGTGATTTTTATAAATGACCTGGATGAAGAAGTAGAAGGGTGGGTTAGTAAGTTTGCTGATGAAACAAAGGCTGGGGCTGTTGTGGTTAGTGTGAAGGGTTGTCAGAGGTTACAGCGGGACATTGATGCAGTACTGAGCTGAGAAGTGGCAGATAGACTTCAACCCAGATAAACGTGAAGTGGTTCATTTTGGTAGGTCCAATTTGAAGACAGAATATAATATAAATGGTAAGACTCTTGGCAGTGTGGATGATCAGCGAGATCTTGGGGTCTGTGTCGATAAGACACTCAAAGCTGCTGTGCAGATTGACAGTATTGTTAAGAAGGCTTATGGTGTGTTGGCATTCATCAACCATGGGGACTGAGTTCAAGAGTCGTGAGGTAATGTCACAGCTATATAGGAACTTGGTCAGACCCCACTTGGAGTTCTGTGTTCATTTCTAGTCACCTTACTACAGGAAGGATATGGATACAATAGAAAGGGTGCAGAGGAGATTTCCAAGGATGTTGCCTGGATTGGAGGGCACACCTTATGAGAATAGGTTGAGTGAACTCGGCCTTTTCTCCTTGGTGCGACAGAGGATGAAATGTGACCTGATAGAGGTGTATAAAATGATGAGGGGCATTGATTGTCTGGATAGCCAGAGGCTTTTTCCCAGGGCTAAAATAACTAACACGAGTGGGTGTACTTTTAAGGTGCTTGGAAATAGGTACTGAGGGGATGTCAGGGTTAAGTTTTTCACAAAGAAAGTGGTGGGTATATTGAATGCACTGCCAGCGGCTGTGGTGGAAGCGAATACAATAGGGTCTTTCAAGAGCCTCCTAGATAGGTACATGGAGCTGACAAAAACAGAGGGCTATGCACTAGGGAAATTCTAGGCCTTCTCTAGAGTAGGCTACATGGTTGGCACAACATTGTGGACCAAAGGGCCTTTAATGTACTGTAAATTTCTTTGTTCTATGTTCTGTGTAATTCCAACGTTAGCAAGTATTCTTAAGCAATAGTAAATAAGCAAATGTTGTTCCATTTCCAAATTTCTTTCTGCTCTCCCCATAATTAAAATAAATTAAATTGTGAAGACACTCACTTGCCCATCCATTGAGACATTCCCACAACCAATGATCTCACTTCAAGGAATCTTTATCTTATTACTTCATGTTCTCATTATTTATTGCCGGTTGATCTTTCATTGATCCTGTTATAGTTACTATTCTATAGATTTGCTGAGTATGGCCACAGAAATTTGAACTTTGGGATTCTATGTGGTGAAATGTGTAAGTACTCTGATTATAAAATTTACTGAACTTCAGTTCAGTGTACAAGTGTATACATTTTTACCTATTTTCTTTCTGTCCTTTACAAAATCTTTCTCGTACATTATGTACCATGTGCACTTGTGTGTTCTCTCATAATCCCTTATTACATTTTATTCTTGTGCTGACGCATTAATACTATTTTATTGTCTTATATTTGATCACGAAAAAGACATGAAAAATAGGAAGAGGAGTAAACTATATAGCCACTTAAGCCTGCTATCCCATCCTGTAAAATCATAATTGATCTGATCTTGGCCTCAAATCTGTTCTTCAAATTTCCCCCAGCGCACCCCTTTTTTTTGCATACTTTCACTCATGTAATGTTTCACTTTCTGTTCTCATACAGCTGCACATCTATTTTTTATTTAAGTTCACATAATTAAGTAAGTTTTCTATCAAAAGTTACTGAATATTGATCATACCAGGAAATGTAGTTGAATGTTCCCCAGCAAAGCCAGCAGCAGTGTATTTGATAACAACTTAAATTCTCCAAGCACTGAGGCTTAAGTGACAAATTTTGGAATATTCATATTCGCGGGTGTACAGTGCAACTCTTTGCAATAACAAAATCATTCAAAGCCCTGAGTGCATTAAGTGCTATAAAATGTAAGCGTAATCTGAGGAAGTTAAATGTCATTGTAACCAGCCTTAACTAATATGCACTTGAAGATACTGTTTCTTATCGTATTTAAATTGTTTGCTTTTTTCTACTCACTCCTGAAGCAGTAATCACATTTACTTCAGAATCGATTGATGGTGATCCCTAAAGCAGACATGAACAATAATCTATACAAGTATCAAACATGTGAAATAAGAACTAGCATTGATATCAAATCTCTTGTTATCTGAATGTCCTGTAATGCTTTAAAACCAAAAGCTGCCTTTCAAATATCTTCACTATTGCCACACGGTTAAATGTTTCTTGCTTTTGTTGGTTGAAATAGAATCTCACAGGGATGTTGAACAAAAAAAGATTTGCCAATATACTGAATAATTATTTTCTTGTATTACTGTGCAGTAAACAATGAAGTAAATCTTCTAAGTATTAAAGATAAAATGATTTTTCAAGCATAATATTGGGCTGGAGCAGTTTATAAGATGAAGATAATCACAAAGTGGATTTGGGAGAGGAAGTTCCGAGAGTTTAACAAAAATATAGGGATCCAAAAGCAAAAGCACTGATGCTAGAAATAGGAATTAAAACAAAATGCTCAGCATTTGTGGGGAGAGAAAGGGAGTTTCATCAAACAATGATATACACTCAGTGGTCACTTTGTTGGATATAGCTGTACATGTGCTCATTAATGCAAAGAAGCATGTAGGTGTGGTCAGTCAGTTCAGTTGTTGTTCAGACTGACCATCAGAAAGGAAGAAATGTGATTTAAATGACTTTGACAGCAGTGCCTAACAGGGCAGTTTGAGAATCTCAGAAATTGCTGGGGTTTTCACACACAGCAGGCCCTAAAGTTTACAGAGAATGGTGCGAGAAACAAAAACCACCCTGTGAGTGGCAGTTTTGTGGACAAAATAGTCTTGTTAATGAGAGGACAGAGAAGAACGGCCAGACCAGCTTAAGCTGATGGCAAGGTGACAGTAACTCAAATAACTATGCATTACAACAATGGTGTGCTGAAGAGCAACACTAAACACACACTTCGAACCTGGAAATGGGTGCACTACAACAGCAGAAGACCACAAACGTAGACTCATTGACCACTTTATTAAATATAGGAAGTACTTAAAGTGGCCACTGAGTGTATATGACCAGTTGTAGTTGTGTAAATGGACGAAAGGCCAATAGTTGCTATGCATTCATTGTTCTTGGTGGTAATGTTCAAAGTTTGAAAAGTATTTATGAAGAAGTTTTAGTGGAATGCTTCAATCCATCCAGTAGACAATGCACACACCAACCATCCTCTGCCTGTAGTAGAAGAAATAAGCATCTAACCTTGTAAATGGGATGCCAGTCAACTGAACTGTTGTATCTTTGGTAGCCTTGGAGTTCTTGTGTTATTGGGGCTGTTTCCATTCAGTAACAAATATACCATCACATTCCTAACCTATGTTTTGTATGCGGCAAATAAACTTCGAATACCCTCAGATTTTAATAGCTATAACATCTAGTTAATGTTTGAGCTAGCCTAAATAATTATTCAGTATATTGGCAAAATTTAAACTAGATTTCCAGAGGATAGGAACCAGAGTGCCAGAATGTGGAGGTAGATGTTGGTAAGATCTTAGACAAAGCCAGGAATCAAAAGGTTGAGCATGATATGACTAGTGTTCTGAGTTGCATGTATTTCAATGTATGAAATATCGTAGGAAAGACAGATGAGCTCAGGGCATCGATCAACCACATGGAATTATGACACTGTAGCCGTTAGTGAGACTTAGTTGTGGGAGGGGCAGGACTGGCGGCTCAATATTCCAGGATTCAGTTGTTTTAGATGTAATAAAGTGGGAGGGATTAAAGGTGGCATTACTAGTCAGGCAAAACATCATGGCAGTTCTCCATCAGAACAGACTGGAGAACTCAACCGGTGAGGAATTATGGGTGGACTTGAGAAATAAGAATGGTATGGCCACGTTAATGGGGCTATATTGCAGACCACCCAACAGTCCTAGGGATTTAGAGGTACAAATTTGTAGAGAGATCGCAGACTTGTTGCAAGAACCATAAAGTTGTTACAGCAGCTGCTTTTAACTTTGCACATATTGACGGGTCATATACAAAAATGCTGGAGGAGATAGTGTTTGTCAAATGTGTTCAGCAAAGTTTCCTTCATCAGTACATGGAGGACGCAATGAGTGAGCGTGCAATACTGTATCTGCTATTAAGGAATGAGGCAGGGCAGATGACAGAAGTTAGTGTAGGGGAAGATTGAATCCAGTGACCACAGTGTCATTGTTTCAAAGTATATGCAAAGCAATGGGTCTGGTCCACGGGTTGAGATTCTACATTGGAGAAAGACCAATGTTCATGGCATCAGAAAAGATCTGCAAGTGTGGATTGGGACAGGCTGCTTTCTGGCAAAGGAGTACTTGGAAAGTGGGAGGCCTTCAAAAATGAGATTTTGAAAGTACGAAGCTTGTATGTGCTTGTCAGAATAAAAGGTAAAGATCACTAGTATAGGGAACCTTGGTTTTCAAGAAATATTAAGGCCCAGGTTAAGAGAAAAAGGAGGTGCATAGTGGGTATAGGCAAGTAGGAACAATGAGGTGCTTATGGAGTGTAAGAAATGCAAGAGAACACTTAAGAAAGAAATCAGGAAGGCTAAAAGAAGGCATGCAGTTTCTCTAGTAGAAAAGGTAAATGAGAATTCAAAGGAATTCTACAGGTATATTAAGAGCAAAAGAATTGCAAGGGGCAAAACTGGTCCTCTGAAACACCAGAATTGTAATCCATGTGTGGAGCCAAAACAGATGGGGGAGATCTTAAATGCATTATTTGCATCTGCATTTACTTGGGACAGGGATAGAGTGTCTAAGGAAGTGGCATTAGCTACATGGACCTTGTATAGATTACAGAAGAAGAGGTGTTTGCTACCCTGAGGCAAATCAGGCTGGATAAATACCCAGGACTTGACAAGGTATTCCCTTGGACCCTACAGAAGGCATGCAGAAATTGCCAGGGTGCTAGCAGAGCCAGTTATAACATCCTTAGAGACAGGAGAGTTGCCAGAGGATTGGAAGATAGCCAATGCTGTTCAGCTGTTCAATAAAGGCTTTAAAAGTAAGCCAGGAAATTATTGACATCAGTAGTGAGGAAGCTATTCTAAGGAACTACACACACACACAGACACACACACACACACACACACACACACACACACACACACACACGCGTATTTGGATAGACATGGACTGATTAAGGATAGTCAACATTGCTTCATAGTAGGTCATGTCTAACCAATCTTACAGAGTTTTTCAAGGAAGTTACCAGGCAAATGAATAAAGGCTAGGCAGTGGATGTTGTCTACATGGACTTTAGTAAGACATTTGACAAGGTCCCACATGGGAGCTGGTCAAGAAGGTTCAGATGCTCAGCATTCAGGATGAGGTGGTAAATTGGATTAGATATTGACTTTGTGGAAGAAACCAGAATGGTCGTAGAGGATTGCCTCTCTGACTGGAGGCCTGTGACTAGTGGAATGCCGTTGTGAGCGGTGCTGGGTCTTTTGCTGTTAGTAATCTATATCAATGATCTGGATGATGATGTGGTTAACCGGGTCAGCAAATTTGCAGGTGGCACCAAGATTGGGTGTGTAATGGACAGTGATGAAGGCTATCAGAGCTTGCGGAGGGATCTGCATCAGCTGGAAAAATGGGCTAAATATGGCAGTTGGAATTTAATGCAGGCAAGTGCGCAAGTGAGAGGTTTTGCATTTCAGTAGGGCCAACCAGGTGAATGCTAGGACACTGAGGAGTGTGGTAGAACAAAGGGATTGGAGAATACAAGTACATAATTCGTCGAAAGTGGTGTCACAAGGCCATAAAGAAAGCTTTTGGCACATTGGTCTTCATAAATCAGTGTATTGGGTACAGAAAGTGGGATGTTATGTTGAAGTTGTATAAAATGCTGGTGAGGCCAAACTTTGGAGTATGATGTGCAGTTTTGGTCACTTATCTACAGGAACGATGTAAACAAGGTTGAAAGAGTGCAGAGAAAATTTATAAGGATGTTGCCGGGTCTGGAGGACCTGAGTTGTAATAAAAGATTTAATGGGTTAGGACTGTATTCTTACAACATAGAAGATTGAGAGGAGATTTGATAGAGGTATACAAAATTATGAGGGGTGTAGATAGGGTAAATGCAAACAAGCATTTTTTGTTTGGGTTGTATGGGTGAGGTTGGGTGGGACTACAACCAGAAGTCATGGCTTACGGATGAAAGGTGAGAAGTTTAAGGAAAGATGAGGGGAAGCTTCTTCGCTCAGAGGTTTGTGAGAGTGTAGAACACTCCCCAGTGCAAGTGTTGCATGCAAGCTCAATTTCAATATTTAAGAGAAGTTTGGATAGGTATATGGATAGTAGGGATATGGAGAGCTCTGGACCCAGTGCAGGTTGTTGTGAGTAGGCAACTTAAATGGTTTTCAGCATGGACTAGATGGGTCAAATGGTCTTTTTCTGTGCTGTAGTTCTCTATTACTTTAGCCATTGCAAACCAGATATTATACAAGTCAGAACTGGACAGTTTCATAATCTGAGGGATAGCAAATGCATTTGAATACAATATACTCATGAGGACACAGAGTCCCCTTTAATTCTATTATGGAAGGAAGGTAATCGAACATAGTTGAGTTTAGGATACTGAGTGAGTTGATCTATTGGATGCATTGGTATAGATTAAAGATTTTTTTTATAAGTACTGAAAGATTGTACTTCTTTAGACAGACTGTCTTATTTTTTCTTCCTAACTTTCATGACTCTCTATTTCCTTTCTTCTTGAAGTGCTGCAAGATCTTAAAAGAAAAATAGGAGGCTTTGACTACCTGCTGTGTGATAAAAAGCATTCTGTTTAAATGACAGCAGATATCCCCCAGTTCTGAAAAAAACTGGTATCTATTTGCAAACTACATAACAGGCATATTTGATTTATTACTTATGGGAGCAGGAAGCCTCAAGGAAGCAGCAACCTTGCTCCCAGATCCTCTGCTCCCCGTTAACCTGCATTATTACAAAGAGCATTGTAGTTGGGGCCATTCATCATGCTTTCAGGCAGAAGCAGCAAAAAGCCAATACCTTTGCTTAGCTTGTTTTATACAACACCTAAATATATTTTTAAAAAATCATTATAAAATCAAATTTGGAAAGCTTTAAGCAGTTTATTCTGTAAGTAATTGCCATAACCCTTTCCAAGTCTCTTCTTGTTGATAAACTGAAAAATATATCACTTTGGAAATACTTTTGATTTTACGTGTAGTAATTTTGCACATTGTCATCACAAAGAGTGCTGGATTGCTAATAGCATGAACCATATATTGGTTTGTCATATGCTTCTGTTTCTTTCTCCCCAAATGAAAATAGACTTTATTCAGCTGCTGATCACAGTTGAGTTAAAAAGCAGAAACCTGCAAGTAAATCTACAGAGGACATATCTTCAGGAGGAATAATAAAAGGTGGCATCAAAGAGCATTGGCATTCCAGTTGTAACCTGGCTTATCTTTCAAAGCAAGTTGAGCGTTAAGGCTTGACTTAATTTTGCAGTGACATTTGCAGAAGGTGGTATGCTGCTAACATCTCTAGGATCATGGTGCAAAATAAATTCAGTAAATTGATTTATTATTGTCACGTGTAATAAGGTACAGTGATAAACTTGTTTTGCATATCATCCATACAAGCAAATTCATTACAACAATGCATTGAAGTAGTGTAAGGTAAAAGAATAACAGTGCAGAATAAATGTTACAGTACACAGAATGTGTAGTGCAAGTGGATAGTAAGGTAGATTGTCAATTGCTGCTTAGTCATACTAATTGAAGTTTTTTTGGCCAGGAAGTCAAGGATCTCGTTGCAAAGAAAGGTGTTGAATCCGAGGTTACGAGTTTAGAGATGAGTTTGCTTGGACTTACAGTCTGAGTCTAATGGCTAACCCATTGGCTAGTCTGAGCCTCCATTTTGGACTGGTACTGTCTCGGTATCCTTGGTAGTTTTACAGAGGTTATGTCTTGATTTCATGCAAATGTCATGATCACCTGATTTGAATGCTGTAGTCCTAGACTACAATAGGAACTGGATTATTCATGTTTTCTTGTATAGGAATACCCAGATCATCTTCCTTAGTGCACAGTCCTCAACATATTTGCTGATGTATTATAGTTTGTGATGGTGATGGCATACTTTTCTGGGCTGAGTCTTTGAACATGGACCAGTTCAGTGCTAAACATAGCCTAGTCTTGTGTTATTCTAAATACGATGAGGGAAATAATTTGATACTTCTTTCAAACTATAATTTTTCTACATACATTGAGTCAAAAAAAAAGCAGCTTCTGCCTTGGCAGGTTAGATGCATAAGGTCCTCCGTTTACTAGCCAGTAACTTGGGACCAAATAATGAGCTAGTATTACAGGGTATCTCCTTATTCATATTCATTGAATATCTTCTGGTAGTGTTTAGGTTACAAGATTATCTGACAGAGTTATGGGCAATTGATCTGAAGATGTCATTGTGAATTCCGTTGTGACAGTTAGGGAAATTAAATAAGTGTGGGCTTGAAAATAAATAATCTAATCCCAATAAAAGGAGTCATGTATCTACTGGATTATTTTAAAACCCATCTGGTTTGTTAATATCCTTTGGAGTAGAAATCTGTTATCCCTAATTGGTCTGGTCTATACATGGCTGTGGACTTGTGTGGCTATCTCCTTATCATCTTCATGATTTGGGGAATTGAGGTGTACAATAAATGTTGGCAGTGTCAGTGGTATCGATAAAAAATTGTTAGGTATCAGGCAATCACGTGTTTGGCTAAGACTGCAGCTGGTGAATGAGGTTTCATTCCAATAGATAGTTAAGATGGATTCCTCAAGCCTTTTAAAATATTGTTTAACTTTGTGTGCTTTTTTCAATATATATATTGTACAGCTTAGCTTTTTCTTATGTAGGTCATCTTTATTTTGGGTTGTAGCAAGATTGCTCATCTATATACTGCCCTTTGGCATGTAGATGAAATGGGTTTGTGTCATACCTCTGAACATCAATTTTTTTTTGATAATGTTTCTGTGAGATGTTCAGCTAAAGTAAAGTTGTTATGTAAATGCAAGTATTGTGGTAAAACGTAGGTTATATCATGGAGCCAAGAAGTGTAAACAGTATTTAAAGTAATTTCCCCAAATTTCTTGAGGGTGCAGTTTGAAATGGATTCATTGTAGTAATGCCCAGGCTAGGCACCAATTGCCTGCTCAGTTAGGGAAATCCTTAGTTTTGCATGGAAGCTGGCTGGTTTGATAGCTTGGAAAATTTTGAAGAAATGGCTGTTCTCTGGTTCACTACTCCATTAGTTTGGCAGCTTAAAGTCAGCTTTGCTGTGGGCATTGCATTCAGTATCCTGTCCCTGAACCACAGCCCTTGCCCCTCACCTTCATTCTGGGATATCTCCAACACTCACTTGCTGTAAGCTGCTGGAGGAACTTAACATCTCTAGCTGCAGCTGCGAAGGGAAACGGCCAATCGGTGTTTTGGATTAAGACCCTTCATGTTCCCTTTTCACCAGTGAACAAATCTCTCTAACCTTTATAGACCATATATACCACTGCCCAGTGTTTTGAATTCATTAGCATTCCATATTCAGATTCCTGAGATCCTATAGCAGAGCACAGCATCACTACAAGAAACCAAGCCCATTAATGCCTGAGATTACTAACCAGATCAGTCTGCTGCTTACTCTTGTCTAAGAACCTTAGTAATTTTCATCTTGTGTACAACCACTTGTGCCCTCCTCTGAGTGCCCTTTGACAGTGTTATTCTTAATGGATCAGTATGCTAGAGGGAGGAGGTGCTTTGTGTGCTAAGTTAGACTGCACACAACCTCGTATACAACAAGAAAGAGTACAGGGCTAGCAAGCATCAGGAGTACTGAATCAATTTGAATTATTTTCTTTATTCATATTTTAAGTAAAGGTACTGCAATTTTAGTATGGAGCTAAACATTAGCAATAAGTTTGATTATTCATAAAGAGCCCAAGGACTTTTTTTCTAAATCAAAGCTCACACAGTTAAGGCTCAAGTCTTGTAGCCATGTTGTAGCATAAGCAGTTTATTTAGTAGTTTACAAAAAATAAGAACAAAGAACAAATTATTACCAGAGAAAAATCCTTCCCATTGTTTCTATATTAAAAATTGAGTAACTCAGCAATTTAATGTGTTAATTTTCCAATTCTGTTCAACTGGAGAAACTGCTGAATTAGCACAGCTGATATTGGCCTGTTTGTTTCACATACAGACATTTCTAGGTTGACACACCTAGTCCCATATCCTTCCATCTGACTCTACCACAGAGTTTATTTTTAATTATAACATTGCATAGAAGAGAATGTCAATGCTCCAATTCACCATTTTTCATTCTCTATTTTATTGACAGTTCCTTTGTTCTAAGCGCAAAGTTCCCACTGTTCATGCATAGTATTCTGAATTAGAATTTCAGAGAAATAGGGACATTGGTTTATCTCCTAATCAAAGTATTACAGGTTTCCCCCGCTATTCGAAGGTAGAGCGTTCCTATGAATCAGTTCATAAGCTGGAATGTCGTAAAGTGAAGTAGCAATTATCATTTATTTATATGGGAAAAATTTGTGAGCGTTCACAAACCCAAAAAATAACCTACCAAATCATGCCAAATAACACACAAAACCTAAAATAATAGTAATATATAGTAAAAGCAGGAATGATCTGATAAATACACAGTCTATATAAAGGAGGAATACTTTTCTGCAATCATTCCAGCACTGTCCACCGCAGCGAAAATCTCACACAAGCGCTCTTGGCAGAAAGGCTCAGCGCAAGCGCTCTCGGCAGAAACACTCTTTCCAGTAACCTTTACACTATGAAGCTGCCAAATCATACCAAATAACACATAAAAATACACAGCCTATATAAAGTAAGAATAATGTATGTACAATTTAGTTTCACTTACCAGAATCGGGAAGACAGTGAGCACACTGATGATAGTGTGTTAGGCTGAGTCATTGGAGTTTGGGATGGTGGGAGACTGGGGTGTCAACTCATCGTCGTCTGTTTCTATCAGGGCAGGCAGGCCACCTTCTTCTATGTCTGCCTGCCTCGATGTTGAAGGTCGAGTTTCATCGTCTGCTGTGGCTGATGTGGAAAGCTTGAAAAACCATGGTATGTTTCACTGCCTAACCTCATGCATTTTTCTATCATACAGTTCTTTGTAAGCACTCAAACCATCCTGCAAATATGCCCTAAACCCTTTCAAAATTAAAGTCGTACTTTTCTGTAATCATTGCAGCGTTGTCAGTTGCAGCGAAAATCTCATGCAGTTGCTTCATGTTCAGTTCCTGCATGACTTAACTTTCCATCTGGTCCAGGTGCTCTGCAAACTCATCTTATAGGTATTCTACAAATTTTCTCTCTTGGGATCCAGCACCAACCTGAGTTTCCCAATCGTCTTACACATTGAAAACCATGTTGCTATCGTAACATTGCCCTTTTAACATGCATATCTCCCATTGTAATTTGTAGCCCACATCCTGGCTACTATTAAAGGCCTGTATATAATTCCCATCAAGGTCTTTTTACCCTTGCATTTTCTTACCTCTACTCACAAGGACTACATCTTCCAATCCGATGTCACCTTTTTCTAAGGATTTGATTGCACTTATTTTTACCAACAGAGCCATCCCACCGTATTTGTCTACTTGCCTGTCTTTTCAATATAATGTGCATCCTTGGATGTTAAGCTCCCAACTTTAATCTTTTATCCACGACTTAGTGATGTCCACAATATCATACCTACCTATCTCTAGCTGTGTTACAAGATCATCTACCTTATTCTGTACACTGCTTGCATTCAAATATAACACCTTCACTTTTGTATTTGTCACCCATTTCAATTTTGTCCCTATGTTACACTGCAACTCATTCCATTGACTGCAATTTTTCCCAGTCATCTGCCTATACCATCTGCCCCATCTTCTGTCCTATGACTGTGGTTCCCATGTCCCTACCAATTTAGTTCAAACCCTCTCCAACAGCTCCAGCAAACCTTCCTGCAAGGATATTGGTCCCCTTTGGGTTCAGGTAACCTTTCCTATTTGCACAGGTCATACCTTCCCCAGAAACGATTCCAATGATACAGAACTTTGAAGCCCTGCCCACTGCACCAGTTTCTCAGCCACGCATTTATCTACCAAATCATCCCATCCCCCTCACTGGCATATAGCACAGGCACCAATCTGATCTAAGATAGCAGCACGCTCAGACACAGTGAACACTGCATCTTTGGGTGTAATAGTTCATCCATGTTCTGTACCCCTTTGTTATGATTGGAAAATGCTGTTGGACTGCAGAGGCGCTCTGTGGCTTGGGCTTATTGTGCAGGCCATTGCCTGCTTCAGACCTCAGTGAGTGGCACCATAGGATGAGATGCACAAGGAAACAAAAAAGAGGAGAGAACACACTGGAATCCAGGAGCAATTTCAGTCAAAGCCCTTCAGGCTGGCTCTCCTCTCGTTTCTACTGATGTTATTCTGCTCACTTGAAAATAAACTGGACTACCTGCACCTGAGACTGAACCAGTGAGAGAAGAACATGTGTGCACTCATTATCATGGAATGATGGCTTCATGAATCTATCCCAGATGCAGCCGTGCAGCTGCAGGGTTTCAGTGTATTGTGGGCTGACTTGAGTCCAGCTACCTCAAGCCAGGCCTGGGGTGGCGGTATCTGTATTTGCATAAATAAGGACTGGTGTACAGAAGCTTTAGCAGTTACGTCCCATTGTTCACCGATGATTGAGTTTATTTTTTTGAAGTGCATACCAAGGGAGCTCACTACAGTTGTGTTGGTAGCTGTATATATCTACCATTCCCCCCCCCCCCATCCCTACTAATGCTGATGAGGTATTGCGTGAGCTTTACAGCCCCATCAGTGACTTTCAAATCATACGCCCCAATGGTATTTTCATTATCGCAGGTGATTTTAACAATGCAAACCTAATGGCTTTAATTCCACCAGCGTATTGATTTTGGGACCACAGGTGAAAATGGACTAGACTTTGTTTACACTAACAAACCTGATGCCTGTAAACCAGTCCCTTGACCCCACATTGGATTCTCACATCATTTATCTGTAATGTTAATTTCAGCTTACAAACCAGTGATGAAATGGGTTAAACCAGTTTCAAATGTGGTGAAAACCTGGCCATGGTAGGCAATCTCTGCACTGCAGGACCACTTTGACAATACAAACTGGAGTATGTTTAGGGAGGCTGCAATCTATGGCAACCCTGTTAACATCGAGGAATATGTGGATTCTGTGACCAGCTACATGGAGTAGTGTATTGAGGATGTTACCATTAAATGCCCTGAGGCCTGTCTGCCTTCATTATTGCTAGTGACTTCACAAGGCATCTTCAAAAATGTTTTACCAAAATTCTACCAGCATGTTTTTTGTCCCATCAAGAGACCAAACACCCTTAACCATTGCTAGACAACTATCAAAAAAGCCCACTGAACCACACCCCTGTCCCCACTTTGGTAAATCAGACCACCAGGCTGTGCCCCAGCTCCCAACATACAAACAGAAGCTAAATCAAGACGATCCAATACAATGCTGGTCTGAAGAATTAAATGAATTGCTACATGGCTGCTTTGATTTGATAGATGGGTCTATGTTCAAAAACTCAGCACTCAGCCCAGATGAATATGTCATGAACATCATCAGCAACTGTGTACAGAGGAGGCAATATGTGTGTTACCAAACCTGAAACCATAGATGAACAAGGAGATCCACTCCATACTGAAGTCTCGGACTGCAGTGTTCAAATTAGGTGACCCTGACTTTTACAAAAAATCAAGATGTGATCTTAGGAAAGCTATCAAGGAACTTGGGAGATAATACCTGCCCAAAACCAAGTCCCAGTCTAGCTATCAATTGTGGCAGGACTTACAATTATAATAAGCTCCAAAATGAAGTTGGGCAGCATCATCGACAACAGAATACCCCTTCCCAATGAGCTTAATGGATTCTAGGCACATTCCGAACAGAAGAGAATTGGAATATCATAAGCCACCCTGACAGCCTCCAGTACGTCCTGAACTCCCAGTCACTATTGTGAACTCTGAAAAGTGATCCTGCAAAAAGTATGTTGTCCAGGTGGTGTCCCTGGTCCTGTCCTTAATCCTGTGTAGACATTTTTATCCTCTGCCTGCTTCATTCTGAGGTTCCCACCTCCTTTAAGAAAGCCACTGTTATCAAAGTAAAACAAGGTAAGGTAATGTGCTTTGTTGACAACTGCCTAGTGGCTCTGACACTGGCAACATGAAGAGCTTCAAGAGGCTATTCATGACATGCTGTAACTCCAGCCTCACAGATAACCCTGACCTACTGCGATTTGCCTACCACTGTAACACATTAGCAGTGGACGCTATTTCCCTGGTTCTAAACTTATTTCAGGAACATCTGAATAATAAAGACACCTACATCAGACTATTGTTTATTGATTGCAGCTCCATCATCAATGCTATAACTCTTATCTCCTAAATTTGGGACTCAGGATAACCCTTTTCAGCTGAATCCTTGGCTTCCTGATGAACAGACCACAGTCAACAAGGATAGGCAGCTACACTTCCACCATAATTATTCTCAACGCTCATCTCCAACAAAGCTGAGACCTCTGTCCTTATTCTCTATACACTCACAACCTTGGGGCCAGATTTTGCTCAAATTCTATCTGCAGTTTTGTGGATTATACCATCATATGCCATATAGAGAGGAGAAAGAGAGCCTAATGACTTGACATCATGATAACAACCTTGCCCTTAATGTCAGCAAAATAAAAGCACTGGTCCATTAACATTAGGCAGGGAACAGTGTTGAGATTGAGAGGGGTGAGTGTTTCGAATTCTTAAGAGTGACCACCAGTAGGTCCAATCACATGGACACCACAGCCAGGAATGCTTACAAACATGTCTCCTTCAGAGACTAAGCAAATCTGGCATGTCCCCTTTCCCCCTCGCCAATTTTTAATGAAGCACCATCAAAGGCCTCCTATTCAATACATTATGGTATGGTAATGGCAACTGCTGTGTCCATGATTTCAGACAAATATCAGAGTTGAGGATGCAGCTCAACACATTACATAAACCAGCTTCTCCTACATTTTTTGTTGCCTCAGTAATGTAGCCAGTATAATTCAAGACCTCCCCCATCATGCAGAAGTAAGAAAAAGTTAGAAAGCACGAACCACTAGACTCAAGGACAGCTTCTGGCCTGCTGTTAATAAGACTATTGAATAGTTATGTAGGATAATAAAGTGGGCTCTGTACCTCCCAGTCTATCTCATTTATTGTCTACCTGCACTACACTTTCTCTGTAACAAACACTTTTCCACACTGTTGCAATGAATTAGTCTGTATGTATGGCATCCAAAACAAGCTTTTCACTGTCCCTCGGTACCTGTGACCATAATGAATCTAATTATCAACTGTTTCTCCCCTTTTTTAACTGGATGGCCGCTCCCCACCACATTAAATATTTCCTCCCAGCCGCCTAATCTCATTTTTTTTTTCTTTTTTAGGAATTCCTATTCTTCCTGATCCATACACAGATTATATTTACCAGCCTCCTCTCCCCCCCCCCCCCCCCCCACATAGCTTACTCCAAGTAATGGAGAAAATCTCATTGTCAGAAAAGATACACCCTGTCCCTATATCATCAGTGCTCAAAAATCAGCTGTTTATAGCTGATGAATTCAGAATATATACTACAGATGGATAAGCTGGTTCTGTCGTTCAGTGAAAGTAAGGATAGAAACCGTTGAGCACCATTATGTATTTTTTTCTCTCCTGCTTCTGGAGAATCAGCACTTTCCCTTGTAATAGAGCTTGAAAATTCTGTTGTGTGCAGTTTAGGATCTCTTGTTATGTTCAGCTTCATTAGCCTCTATGTTTGATTTTCTTGTATAAGTGCTTTATAATGGCGAGAAAAGGCTTCAGAACCTTTTATTAATGGAAACAGTGTCGTCACATTTGATGTTTCATTGCAACAGGGTATAACACAAGTTAATTGAAATAACAGTCCAAGTTTACAGCTTCATTTTAAGAAATGTGTGCATGCTCAAACTGTTAAATTATCTGTAAAAATAAACTGATGTTAGAATTTTTCTTCTTTGTTTAGCAGCACAACCAAAAAAAATTGATTATATAAGGATTAGAGCTGGACATCTAATCTTTTTTGTATCCATGGGTCATTTACTTGCACCCTGAAGCCCTCTATACAATTAAAGTTGGAAAACTCACCAACACTTCTTGGCTTAAGCACTCATTTTGTCTAATTAATTTCTTATATGAATACTTCAAATAGTTAAATAAATTAGTTTTCTTTTCTCCAAATGAGGCTTCTTCTTAAATCACCAGACCTATTCATTTTAAGCAGATAATCTTAGTCAAGTATGAGATATGGACTCAAATCAAAACTTTTTTTTAACAAATATTCTTTTTTAGGCTGACTGACTATAGGCTATAGCGTTGACACTCTTAAGACAGGCAATGATCAAAATATCAAGTGACCTGACCAAATCTGTAACAAAGGATTTGAAGTAATTAGCTAGAATTCTTCTATAGTTAAATAATACTGGGGAATGTTTAGTTCCATGAACATCCACTCTACCGGCCAGAGATTGCTGTTTTCTGCAGGTTGATTTTCAATGTTCATGAACAGGTAAAGAGGATTTCCAAAACTTCAGTAGTCTCTCAATACAGCAATGGACTTTCCTTAAATAATGAAATACATAATGAAAATAGGCCCTTTGGTTCAACCTATCCATGGAGACCAAGTTGCCTACCTGTGCAAGTCCCATTTGCCAGCATTGGGCCCATATCCCTTAAACCCTTCATATTTATATACCTCTCTAAGTACCTTTTAAACATTGTATTTGTACCATCCTCTACCACTTGTACCACCATCTTCTGTGTAGGAAAAGTTGCCCCTCACATCCCCCGTAACATTTTAACTTAAATTCAAAGCTTAATTCTTAACTTAAACCTATTCTCTCTAGTTATCCTGCGAAAAAGACTGTAAGCATGCACTCTTTCGATGCCCCTCACTATATACCTCTATAAGGTCCCACTCAGCTTCCTGTGCTCTAGTCTGCCTGTCCTCTCATAATAACTCAAAGCCAAGCAAAGGCCTTGTAAATCTTTTCTGTGCCTTTTCCAGCTTAATGATATCCTTCCTATAGTTGGGTGGCAGAACTGCACGCTGTACTTATTCCCAAATGTGGTCTCACTAATGTCTTATGCAGTTACAATATGATGTGCCAAATCCCTTCCTCACCATCTTGTCATACCTGTTGCCATTTTTAAAGAACTATATAGTTGTATATCCCTCTGTGTCTCTGCTTTACAGCACTCTCCAGAGCCTTGCCACTTACTATGTAAATGCTGTCCTGGTTTAACTAATCAAAACTTCACACTTATCTAAGTTAAATTCCATCTGTTCAGATCCTTTTGATTTGCCTTCTTTGTTCTCTTCTTATGTCTTCTCTCAATTCTTCCTTTTCACATAGTTCATATTAACTCCCACCTTGCCAGGAGGCTTGATTTTCCAGAGCTATTAGGAATTCAGATTGAAAGTCAGCATATCAAACTGTTAAGTTAAATACCTATGCATTTGTATAATAATACTGGAATTTTAAGAGAATGGCCCAGCACATTAGTGCAATTACAAAGAATCCACTTTCTTAGGAGATGGTGAAGATTTGGCATGACATCAAGAAAATTGAGAAACTTCTATGGGTGTGAAATGGAGAGTATATTAACTCGCTGCATCAAAGCTAGTGTGGAAGCACCAATGCCCTTGAAAGGAAAATCCTACAAAAAGTATTGGATTCTGCCCAGTCCATCATAGGTAAAGCCCTCCCCATTATTGAGAACATCTACACAAAGTGTTGTGAACACCTCCCTCTGCAACTGGATCCTAGACTTCCTGACTGGGGGACCTCAGTCAGTCCGGATCGGGAACAGCATCTCCAACACCATCACACTGAGCACGGGGGCTCCCGAGGGTTGCGTGCTCAGTCCACTGCTGTTCACTCTGCTGACCCACGACTGTGCTGCAACACACAGCTCGAACCATATCATCAAGTTCGCTGATGACACCACCGTGGTGGGTCTCGTCAGGAAGAACGACGAGTCAGCTTACAGAGAGGAGGTGCAGCAGCTAACGGACTGGTGCAGAGCCAACAACCTGTCTCTTAATGTGAACAAAACAAAAAAGATGGTTGTTGACTTCAGGAGGGCACGGAGCAACCACTCCCCGCTGAACTTCGATGGCTCCTCGGTAGAGATCGTAAAAAGCACCAAATTTCTTGGTGTTCACCTGATGGAGAATCTCACCTGGTCCCTCAACACCAGCTCCATAGCAAAGAAAGCCCAGCAGCTTCTCTACTTTTTGCGAAGACTGAGGAAAGTCCATCTCCCACCCCACATCCTCATCACATTCTACATGGGTTGTATTGAGAGCATCCTGAGCAGCTGCATCACTGCCTGGTTCAGAAATTGCACCATCTCGGATCGCAAGACCCTGCAGCGGATAGTGAGGTCAGCTGAGAAGATCATCAGGGTCTCTCTTCCAGCCATCACGGACATTTACACTACACGCTGCATCTGCAAAGGAAACAGCATTATGAAGGACCCCATGCACCCCTCTTACAATCTCTTCTCCCTCCTGCCATCTGGGAAAAGGCTCCGAAGCATTCGGGCTCTCATGACCAGACTATGTAACAGTTTCTTCCCCCAAGCTATCAGACTCCTCAATACCTGAAGCCTGGACTAACATCTTGCCCTACTGTCTTGTTTATTATTTATTGTAAATGCCTACACTTTTTTGGTGCACTTTATGCAGTCCTTTGTAGGTCAGTAGTCTAGTGTAGCTTTCGCTGTGTTGTTTTTTTTTATTGCATAGTTCAATCTAGTTTTTTGTACTGTGTCATGTAACACCATGGTCCTGAAAAACGTTTCATTTTTACTGTGTACTATACCAGCAGTTATGGTCGAAATGACAATAAAAGTGACTTGACTTGATGGAGGGAAGTAGCTTCTATCTTCTGGGACACCCACTACCCAGGTCATGCTCTATTCTCGCTGCTGTGACCAGGAAGAATGTACAGGTACCTCAGGACTCATGCCACCAGTTACAGGAATAGTTGTTAACCCTCAAACATCAGACTCTTGATCCAAGGGGGATAACTTCACTTGCCTCATCATTGAAATGTTCCCACAACATTTGGACTTACTTTTAAGGATTCTTCAACTCATGTTCTCAATGTTTGTTTATTATTATAATTTCTTTCTTTTTGTATTCCTTCTGCCACTTCTTTGCCCATTCTCACAATTTGCCAAAGTCCTTCTGCAGACACCCTGCTTCCTCAACAGGACCTGCCCTGCCACCTATTTTCTTATCATCCACAAACTTGGCTAGAAAGCTATCAATTCCATCATTCAAATCATTGACATATAATGTGAAAAGAAGCGCTCCCAAAGCTGACCCCTGCGGAACACCACTAGTCACCAGCAGCCAGCCATAAAGGCCTCTTTATTGCCACTTTGCATCCTGCCAGACAGCCAATCTTCTATCTATACTAGTATTTTTCCTGTAACACTATGGGCTCTTATCTTGTTAAGCAGCCTCATCTGTGACACCTTGTAAAATGCCTTCTGAAAAGCCAAATAAACAACATCCACTGACACTCTTCTGTCTATCTTGCCTGTTATTTACTCAAAAAGTTTTAGCACCAATCTGATTTTCCGAATCTGCCTGCATATGGAATCCCTCCTGCCTGTCACAACATTGCCCTTTTTATGTGCCTTTTCTTTTTCCTGTTGTAATTTGTAGTCCATATCCTGTCTACTATTAGGAGGCCTGTCAACATCATTTCAAATTAGATATTGTTCTGTGATTTTGTTCTATACTGATCTGTGAATTGTTGATTTTTTTTAACTTCACCTTGATAATAGAAATGAAAAATGGAGTTTTCAAAGCTGGCTGTTGGCTTTGTAGAATCAATTTTTTTTAAGGTTAAAAAGTAAAGCAGAAATGTAAGCTTAATAACACCAATTTAAAATGCTATATGTGTTATATTTGGTCAACTTTTCTATTAATCCAAATTGAGGACAATAGAAATATTTGAGAGCGCCAATTTCTGTTCAACAGAAAATATGAAGAAAGCTTTAAACTTGCTCTCCCTTGTCAGCACTCTTCTGTCTTGTGAAGTAATACAATGCAGCTGACTTGAAAACATTTTTGTCATAATCACTGACCCTGCAAATGTTGTGACATTACCTTTGCCTAATTCAAATGACCTTTAACTTTCCTAGGGAAAAAAACATTCTGTTGCTTCAAAAAAATGTTAATGATGTTATTGTATTAATATCTTCCATATACAGGAATCAGCTTCTTGTTAATATTAGTTAATCACGATAATGAAAACTCTCAGATGAAATCTTTTCTTAATCAACTCAATTATGCCTTTTTTGATATGTTGTCTAATGCAAGATTTTATGATTTTTTTGGTTCATTTTGGACATCACAGGGAGCTACATTGCAAGATTTATCACCTGGAAGATGAATTGTAATGAAGAAAACAGCTATGTCTTATCCAGAAAATTTGCAGTACAATTGAGTGCTTACCCCACTTCTGAAAATTTGAATCACATTTTGCAAGGAACAGAGTTGCCCCTTAAATTAAGTCTGTTGTCATGCAGGTGGATTATGGCTAATTTACACCTGGACTCCCTTAAATCTGTATTCCTTGAAAATGTTAACCTAAGACTGAACTTAGTATTCTCTGGTCTTAAATTTTTCAATTAGCTCATCATCAACAGGAAAAAAATCAAGATTTTCACTGCCCATTATTTCCAGTTGTGCTTCTTAATCTAACTTACAAGCAGCCCAACTAAATTTTTCACTTAGCTAAGTGTTTTTGCTTGAAAGCTATAGCACTAGGATTACTCATTTTTATCTTTTTTCCAATAAATTATGAATAAATATTTTAATAAACTACCTGTGTGTTCTATAGAAAATTATGGAAGTGGAAGTTTCACTTTCAGAATTAATGTGACATTGGTCTTCTACAGTTATATATCACAATGATGCAGTGACCCAAAGCAGATGGAAAGAATTCAATGATCCTAGAACATTTTAAAGCACCATTACTGATATGCACTTAAGTCGATTAAAGCTGTTTTCAATATTCTGTAATACCAAATTGATTGATAGCATAGCACCAGTCTATGTATATTCTAGCAAACAGATTACAATAAGTACTAGCATATGTTGGTAGATAATGTATCTATGCAGATGGTCAATAAAAATTGTAACTTTCAAATTCCAAGGGACATTGTACACTTAAAGAGAGCTGGGGAATTGTTGAAAATGTGAACAGACACTTGAAAATAAATCAGTTGGTATATGGATGCGTAGCGCATGGAAGTTCAATGCTATTTTCTGTTTGTATTTTAGATGCCTGTTTGTTCTTACTACCTCAAAGGAATCTGCAGCAGCAATAACTGTCCTTACAGCCATGTGTATGTGTCAAGGAAGGCAGAAGTTTGCCAAGATTTCCTGAAAGGATACTGTCCACTAGGAGCAAAGGTATATAAAAGTGAACAGAAAAAAAAAGTTCATTTGTTAGAACTAATCAGTTACTAAAAGTTTTAATTTGGCTGTGGTAAGACACTTTTCAAAAATATTTGTGTTTTGTGCCTTTTGTTTTGCAGTGTGGTGGGAAGATAATGCTACTTTTTTTTATAGCATACTAACGTCCTTTCTGTTGTGCTTGGTTGAAAAAGATACCTTGTAGTTCCATCAATCAAATGAGGAAACTTCATATTTTCTTTGGGTCAATAGAAATGTGGACGTACTTTAAGTACTATGTGGTTGTAGAAAGAAATAGAAGATTGTCTGGTGTTGCATTATTACACTGCACCAGGGTTACTGATTTTCGTAGAATGATAAACCACATTTGCCTCAACAACCTGTTGCTTTCTTAGATAACCATGATCTGATCGCATGCAGAGTGCGGTCTTGCCAAAAGTAATGGTCAATGTTTGGAGCAGGAAGGTCTCCAGGAAATAAGACAACGGTAGCATGGAAAACTGAATCATGTGAGGGGGTGATTGACAAGCAAAATGTAACTGGCTTGAGCATAACATGTAAGCAAAAATGTGCAGAAGCAGATAAATCCAGAGCTAATATCAACTGTAAAGAAAAGTCAGGCTATTCTTTGAATGCATGTGGCATTGGCAGTAAGATAGGTGAGTTGAGAGCGCAGATAGTAAAACAAATATGATCTAATATCTATTACAAAGACATGTTCATAGGGTGATCAGAACAGGATGCTCAATATTCCTGATTATACAGTGTTCCAAAAGGGAAAAAAATCATTGTTAATCAAGAAACACATGAGAGCGGTATTGCATTCTGATAGAGATGATGAATAGTAATGTTAAATTAGATTGGTCGGAGTAAGAAGATCTGGGTGGGACTAGTGCACAGGCCCCCAAAATGTGGCCTCTCAAGACAGCAAAGTTTGTATGGGAAATATCTAGGAGTTGTTTGAAGGAAATTACATTTATCATAGGAGATTTTAATCTATGTATTGATCAGATGAACCAAATTGGCAAGGGTATCATAGAAGAAGAACGTGTTGAGTGCATCACAATTGCTTCTTATAACATTATGTTATGAAACCTACCTGGGAGAAGGCTACTTTCATTTTGGTCGTGAGTAATGAGGAAGCATTAATATGAGATCTTGTGGTTAAAGATTCCCTTGGGGGAGGGGTAGTGACCACAATATGATAGAATTCCACAAGAGCAAAACCACTGTCTTTAGTTTAAATAAGGGTGGTTGTGATGGTATGAAGGAAGATTGGGAAAATAAACAAGTCAGTAAAACAGGTCAGTAAATAAATAGTGGTAGATACTTAACCAGCTGGTCCAGCAGGAATTTATCCCAATTAGACAGAATATTCCATGAGAAAGAGGCACTGTCAGTGGTTAACAATGGAGATCAAGGATAATATTAAACTTAACAATAAGGCAGACAAAGTGCAGGGTCTAAGAAAATCTTAGGATCCAACTATAAAGGATTTTAAAAATCTTTATAAGAAGGAAGAAATTTGGTTTTGGCAGAGAACTTACATACAGTCTCAAGGCAAACCATAAGAGTCTCTAAGAATCATCAAATTCAAGATCAGGTACTTCCTTAAGTCATTCTGTTCAACCTCCACAACTATAATTACTAGCTCAGTATTGCAACCAAATGCATTATGCCCACTTGGCACTACAATGGACTGGGTTTTTTTGGTATAACTGTTATTTCTTGTAAAAAGATGTGTACAGTTTTTTCTTCTGGATGTTATGTATCTGATGCTATGTGTATGTGATGCTATTGCAAGTAAGATTTTATTGCCTTGTGAAAATGTACAAGTATAAACTTGTCTTTGATATATAACTCGGAATATGGGACCTATATGAGGCTAGTGAATTAATAATAGGAATAAAAAAAAAGGCAACTGTTAAATTAATGATTTGCATAAGTCTTTCACTTTGGAGGATCCTGGAAATATGGCCTAATTTCAAATAACTGAGAGGAACTTGTAAAAATCCTAACAAAGTGTCATTAACATGGGAGAAAAACTCACAGGAACGAAGGCAGATCAGTCATCAGAACCTGATGGCCTGCACCCAAGGGTTTGAAAGGAAATGCCTGCAGAGATAGTTGACTCATTGGTTGAAATTTCAGATCTTGCAAAATTGCAAGTGGGTACCAAAAGTGTGAAAACTACCAATATGATTCTCTTGTTCAAAAGGGGAGGAAGACAGAAGACAGGGAACTGTAGTCAATTATTTTAACCTCTATTGTTGACAATATGCCAGAATCAATAATCAAATGGGCAATAACTAATCATTTTCGGAAAGCCAAGTATCAAATCAAGTCAACATAGTTTTATAAAAGGTAAATCATTTTTGACAAATTTGCTCATGTTTTTTGAAGATGTGACAGGGAGAATTGATAGAAGGTGCTTGTAGATGTGGTGCATTTACATTTGACTAAGTGCCACATATGCTGGCACATGAATTAAGAGCCGATAGTGTTACAGGAATGTGTGGCATCAGTTAATAACTGGCTGTCACACAGAAAACAAAGAATTGGCATAAATGGAACCTTTTCGGGCTGGATGATTGCAACAAGTAGAGTGCCATAGGGATTGGTTCTTTTGCTTTCAATTGTTTACAATAATAACCTATAGGAGGGAACAAACCCTAACGTTTACAAGTTTGGCAGTGATAAGAAAACAAGTAAAAGATTGTGTTGTGATGAGGGCATTGTGATTCTGCAATGGAATGTAGTGAGGTTGAGAGTGAAGTCATCCATTTCAGGGGAATGCAAAACTGGATTATTATTAGAAGGACCTAGATGTTCTAGTGCTAACAAAGGGATAGCAAATGGATCCAGCAGTAGGAAAACTTGCATGCAGCATTGTTAGACTTAATTATGAAGGGGCTGTTTAAGGTTTTGTTACACTTGTACGATGTTGGTGAGGCCCACACTTTCATTACAATGCTCAGTTCTGGTCAACTTATCTAACATGTATGGTAACATTGAAGACAGGTTAGAGAGATTAATGGAACTATTTCTTGGGTTAAGAAGGATGTCATATCAAAAGAGACTGGACAGTCTCTTTCTGTTCCTTGAAGTTTAGAAGCATGAGTAGAGAGCTTATTCAACCATATAAGATCATAAAATGGCTGGACTGGATAGATATTAATTTGTTCCCACTAGTGGGGCAGTCACCAGCAAGAGAACATACATAGCTACAAAATAAGGTGGTGGTTATTTAAAGCAAAGGTGCTCAGAAGTCTTTTCCTTCAGAGGATAGTGAATCTGTAGAATTATTTGTGCTCTATGTGGTGGAGACTAAGTCATTAGATATATTTAAAGTGGTGATTGATAAATTTTTCTAAGATCCAGGAATTGAAGGTTATGGGAAGCTGGCACAAAAGAGAAGCCAAGCCCTGTGTATAAGAGCCACAACCATATTGAATGGGGTGGGGTTGGGATGCAGCCTTGAAGCATGGTGTTTTGTTTGCTTTGGTGGTAAGTTCAATGACATGGTCAAGGACGAAGTTCTGCAAGCAAATAACAAGGACTTGGGAATAAAATGACAATACAGAACCTTAAAAGTAGTGATCATAGGATAACTACGTCTCATGGGAAATTGTATATAAAAGTAGGAAGGTAACGTCAATAAATATGAAATTGAAAATGTGATGAAAGAGGGCTTGACGTCTCTGAGGCAAGACACTTGGACTAATCTAGAGATGGTGGAACCTGCACAAGTTGGAAAACTTAACAGGCCAGGAAATATTTCACTGCAGTGAAGCTGTCTCAGTGCATTAAGGGAATTTGTCTTTAAAGAGTGAGAGGTAGAATTTAATATGGAAAGAAGGATGATCAGGTTTACTAAAAAAGAAGTTGTAAGTTTGAACATGGAATTACAGTACTGTGCAAAAGTCTTGGGCACCCATGTCAGAATCAGAATCAGGTTTATTATCACCGACATGTGACGTACATAGCTTGGGTGCCCAAGACTTTTGCACAGTACGGTATCTGACAATGTGGAGCAGAGAACAAGTTTGTAAACCTGGCGGGAGCAAAGAATGTTGGGAATGGCAAAGCTGGAGGTGCTGTGGGAGGTATGTAGGGCAGGTGGCAGAGGAGTGCCACCTCTGCAGTGGGTGCAAACAGACCCAGCCCTGAGACACCAGGCAAGGTCATTTGATTCCGAACAGTTGGCTTCTTGATCATTACAAAATGTCTCTCTGGTGCTTCCTGCCCTCTCCCTTCCCCTTTTCCCAACCATGATTCTTCTCTCTCTGCCCTCTTCCCACTCTCAGACATCAATAGAGACCCATATCAGAATCAGATTTATCATCACTCACATAAGTCGTGATATTTCTTGAGACAACAGTATAGTATAATACTTAAAATTACTACAGTACTGTGCAAATGTCTTAAGCTCCCTAGCTATATTTTTCTTTAATGACATTCTGCACAGAGTAGGCCCTTCTAGTCCTTTGAGCCGTGCTGCAGAGCAATCCCACAATTAATCCTAACTAACCACGGGACAATTTAGTTAACCAATTAACCTATCAACCAGTACATCTTTGGACTGTGGAGAGGAAATCGGAGTGCCCAGATGAAACCCATATGGTCATGGGGAGAACGTATAAACTCCTTGCTGGCAGCAGCGGGAATTGAACTGGGGTCGCTGGTACTGTAAAGCCTTGTGCTAGCCACTACACCACTGTGCTGCCCCTACACTATGTACCTAAGACTTTTGCACAGTATTGTATATTAATGATAAAGGCTGAAACAAAGGCTAGAAATGTTTAATTGTATATTTTCTTGGAATGCAGAGAATACAGAACAGCACAGGCCTTTCGACCCACAATGATTTGCTGACCCTTCGACCCAAGATCAATCTAACCATTCCCTCCCACATAGCCCTCCATTTTTCTATCATCCATGTGCCTAGGAGTCTCTTAAATGTCTTTAATGTATATGCCTCAGCCACCAGCCCTGGCAGCACTTTCCATGCATTTACTACTCTCTGTGTATCTGACATTCCCCCAACCACCCCTCCCATACTTTCCTCCAATCATCTTAAAGTTATGCCCCCTTGCTTTAGCCTTTTCCACCCGGTGGTTAAAAAAAAGCTATCTGTCCAGTTGATCTATGTCTTTTATCATCGTGTATGCCTCTATTAAATTACCTCTCATCCTCAGCCTCTCCAAAGAGAAAAGCCATAGGTTGCTCAAACTATCCTCACAGACATGCTTTCCTATCCAGGCAAAGTCATGATAAATCTGCTTTGCACCCTTTCTAAAGCTTGAGCAACAACACATCATCTGTTTGGGTTAGTTGCAGCCTTCCAGATTTGTTACTGTGTTCTAGGTAGCTTGCTTTTACTTTGTCTGTGTCAGAACTGGTAGTCATCCTGCTATCATTTTGCTGTAGTTTTTCCGCCCCCTTTAATCCATCTGGCCTCTCCCCAAAGCTCTGCACTGGGAAACATATAACCCAGAAAGAGCGGCTGAATGGTTTCTCACTACTATATTAATCCCTTTGGTTTCACATTATCAGAGATATTCCCTTTGTTTACCCTTCACTTCCTATCTTCTCTGCAACTGAGAACTAACTTTTGAAGCTTTGACAAAGAAAGGTTCTCAGATCTGAAACATTCCCTCTCTCCCTTTCCTCAGATGTACCCTGACCCGATGAGTGCTGTCAGCATCGTTTCTGTTTATTTGAAATACATGAAATTACATTATTAAAACAGGGCTTCACAATGAGAAATGTTAAGTGAACCACCACCAAGGCAACGTGCAGAGATCACCTCTGTTATGAATCCCGTAACTGGAGAACTTACCAGCAAAGATAGAGAGGTCCGTTGAAGTCTGATGTCACTATTTTCAAACGTTTTATTTATAAAGGGACACAAAAGTAGGGTTAATACATACATTCAGATAATGCACATCGTCAACACTCAATCTAAAGCGCGGGTATAGTAATAATCATCATTAAGAAGTGAGCTCTGCTGATGTCTAGGGGTTAATAGATTGTCCGTTGGAAATATAAAAGTCACTCAGAAGGCTGCCGGCCTCAGCCCTTTGAAAATCGCTGGGTTTCACGTGGGGCGACCGAGAGAGAGAGATTGGGGGCAGAAGAGAAAGAACTTGCCGATTCTTGATGAATCTTCCGTGAAATCGGGGGAGCGTTGGTTCCCTCTCCCCGATGTTAGTTAAAAGCGGTTTTCTGTGATTCCAGCCACAAATTCCAATCCCGGAATCTAACGCACGTGGCTTCCTTCAGAATGGCTTCCCGCTGCTGCGGGATCACTCTCTCGTGTCTTCTTGGTGTGTCTGAGGGGCTGTCCCCCTGAGACTCTCCTTTATACTTCCTCACGGGGTCGCAGGTGTCAATCAGGTTGGGGTGATGCAATCTCTCTCTCAACCAGCCCACCTTGCCCGAGGGCTTTTCACGTGGTCTCCATGAGACAATAGTTGCTGGCATCTTATTCTGTAAACCGGGTGGGACGTGCAATTTGGCACGTTTCTCTCTCTCTCACTTCCTGGGTCTACTGACCCCCCCCCCCGCCAACGGGTGCTCTTGCGATTCTCACGAAGGAGGGGGCTGGGATCATAACACCTCCCCTCTTAAAACGTTTTTACCAGCGGTTAAAACAGAGTGGTACACAGTCTTACAGGGGTTTTGAATCTAACACAATACACAAGTTTTTCTTTACACAGAGTACTACCGTTATACATTCAAGTCAGTATCTAAATAGTTAACGATTACAGTGTCCCTTCCTTTAATATCTTACATTGCGAACCGTACATCAAACTTCAATTCAATAACCACCTATTTATTCTTTTTTCTCCTAAGCAACAAAACTAAGGAGGTGTGACCTTAGCTTAGGTACATTTTCAAAAGTTTACGCGAATACTAATCGTTTCAGTTGTTTAACTTAACCGGCAGGTCTCCAAAGGGCTGTCTTTATTATTCACAGGCTTTGGCACAAACCCGTTCAACCTGCTTGGCTGTCTAACAATGGCATCCCCATTAACCGTCGCCTCTTTTCCGGCGAGCCCCCCCGTGGGGAACTTGAGTAGTTTTGCGTGGTGAACTCCCACCCGCCCCGTTCATCGGGGTTACTTTAGCAACACCATGCCCCAGACTTAGACCATCTCCACCCAATTCTGTGATTTCACCCAGGTGGCTGGCCCTTTTATCAGTTTCCTTCAGGCTATTGGTGTTTGATTCGAACTCTTCGCTCAAGTAGCCTGTCGAAGGCAGCCTTTTCACACCCCATCCTGGCATTACAATAGAGTGGGGGACCCCGCTATTCCCCGGCTCACTCTGTGAGCGATCTGCCAGGTTTAAGATTTCTTCCTTCGATTTGGAAACTACAGACTTTTCATTTCCTTCGCTGACAATCCTCAACCCCCCCATTCTTAAATTCGGCGTTAACTTTGAACCCACCTTCGAGTACAAACACCAGGGAACTCACACTTCTCCTGGTTACCAAGGTTAACCCTTTTCCCACTGAACCAAGTCTATCTAACCCACAAGGACGGCCGCCCCGTTCCACTGGATCAGATACCTCAGACTTCTTCTGAGCTCCGTTACCAGGTTCAGCACCTCGTGCATCCCCATCTCGGACACACTCAAACGGGACATTGGCCTCTTCCAGGCTTTCAACACCCGTACCTTTTTCAAATTCTAACTTCCCCCGATCCTCCCAGTTACTCTCTGGGCAGCTCCCACCCGGGGAAGGCGCAACCCTGCAAGCTGAAACAATCTCCTCGGCCCTTTCAGCAGACCCCTTCGAGGCAAGGGTATCCTTTCCATCTAGGACTGCCCTCCTCTCATTATCGGGAACACCTTTAGAACTCTCAAGTTCTTCAAACAACTCTGCCAAACCAGACAGATCATCCATGTCCAACTCTGGACCTTTTAACAGCTTTATCTGTTTCTCATCGTTATTTCCTACCTTTAGGACCTTTCTCTTCGCTAAAGGCAGATCTATCTCCTTTCCCTTACGCCCTTTCACTTTACTACTCTTCGTCTTACCACCCTCTAAACCCGCATGGCACAGGGTCAGCAAAGACCTCTCAGCCAAATCAAAACTGGCCAGATTTAAACTGCTCTCGTTCACAGCTCTCTCTCTCGACAGGCTGCGAGTGACCGCGCCGGCGAGATAGTCCTTGGGCGCTAGGGACGGGGCCACCACACTCGCCGGTCGCCAGGTCGGCAGCATGGCTGACCAAACCTTATCCCCTGCTAAGTCGTTTCCCAGCAGGATGTCCACGTCAGCTCTCGGGAATTCTGAGGGCACCCCTATTTCAACTGATCCATACACCAGCTCACAATCTAGAATGACCTTATATAAGGGCACCATTTCTATCTGTTTATTTATTCCTTCCACCTTTACCATGCTCGTTTCTCGACCAAATTCTAGTACCTTACGGCTAACCAGGGATAGTTCAGCGCCCATATCTCTCCAGATTCGTACGGGAACTGGTGTGTCTCCCTCCGTCACAGACACGGTTCCGTGTGACAGACAACTCCCAGAGCCTTCTCGTACTCTGTCTACCCTCAGCTCTCTGGTCGATTTGCTGATTACCACGGCACACCTGATAGGGACTGTGGCTTTCCCTCTTCCTACCTCCTTCCTCGGAGCAAAGCATCGAGATGCAATGTGCCCCTCCTTCCCACAATTTAAACAGGTCAAACCCGGAACCCTCTGGCCGTCTTGCCTTTCCCCCTCAACCTTACCATGAGCTCCCGGTGGGACCTCTGCCTCATTCGTCGGACTTTCTCGATCGTTCCCACGGTCTCTCTGGGGACCTTTATTCGAGGGAGTCTTTGTCTTGTGGGTTAGGACATATTCGTCCGCCAACCTGGCAAATTCTGAAATGGACTTATCCGGCTTCTCATTCAAATACACCCGGATCTCCTCCGGAACACAACTTTTAAATTCCTCAATCAAAAACAACTCCCTGAGACGCCCATAATCCTCGTCCACTCCTTCCGCGGTGCACCAACGGTCCAAGAGCACCCCCTTCTCATGGGCTAGCTCGGTATACGTTTGATTCCACCCTTTCCTTAAATTTCTAAACTTTTGTCTATAGGCCTCAGGTACCAATTCGTAAGTCCATCTTTGCTGGTTTCCCGTCTGGCTACCCGCGTACCCAGATTCAAGTTTTTGATTTACAAGCCCGATTCACTGGCCTCCCAATTTGGTGTCAAATCCCGAGACGAGAACCCCAACTGTTATGAATCCCGTAACTGGAGAACTTACCAGCAAAGATAGAGAGGTCCGTTGAAGTCTGATGTCACTATTTTCAAACGTTTTATTTATAAAGGGACATAAAAGTAGGGTTAATACATACATTCAGATAATGCACATCGTCAACACTCAATCTAAAGCGCGGGTATAGTAATAATCATCATTAAGAAGTGAGCTCTGCTGATGTCTAGGGGTTAATAGATTGTCCGTTGGAAATATAAAAGTCACTCAGAAAGCCTGCAGGCCTCAGCCCTTTGAAAATCGCTGGGTTTCACGTGGGGCGACCGAGAGAGAGAGATTGAGGGAGAAGATAAAGAACCTGCCGAGTCTTGATGAATCTTCCGTGAAATTGGGAGAGCGTTGGTTCCCTCTCCCCGATGTTAGTTAAAAGCGGTTTTCTGTGATTCCAGCCACAAATTCCAATCCCGGAATCTAACGCACGTGGCTTCCTTCAGAGTGGCTTCCCGCTGCTGCGGGATCACTCTCTCGTGTCTTCTTGGTGCATCTGAGAGGCTGTCCCCCTGAGACTCTCCTTTATACTTCCTCACGGGGTCGCAGGTGTCAATCAGGTTGGGATGATGCAATCTCTCTCTCAACCAGCCCACCTGGCCCGAGGGCTTTTCACGTGGTCTCCATGAGACAATAGTCGCTGGCATCTTATTCTGTATCCCGGGTGGGACGTGCAATTTGGCACGTTTCTCTCTCTCTCACTTCCTCGGTCTACTGACCCCCCCCCCCCCCAACGGGTGCTCTTGCGATTCTCACAAAAGAGGGGGCTGGGATCATAACACCTGTAGGGACTCTTATTGGGCAGTTTTGTAACCACTCAGTGCTGAGATGTGGAACTAAGGGCCAAACCTTTGCTAGTACATTGAGTGCGGGTGGCACTGAGGACCAGAAGCTGATGCTCCCATGTTGTCAAACAATGAGAATCCAGTGATGAAAGCTGTTGTCTGCCTGTCAGTCTACTAGGCTGAACCAGATATTTCTCAGCTTAATGATTTCCCAATGGTAACAAGCTCATCAACCAGTGATCGCTGTTGCCTTCTTTACATTGTTTTATTAGAGAAATCTCTAGGCTGCACAGAGCTGTAAGGCCAGAGGAAGAGTGGACAGTTTTCATCACATGCAAGAGGGAAATAGTAGAAATGTGTCTACATGTGAAACAGCTTTTATTAGTCCATGATAGTGCTCCACTTATCACACTGACCTAGGTGTAACCATAGAACTATAAAGCATTACAGCAAAGAAAAAGGCCTTTTGGCCCTTCTTGGCTGTGCTGAACCGTTTCTCTGCCTAGTCCCACTGACCTGCGCCTGGCCCATATCCCTCCATACACCTCTCATCCATGTACCTATCCAAGTTTTTCTTAAATGTTAAAAGTGAGCCTGCATTTACAACTCAATGTGGCAGCTCATTCTACACTCCCACTACTCTCTGTGTGAGGAAGTCCCCCCACAATGTTCCCTTTAAATTTTTCTCCCTTCACCCTTAACCCATGTCTTCTGGTTTTTTTTCTCCCCTAGCCTCAGTGGAAAAAGCCTGGTTGCATTCACTCTATCTATACCAACCATAATTTTATATACCTCTATCAAATCTCCCCTCATTCTTCTACATTCCAGGGAGTAAAGTCCTAACCTATTCAACCTTCCTCTGTAACTCAGTTTCTCAAGTCCCGGCAACATCTTTTGTAAACCTTCTCTGCACTCTTTCAACCTTATTAATATCCTTCCTGTAATTCAGCAACCAAAACTGTACACAATACTCTAAATTCAGCCTCACCAATGCCTTATACAGCCTCACCATAACATTCCAACTCTTATACTCAATACTTTGATTTATAAAGGCCAATGTACCAAAAGATCTCTTTACTACCCTATCTACCTGTGATGCCACTTCTAGGGAATTTTGTATCTGTATTCCCAGATCCCTCTGTTCTACTGCACTCCTCAGTGCCCTTTTGCAGCAGCACAATTTGTGCAGGCCTCTCCACCACCAACCCTCACAAGCAAGCTGTGCTCATTGCTTCGGTGATATACTCCACATCAAACCATGGGTTGATGAGATCATCAATTCATTATGGTGGGAACTCCTAGGGTTCAGGGTTTTGTGCCAGGTTCCCAGCACAGCAATCGTGAGGGGCTTATGTATCCATGAGTGTTCAGCCTGCTGGTTTGAGAGCTCTAACAAACTAGTACTCTGCAGAATGATATGAGGTAGGGTACCACAGTACCTCAGTGTTAGGTGGATAGAACAGAGGAGCATTAGAGGCACAAAATTATTGAAATCCATTCTATAAGGAAAGAATAAGGGATCAAAACAAAAATATTCTGAACTAATGCAAAGGGGGATTAAAAGTATCTAGGCTGTCATGGATGTTGAAAAACATAAAAGATAGAACAAAGTATGAAAGGACAATGCATGATTTAAAGCAGTAGATCATTATCACAATCACTTTCAAAGAAAAGTGACTATACCTGATGAGTACTTGGAGTGCTCCTGAAGTTATAAAATGTGCTTTATAAATCCTTCCTGTGGTGCTCAATATTTAAAGAGAAGGAAATTGCATAATTTTACCACATGAATAGAAAAATCTGTGTGTGTGTTGAGATCTTACCATCATGCACAATAACATGCAGGTGCTGACTACTGTTTTTATAGCTATCCTGTAAAAATAGTGGGGTGGTTAGAAAAATGTCTTGTCTGCTCTCAAGAGGATTAAAGCTTTTCTATAAATATATATGCAAAGTGATGATCTTGTAAATATTTTCCCAAAGAGACTGAATGTCATTCTGGGTCTTCAGAGGGTTAAATAAAACTCTCTAAATAACACCAAAAGTGCTGACTGTTATTGCTGACATAACCTCTGTAGAAAGCCAGAGAGAATTAATGGAATTTTGTGAATCAAAGGAAAATTATTAATTGTCTGATTCCATTAAAAAATGCTCACAAAATACTCCATTGTGATGTTGTCCCAGTGGGTGTTACATGTATCTTTTTTAAATCTTATGTTACTTTTCTGTTTTCTTAGAATCACTAATTGACATGGTTGCACCTTTAAACTGTTAATGAGGTACCACATCATTGGGTAGCCTAGGCATTTCAGGACACCAGCAAGTTCAGTGTTAGCTTCTCTCCTCCATCTCAGTCTTCTCGATTTTCCCCCTGGGTGTATTGATTTCCCTTTTCAGTTGTGACCTGCTGTCTGTGTTACAAAGGGGAAATGTTGCTACTCTTTAACAAGAATTATTGCTAAGGTATAGGGTAGTTTTTCAGCAATTCCTTCAAGCTCAGGATTGTTGACCAGCGCACTTATGCCTCTGTATTTGTTTGAGATGGACCATGTTCATCTTAATATTTTGCCATGATTCAGATATTGGTAATTTTGCATGCACTAATTGCCCCCAGTAAATGGATTCATCAGGAACTAGGCTTGACTGCTTGCAGTATCCCTTCAGTTTTTGATTGACTTTAATTTGCAGAGGTATTTGCTTCATCTGTAGCCATAGGTGAAGCTCTAGAAAACTGGAAGATGACTAATACTGTACCCTTATTCAAGAAGGGCAGCACAGATAGACCAAGAAAGTCCAAGCCCACGAATCCGGCATCAGTAGTGGGTAAGTTACTGGAGGATATTCTGAAGGACATGAACTATCAACGTTTAGATAGGTAAGGTCCAATTAACATGGCATTGTGCAAAGGAAGTTGCATCTAACAAATTTCTTATTTATTTTTTGACGAGAGGCAGTGGAGATTATCATCTATGGTCTTTAGCAAAGCCTTTGATGAGGTCCAAAATGGTAAGCTAGTCTGGAAGGTTAGATTGCATAGAATCCAGGTAAAGATAGCTAATTGGATTCATAATTGGTTTAACAGTAAGAAGCAGAGAATGATAGTCAAAGGTTGTTTCTTGAACTGGAGGCCTGTGATTGGTATGCCACAGAGGTCAGTACTGGGGACTTTTGATGTTTATTATTTATATAAATGATTTGGATGTGAATGCACAAGGCATGGTTTATAAGTATGCAAATGAAACTAAAAAAGGTATTATAGTGTGCAGTGAAGAAGGTATTGAAAATTACAGGGAGATCAGCTAAGTATGTGGGCTAAGGACTGGTATATAACTTTTACTTCAGATAAGTATTGCATTTTGGGAAGTCAAGCCAGGGTACACTTTGTACAGTGAATGGTCAGGATGGTAAAACAGCTATTTGGCATACTGCCCTTCATCAATGAGGGTTCTGAGGTTAGGAGTTCGAACATAATGTTGCAGTTGTCCAAGATATTGGTGAGACCATAGTTGGGGTATTGTATAACTTAGGTTACCCTTTATAGGAAAGAAATCATTAACCTGGAAAGAGTGCAGAGATTTTTGAGCTTCCTATCAGGACTCAAGGCCCTGAGCTATAGGGAAAGGTTGGGCTGGCTGGGACTTCATTCCTTAGAATGTAGGATATTGAGGGATGATCTTAGATGTGTATAAAATTATGAGAGGTGTAGATAAGGTGAACACAATTAGTCTTTGTCCTAGGGAAGGGGAACTCAAGACTAGAGGGCATAGGTTTAAGGCAAGATGTGAAAGATTTAAAACGGAACTGAGGAACTACTTCTTCACGCAGAAGCACATGGAATAATCTAGCAGAGGAAGTGGTTGTGGCAGGGACAATAACAACATTTAAAAGACATTTGGATAAGTACATGGATAGAAGGAACTTAGAGGGATATGGGCCAAACATAGACAAATGGAGCTAACTTTTTGACACCATTGTCAGCATGGATGGGATGTTTCCATGCTGAATTACCCTGTGACTGTTAAAATGATTATCCTTATCAACTGATGGGATCTGTATTGATGGCATGTAAAATAAATTTTTCATGTGGCCATATTAAACTAATTCCATTTGTAGGTAGATTCGGTCCAATAATATATAAGCATCTTATCTGACTCAGGCTCGAGATTCAAATTCCATATCTTAGTATCAATATTGTTTTATTCTATCTCTGTGACATGATCTGCATCAGTTCCTGCTTTATTCTTCCTTTTACAACCTATATTGATGATCCAGCTGAGTGCCTTATAGTTTCATTTACATATATGTACATTTTTTCATATATATATATTGGGTTAAGCTTTTAATCTGATGATTTTTCCTGTATTTTCTTTAAGTCATACTTCACAATGACAAAGAATGAATATAGATGGGATTCCCTCTTTATGCCTCAGCAAAGAACTTGGAAAGAAAGTATTGCTTTGTATATATAATTAACCAGTTTGGCGTGCAGACACATAGGTAAAACACAAGTCTCCCAGAGAACTGTATCATTAATTCACAGAGCTGTGCAGTGAGCTACTTGATCCTGCTGATGTTAAACCATGTTTTATCACCATCTCATATTTTGTTGGCATTTTTCAGTCAGAAGTTGGATGAATGATTTTGTCCTATTAAAAGAAATAAGTATTTCAGTTTTTTTCTCTTTACAAGTCATATTGAATATGGCTTCAGAGATTATTCTATTTTCCAAAATCCTTTTCAAATATGCATTTTTACAGAGTCTTACCTCCTATGCAGCCCCAAAGTGCTGCATATTTGAGGCGTATTCACTGGTTTCATACTACCAAACGTATGAATTAATTGAAAAGCAAAATACTTCAGATGCTGAAAACCTCAGATAAAGAAATTCTGGAGATGCACATTAGCTCAGGCAGCATCTGTGGAAGCAAAACCTTTCTTCAAAACCTTAAAACTAAGTATTAGAGAGCAATAAAGATTGCATACCTCAAATGAAATGAGTCTCTTAATTCCATTTCTTAACACTTAAGAGAAGATTTGTTTGGAGGTGTTCAGAGTCTTAAAAGGTTTGAACTGAATAGAGTAAAACTAATGCCACTGGCAGAAATGCGAGGCATCAAAAGGTGACATTAAAGTGACCTGCAAAATATAAAAGGTCACATGAAGAAAATTCTTTTGCACAATAGAAAGGTGGTGGAAGCATATTGAACAATAATATCAAAATTCAAGTTCAAAGTAAATTTATTACTCAAGTACATATATGTCACACATACAACCCACAATTCATTTTAGTAAGCATTCACATTAAAAGAAACAAACCAAATGATAATAATAAGTATGGAGAACATGAAATGAGGAGTCCTTGAAAGTGAGTCTGTGGTGTGAGTGACTTTGAGTTATCCCTTCTGGCTTAAAACTCCAATGGTTGAGGGGTAATAACTGCGCCTAAACCTGGTGGTGTGTGTCCGGAGGTTCCTGTACTTCCTGATGCTGCAGCAAGAAGAAAGCATGGCTTGGATGGTGGAAGTCCTTGATGGATGCTGCTTTCCTGCGACAGCAGTCCATGGAGATGTGCTCAGTGGTGGGGAGGGTTTTACTCATGATGGACTGGGCTGTATATATACATGTAGGTTTTTCCATTCAAAGACATTGGTGTTGCCATACCACTCCATGCTACAACCAATCAATATACTCTCCACTGCATATCAATCGAAGCTTTTCAAAATTTTAGATGTCATGCCAAATCTTCACAAGCTCCTAAGGAAGTAGAGACACTGCCGTGCTTTCTTCATAATGACACTTGCATGCTGAACCCAGGAGAGTTCCTCTGACATGATAACATTGAGGAATTTAAAATTGCTGTCTCTCCCCACCTTTGATCCCCTGATGAAGACTTGCTCATGGACCTCCAGTTTTCTCCTCCTGTAGTCAATGATCAGCTCCTTGATCTTGGTGACATTGAGTGAGAGTTTTTGTGGTGCCACTCAAGCAGATTTTCAATCTCCCTTCTTTATGCTGATTGATCACCATCTTTGATTTGGCCAACAACAATGGCGTCATCAGCAAACTTAAATAAGGCACTGGAACTGTGCTTAACTTCACAGTCATAAGTATAAAGCGAGTAGAGGGAGCTAAGCACACAGCCTTATGGTGCACCTGTGTTGATGATGATTGTAGAGGAGATGTTGTTGACCATCCGAACAGACTGGGGTCTGCAAATGAGGAAAATGAGGATCTCATTGCACAAGGAGGTATTGAGGCCTAGGTCTTTGACATATTGATTTGTTTTGAGGAGATAATAGTATTGAATACCGAGTTGTTGTCAATGAAGAGCATCTTGATGTATGCATCTTCATTGTTTAAATGTTCCAGGGTTGAGTCAAGACCCAAAGGAATGACATCTGCTGCTGACCTGTTGTAATGGTAGGCAAATTGGAGTAGATCTAAGTTGCTGCTCAGGCAGGAGTTGATGTGTTTCATCACCAACCTCTCAAAGTACTTCATCAAAGTGGATATGAGTGCTTCTGGTCATTGAGGAAGTTACCACATTCTCCTTAGGCTCCAGTATAATTGAAACCTGTTTGAGGCAGGTGGGTACTTCAGACTGCCAAAGCAAGAGGTTAAAGATATCAGTGAACACTTTAGGTAATTGTTTAACCTGGTCTTTCATACTCGACCAGGTATCTCGTCTGAGCCAGATGCTTTCGGTGGGTGTATCCTCCTAAAGAATTCTCTCACGTCATCCTCAGAGACTGAAATCAGAGTCATTAGTTGATGAGTTTGGAATTGCCACTTCATGTATGAGATGATTTTCCAGAGGTCATACCTGGATCTTTTGAATTTTACAGGGTCACTAGACCTGAATGTCACTGACCTGGTGAATATTTCAAATAGAGTTGGATTATTGCTTGAAGGAAAGAAATTTATTGGCCACTAGGCATCTTTGCTTAATATTACCAATAGTTCTTTATATATTCTGAATATTATAGCTTTAAATACCTCTTATTTTGACATCAATGTTAATCTCTTAATCAGCTCGTGCTCTTATTTTTTTCTGGAACTATACCAGATGTTGACACTTGACTCCTTTTGCATCTTTTTGCAGTCTTAGAAATTTCAAATCTCAATCCCAGGCTATGAACTAATGTTGTTTTAACTACCGATCATTGTCTATGCTATGTCCTTTCACCAGGTTTCTCTCCAGTTTATAAAATATATCCAAATTAAAGAGATTAGGCAGTGAATTGCTGATTGATGTGTAATTTGATGTGTCATCTTGGCAATTATACGAATCATAGGATATTCAGCAAGAATCTCTGGCTTGGCTCTATTGATGACCTCACTGGAAGCATTAATCTGCTACATTTTCAGGATTTGCTCTTCTTTATTTTAGGGTACCAATCCTTGCTCCTTGAAAGATTTTTTTCTAAATTAAACCTTTATGTTTTTCAAAATATATTTACAGAAAGGATTTGCAGATGTGAATATAAGGTGCTATTTTACCACAGAAGACTCATTTCAAATACAGTAGATTGTATTTAATTGGATTATATCAAGATCAATACATTTTGGCCCAATTAAGTGGATGTCCCAATTAGCCAGATTCATAAAAATAGTTAAAAGGTTATTTTTTAAAAACTACCATTTAACTAAGTAATAAATTATGTATTTAAATGCAAAACAAAACAAATTGGAACACCATCAATACTACTGCATTGCTATTAAACAATATTAGTTCCTAATAGTTATCAACAAGAAGAATCAAACTAGTGTACGCTGCGGTGTTCTTTTGATTAATTGTAAATGAACAAAATAAATATAGACACCTAGTGTAGGCAATGGAGCGCCTTCATACAATGCTATCAACAATTGTATCCTCCAAATCTTAATTTTCATTGTAATATTCAAGACGGCTCTTGTTACCTTCAAATTCTTCATAATTCCTAACTTGTTCAGATAGTGAAATCATTTCAGTTTCAGTCCTAGCCATTTCTGGCATCTCCAAGCCTGAATGCTTTAACACACTGTTTGCAAAACAATTCTGAATTGTCTTTCTGTTTATTTCCCACCAATTAACAATGTCAAAAATGTCTGCTTTTTGAACACAAACACACCCAACTGATTCTATTATAAATTGTTCATTCTAAGCATCATATAAGGTCTAACAGCCATGCAAATACATGTGACCGACGCTAGGTAGAACCTTTTTGGTAAGTCTCCTTCCCCAATTAAGTGGCATATTGTTCCAAATTAATGAAGGAATCCTGGCTATTTTCTTAATCAGTTTTTTGTTCTTTAAGAATTGGCCCAAATAAGTGGCTGCCCCGATTAACTGATGGCCCAATTAACCAGAATCCATGTATATCCTATCTCAGCATGATATATCTTTGTGATTTAACAGTGATTTAAATTGGAGCACTAGTCAACTAATGGGAGACTAACTATCCATACTATAGTGCTGTATAAGATCACCAGTGCTGGTCAATGGTCAGATATCCTCATAAACTGTCAACAATTTTTCTTTAATTTTCCCCAGCATCATTTACTTGTCCTACTTTCAAATTAATTTCAAACCATTTACCCTGATAATTTATAAGGTAAAACAGTTTATAATTTCTGCTAAACTGTATCATGACATATTTTTAACCATTTGAGAGAACTGACATAAATGTGTTACTGATCCATGACTGTGCACATGACTAAATTAATCATGCATTAACCACTATCTAGTAAAGGAAATTGCCGTGCAATAGTGAATGATTGTTTGGTTGCATTACATGCACTGTTTAGCAGTAAGTAGTTCCTGATAAACAGCATAAATCTCCTTTTGACATGGCCTTTATCTCAAGTATGTTAGAATACAAAATCAAGGTAATAGTGCATCGGTTGCAAGGAGCCTTGGGCAAGCACTAGTCTATGTTAGTCTTGATACTAACTTATCAACATTTTAAGCCATTTTTCTAAATTGTGGGTTTAGTTTGTATTATTTTATTTCTGTTCCCTTGAGTTTTGACGATTGATTCAAGGTATTATAGATGGTAAAGAATTTTATTTTAGGGTAGTGAGAGAAGATTATTATGGAATATAGGACAAGCAGACATAAAATTTGAGTTGACCATTTACAGGTAAAATCAGGGAGCACATGAGAATTAATAGAAATTTATATTCTCCCTCAGCAGAGTCAATTGAATTTTTCAAGACATTGATTTTGTGATGGGTGTAAAGAAATTTAGATGTGAATATATGTCTTCATATAAACCAAAGTAAGGGAGATGCAGAACAGACAGTTGCGTGATTGTATCATTACCACTTTCGCATAAGCTTCTGGGTGAGTTAGCACCGTCATTGAGGTTTGATGTTACAATTTTGTGTACTGTAGTGCTGTTTTCCTAGCATGAGCTTGGCCTGATGTAATTAGTTGTGTAGCACCCAAAAAATAATCTCTGCCAGAAGTAAATAAATCAAGGTGATAAACAGTATTATCAGGAGCTTTTTCTCCAGCATTATAGCCTGTCTGCTGCCATCTGCTCTCAATCTGCTACTAGCAATAGTGATCTAGCATCCGCTCCAGTTTATTAAGTTCGTAAATCAAGGTGCAACTTTTTATTAATCGAATATCATTCTGGAGAACAGAAACAGCTCCAAGTTCCTCTTTTTCACAATACGTTTCTCCTCTTGGTCACTGTGTTCTTACAGCTGGAAGTTACTTTTGTGCCCAAAACTGTGGACTTCTCATTGACTTTCCAACCCTCCTTTTAGTGGTTTTCCTCTGCTCATTTTTTCTTTCTGCTACCAGCCAGTATTCCATTTTCTTCTGTCTGTTCCCAATAACACGCTGTCATTAAACTCATTCCTTTCGTGAAGTTCAACAGTTATTCTTTCAGGTCCAAATTTTCTTACTGTCTTGATCACTGTCTCTATAAATGCTGACACTGCTTAAAACTAAAGTTATTGACTTCAAAACATGAAAAATGCAGCTTAACTGTAACAAAAAGTGAATAAATCTCTCTATCTTTCAGTTCAATTCTTTTTCCATTTAAAGCTTTTGTCCATCACAGTTAGTGACTGAAAGCATTGCTTAATAGGCTGAACTAATTCTGGTATGAAGTAAGTGAAAAGAAAATTGGTTGGAGTTAAAACAAGTTACTGACTTCCCATTGCTTGATTTGTGTTACTGCCCAGAACACATTCTACTGTGCTAACTAACATTGTGGAAGTTGTATTTGTTCATTGTTCAAAGAAATTAAATGTAAAATGTTGGATAACTACTAAATTTTTGAAATTATGTGAGTAATCAATTACCTATATACTATTGTTCTGTGGGTTAGTGTACACTGTTTCTGGGTCATTCAAATGTAAGTCACAGACTATGTTTTAACATCTAATGAGTAAACTATGCACTTCTAGGCACTAGTCTTCCTGCAAGAGCCTTTAATGTCAAGAGAGGTGATGAATTTAGTCAAGAAGGAAAAGGAAAAGTATGTAGGCTAGATACAAACATGGCCCTTAAAGATTATAAAGAAGCCAGAAAAGGACTCAAGAAGGGAATTAGGGGCTATGGGTCCTTGGCAAGTAGGATTAAGTAGAATCCAAAGGCATTCTATAAATGCAACAAGAGAACTAGGGGAGGGTAGGACTACTCAAGGATAAAGGGGGAACATTTGCTTGGATGTGGGTGAGGTTCTTAAAAAGGGTACTTCACATCAGTGCTGACCAAATTGATATGCTAGGGCACCTCCAGGTAAAGGAGGAGGTAGTATTGGGTCTCTTGAAGAGCATTAAAGTGGATAAGTCCCCAGGACCTGATGAGATATACCCTAGGTTGTTGAGAGAGGCAAGTGAAGAGATTGCTGGGATGTTAAGCAACATCTTTGTGTCCTCTCTAGCCATAGGCAAGGTACCTGAGGACCGGCAAGTAACTAATGTTGTTCCATTGTTCAAGAAAGGGCCAGCAATAATCAAGGAAACTATAGACAAGAGAGTCTCACATCAGTGATAAGTTACTGGAGAAAATTCTTAGCAATAGAATCTGTGGTCATTTGGAAAATCATGGCCTAATTAGGGAGAGCCAGTATGGCTTTATTACAGGGGAAGTTGTGTCTTACTAGCTTGATGAAGTTTTTGACGAGATAGTGCAGGTGACTGATGAAGGTAAAGCTGTGGATGTTATCTACATGGATTGTAGTAAGGCATTTGAAAATCTCCCTTGTGAGGCTCATCCAGTCGATTAAGATGCATGAGATCCATGGTGAATTGGCTATTTGGATTTAGAACTGGCATGCCCACAGAAGACAGTATAGTTGTCATCTAGACTTATTCTCTCTGGGGCTCTGTGATTAGAGTTGTTCTACTGTTTGTGATCTATATAAATGACCTGGATGAATATATAGGTGGATGGATTAGTAAGTTTGCAGATAATATGAAGATTGGTGGTATTTTGGATAATGTAAGAAACTGGATATAGAATACAACAGGATATAGATCATTTGTAGATATGGGCAGAGAAATGGCAGATGAGGTTTAACCAGCCAAATGTGAAGTGTACCATGGTAGGTCAAATGCAAAGAGACAGTATACACTGTTAAGGGCAAGATCTAAAACAGTGTTGATGAGCAGAGGGATCTTGGGGTCCAAGTTCATAGCTCCCTGAAAGTGGCTACACAGGTTGATACCTTCTTGTTCTAGCTTCTTCCCTCTTCCTTTCCAGTTTTGGTGAAGGCTGTCGGACAAGACATCAATTGTTTGTTTATTTCCATAGATACTTCTAAACTTTGCCACAATTTTGTGTATGCTTCTCTGGATTTCCATCATCAGTAGAATCTCTTGTGTTTATGAGCAGCAAAAGAAGTCCCTTTCCCACCCTCCCAATCACCCAGCCGCCCATTCACACACAGAGACAGTCCTCCAACCCCAGGACTGGCTTCCTCCAGGCCTCCAATCCTTGGCCCTGGACTCTCAGGTTCGCACACATTAGCCTCCACTTCGGACTCTGCCTCCAGACTCACCATTCATGCATTTGACATTTGTGCCTAGACCCTGGGATTCACTGATCAGGGGGACCTTAGTACCTCAACATCCGGACCTACGTGGGCTTCTGACTTTGGTGACCTAGGACTTCCAACCCTTGTGACCTGGGTCCTCGTGACTCTTTATCTTCAGTCTTTGATCTTAAGTCTTCTACCTCTGGACATGCCGTACTCTGGACTTCGATCTTCAGCTTTGCCCCTCCGAACTTCACCAATGTCTTGCTGATTATTGGTTTGAAAGAGAAACTTGGAGCAAAGTTTATGGTCTGGAACCTTGGGAATGAGAATTCCACTTCACCTCATCATTCGTTCTCCTCACAAATCCTTGTATTGTTCTCTTCATTTTAAGATACCGATATTATCTTTTTGCCCTTCAAATCTGATAGCATGATCTCATCAAAAGTTGTCTACATATGAAAAAAAAATCAAAAAACGAAAACAACTAACACTGAAATATCATGAGAGAGGGGAAATTGAAGCTTGAAAAAATGTGCTTGCTTCATCCTGGTTTGTGACAGGATGCAAGTGTTACCAACCTTTTTTATACTGTAGACCAATACTATTGAGCAATGGGTCCATGGCCCCCAGGATTGGGAACCCCTGGGTTAGAGGAAGTTGGATACCTGCTTCGTATAAAATTCAAGGTCAGTCAAGCATCAAGCCACAGCTACAACCTATTGGTAGTACTTAAGCAGGTTTGCTAGATGTGGAGATAGAAAATGTAATGGAAAAGGAAAAAAAGCTTTTCCTTGAGTAGCTGACAGGAGATTTGATGTTGAATGTGGATTAGTGAAATGCATTAGTTAAATATGAATAGATATCTCATTGGGAGTGAAGATTACACAGATAATCACAGAGTTGATGGACTTTGTTAATAGACGTAATTGGTTAAATAGATTTGAAATTGTAGAAGATTGCTTAAAGAATAATCATATGTGTATCATTTTACAGGTTGCTTTATTAAAGACTTGGAACATTGACTTTACAAAGTTGGTTCTTAATTAAAAGAAATCTTACAATTGATGCTTTAACAATCTCTTATGGTGAGATTTGAAGCTCTATAGCTCTAGGTTTGGACTAGTGAAATGCAGGCTGATAGAACTCCACACTTATTTAATACTTGGGTCCTGCAGTTTCTTTGTAATTGTGAAAAAGAACTTTGCCTTCTTTTGAAGATGAAGGACTGGGTAAGGAAATGGATTTGAATCCTCTAAAATATAAAAACTGCAATTTAAAGTTAGTTATTATTTGGATGTTTCTTTAAAGATCATCAAACAAAATTTGATACTTAGTACACAAGAAGCAATGACTGTTGACAAAGGAAATAGAATAAGCTGTTCAGCCCCACATGCCTACTCCACCAGTCAATGAAATTATGGATGATTTATACTAACCCTCAAGTCAGATTCTTATATTATCATCAAAAGCAGAAGCAGAAAATGCTGGAATTATTCTCCGGGTCAGCCAAAATCTGTGGAAAAACAGAGTTTACACTTAATGTCCACGAGCCTTTAGGTAATCAACTGCCATAACTGTAAAATTAGAAATTGATCTGGGCTTAAATAGTATTTACAGAAAATCAACTCATTTCCAAGATGGCATTTTAAAAATGTGCTTTGTAAAATGTAGCAAAGTGCAAAAATAATTCAGAATAGTAAGTAGGTGGAAGTGAAAAGTAAATAACGTCAGCAGTCTACAAAAGCATGGAAGGATATGCAAAAAAGAATACCTAAAATTTGTAAGATCCTTTCCAAACTTTACATATATCCAATTTTATGAAAATTGCACTAATTCCTATAATATTCTGTCTTTAGATATCTTAGGGTTAGATGAAGATGGAAGATGGGACACTTATGTATGTAAATAGCTTAAATCATTTCACTTCAGATTGCTGCCCAGGCACTCTACAAAACAGCATACAGTCATGCCCCAATTTTCTTACGTATGCATTGTGCAAAGTCCCTGTGATAGCACAGTCACTCATAAAATTTATCATAGTTAACAGTCTATAGATAAATGTGTTAAAGCACCAAGTATAAATAAGACAGAAGTACAAATGAACCATGATGAATGAAGGAACGAGATGACTTGCTCCTGTTCGAGTTGCTTTTTTATTATTTATATTTTGCATTTATTTCTATCACTAATTGCACTTGAACTAAAGAGACAATTGAGAGCCAACCACATTGACGGGCTTGGAGTGACATGTAGGCAAGACCAGTTAAGAGTGGTCAATTTCCTTCACTATAGGATGCTGTTGAAACAGATGGGTTTTGACAACAAATCAGCAGTTACCTAACTTAGAAGGAGCATTTATTTAGTATTATGCAAATTAATTAGCTGTCTAACTAGAATCAAACTCATGTTTCTAGATAAGTAGACCAGAATTCTGTTATTAGTCCAATAACTTGACCACTGCCCTGCAGTCTGCAGTAAACTACCAAAATGAAAAGAAAGCATTAATGCTGTTTCGTAATGATCAATGGAAATTCTCAATAGTTCCCTTCTTGAAACTTTCAGAAACTCTGTTTCTTCACTAGAGCACATACTTTTAGGGATTTGATTGCACTGCAATGATAAATTTTGTTCTACTACATACTTATTTGAGGATGACTTTTAAGCCATAGTCCATCCATAATTATAGTCTACAAACACTTAGCCATGTGTTGTACTGACAGACCTCTTATCTGTAATTAACTAGAGTACAATGTTATTGAAGGACATTTATTTTTCTATGAATCATTGCATTTAATATTTCTGTTAATATGCTGCCCAATGCTATTGGTATCTGATAATAAACTAAGTAATACAAGTTACTAAACAATAGGATCAGAACAGTTGGTGTTTGGAATACTTCACATTATACAATGTACTGTTGAGCCTATTTTTAGTATAAGTTCTTTACTTTTGTTGATATTCGTGCCTGAGTCAAAAAAATATCAGCAACACTCTCATGTCTGCCTTACTAGCAAGACTAGCTACAATTGAATTCTGGCTATTAGACCCCAGAAATTTCTAGTGCAATCCTCATGTATGCTAATGCCTGGTAGCCTAGAGCAGGAAATTTTACTAATGCTTAAAATGGCATTACCAAACGTGTGAAGTATGTTCTAGTAGTCAAAAAGATGGGAGGTCTGACTAAAAATATCACTGAGGTAAATTGTGTTAAATTATCTCTGCAAACAGTGAAGAGGCAAGTGACGGCGAGGGTGAGTGGGCAAATGTATGGCAGATGCAGTTTAATGTGGATAAATGTGAAGTTATCCACTTTGGTGGCAAGAACAGGAGGGCAGATTACTATCTAAATGGAGCCAAGTTAGGAAAAGGGGAAGTACAACGAGATCTAGGTGTTCTTGTACATCAGTCAATGAAAGCAAGCATGCAGGTACAGCAGGCAGTGAAGAAAGCTAATGGCATGCTGGCCTTTATAACAAGAGGAATTGAGTATAGGAGTAAAGAGGTCCTTCTGCAGCTGTACAGGGCCCAGGTAAGACCCCACCTGGAGTATTGTGTGCAGTTTTGGTCTCCAGATTTGAGGAAAGACATTCTTGCTATTGAGGGAGTGCAGCGGAGGTTCACAAGGTTAATTCCCGGAATGGCGGAACTGTCATATGTTGAAAGATTGGAGCAACTGGGCTTGTATACACTGGAATTTAGAAGGATGAGAGGGGATCTGATTGAAACATATAAGATTATTAAGGGATTGGACACACTGGAGGCAGGAAGCATTTTCCCACTGATGAGTGAGTCCAGAACTAGAGGCCACAGTTTAAGAATAAGGGGTAGGCCATTTAGAACAGAGATGCGGAAAAACTTTTTCACCCAGAGAGTGGTGGATATGTGGAATGCTCTGCCCCAGAAGGCAGTGGAGGCCACGTCTCTGGATGCATTCAAGAGAGAGTTAGATAGAGCTCTTATAGATAGCGGGGTCAAGGGATATGGGGAGAGGGCAGGAACGGGGTACTGATTGTGTATGATCAGCCATGAACACAGTGAATGGTGGTGCTGGCTAGAAGGGCCGATTGGCCTACTCCCGCACCTACTGTCTATTGTCTATTGAGGCGAGTTCGGGGAATGAGCCGAGATGGTGTGTTGCAGAATCATTGTAGATGGAGTTCTGATGCCCATACAGATGGCCTGGGAGCGAGGTTGGATCACTCTGGACAGCAAACTGATTTGAAGAGCTGGAGTGGCTTCAGGCTTGGTGACAGAATCTGTGACCAGAGCAGGTCACTAGGCGACATGGTCCAGGCCCCGAATACTTCACAATAGGGTCCTAGTGTGAAGTATGATTCACTGTTTAGACAATTTAACTGCCGACCCAGGTGGGTCTGCAATATTCACTCCTCTCTCCAGGGTGTGCAGCCTTTTGCTATCCTGTTGTTGGGTCAATTTAAATGCTGGCCCAGATAGACAGAAAGGCAGGGTGTCGGTCGGGACGAGAATTGAATTAGCTTGTCTCCACAGTGGTTACTTCCATGGCACTAAGGCTGTGAAGACTGCCCTGGCTGCTGTGGTCTGTGCCCACTAATATAATGAACTGATAAGTAAGGCTTTGGGCATACTCTGGGCTGCTCTGGGGTTCGAATCTGAGGACTCAATTTTGGGTTGAAATGCTGTTGTTGTTTGCTTCAGTTGTTTATATGATGTTTTTCTTTCTCTTGCACATCAAGTGTTGATCTTTTATTTATGTTTTTTTTAATTGGTTTCTTTCGGGTTTCTTGCTTTGTGGCTTCTTGTGAGCAAGCCGATCTTAAGGTTGTATAATTTATACATTCTTTGATAATAAATGAATTTTGAATCTTAATATATTTTAAGATCCTACCATAATACAGAAGAGCTTTGACTAATTGTTACATTGCAATTATTGATGTGTTTAAGCAGCAATCTTGCACTAGGAGACTATTCAAATTATAACTGTGTTCCAAATGCTTACACTTCTTTGTCTTTCATGTACAAGATAGCATTATTATAAAATTGAGAATTGTGAAGTCGGGCTGAACATGGACATAAGAACTCTAGAGAGCGTGATCATACTTCTTGCACATAATCAAGATGCAAGCCATTAGATTTTGTTTGAAACCACCAACATTCAGTCAACTGGAACATGTCCCTGCCTTGAAATCCATGTGAAACATGAATTTTGTACAATGCTGACAGGTTCTTTGTTTGAACTTGGCAAGATAAAATCTGTAGGAAATATACTACTACTACCACGTTGACTCAGGCCTAGGGGGCCAGTGTTGGGCAAAGTAGGAAATGCAGAAGACTGATATTGAGGAGGAAAATTAAAAGACCTTGTTTTGGAAGCAAATACAGGGAGAGTAGCGTGGTAGGGTGAATTAAGGAAGAGTGATAACAAAATGAGTAGCTGCCATTTGTAAAGTTAAAGGAACAGAATAGTCAGCAGTCTGGTGCAAAGTATTAATGTGTTTTGAAGTTATGGCAAATTTTGGCAGAAGAAAAGGAATAAAAGGAAAGAGAATAAAGGGATAATACTACCAGTTTGAAATGTTGAACTTTTGGTAATAAAAGTGAGCTTACTGTTGAGTAGCAACAGTCCCATCCCTCTATGGTGACAACCAAGAGAGCTGGTCAATGTAAAGGCAGTGGGAGATTCTTTGTGTGGGCCAAATAACACCAGACACCAAGTGGACGATGGATGAACAAAGGAGGGAGAAAGATGAAACTATAGCTCTGTTTCTTCCTCTCTTGATAGGAGTGGTATTTCTAGCAACTCAGAAGTTACCTTTTGTCATTGAAACCATTCCTTGTTTCTGGATAATACTTTCTAGTAGATATTTTAAAAGAGGAGACCATAGACAGAACAGTTGTGTTTTCTTTTACCATTGACAGGATTTAAAACTACATGCTCAGTGTCACTCAGTCATTATTTCTCAATTTACTTCATCTATCCTTATGCAAGTGTTTACTGCACATTGAGCCTTTCCCTTTGAGCTCGATCCTTTATGCCTAAAGTTCAAAGAAGGTCAATGTTACTGAAATAGCACGAGGTGTCAACAAATCATGAGATTCACAGCCTACATTCATGTTTTAGGATTTACAAATAATTGCACAGGAACAATGTTGTGCAAAACATTTTAGTAATAAGTACTGAGATGTAATATATTAGTGGTTTAGATTTATGATGTTACCAAAGTTCTTACTTCAAAGTACTGCATCATACCAAAAAAAATTTCTAAATACTTGATTGTTATGACCACTTGTGATCATACAATAATTGTCAATCAACAACCAACACACCTAAGGATGAGCTGGGGACAGCCCACAAGAGTTGCCACACATTTCAGTGCCAACATAGCATGTCCACAATGCTCAGCACAACAATGTAGAACACAACAAGCAACAAAACATCAACAGCAAAACAAGACTTATTCTTCCCTCCTTCCCATCCACGCACATACACAGTCTAACCCCAAGAATCTTTTAATCTGGCGGACTAAAATTCAGATTCGGTCCCGCAGACATTTGGCCTTCAATTACCTCAGCGGACTCACAGAGATTCACAGACTCAGAACTCTGACAAACGAGCGTCAACTTCTGGACTTCTGATTTGACCCTTGAGCCTCAATACCCAGCCAGCATCGACCCCAGGACCTACCAATCACCATACACCGGGTCTTAAACTCCAGTCTCTCAGGTGTCAGGACCCGGAACAGTAGACCTCAACTCCAGTCCCACTGACTGGCAAGCCACATTTGGATCTTGTTCCTCTTACCCTCATGGAACACCGTATCTGCCAATAACACGTTGACTCTACCAGACTTCAGGTTTGATAGATTTTTACATAGTAGGGGTTATGGGCAAAAGGCAGGTAGCTGGAAATGAATCCGTGGCCAGATCAGTCATGATCTGATTGAATGGCGGAACAGGCTTGATGGGCCAAATGGCCTTCTCTTGCTCCTATTTCTTCATCCACATTGGTCTGCCAATATGACATCTGCTCTACATCGCAACTGCAGATGTTGCGTCACTTGCCTTCAAATGTGAAATGGAGGCTTAAGGCTTTGGCCTGTCCTTGTTTAGGACAAGGATTTCCCCACATCCTTGTCTTAAACCTTAACCTGGCCTGTAACTCCCACTCTGCCCCTAAATTCAACCCCATAAACCCAAAAAATCCATTAAACAATAACTGAAACTGAGTCAAGATAGCTTGACACCAGCTTGAAACCTGTTCCTGACAGGCCCTGCTCACTTTTTCTTGTAGTCAGTCACCTTGATGAGACTTTGCTAAATTGAAAAAACCAGCTTATGAGCCTACAATTCAAATCAGCTTTTGATTGAGCTCAAATACTTTCAGCCCAAAATTTTGGCAGTTTCTTTCCTTCCACGGGCACTCCTCAATCTGTTGAGTTCATCCAGAAGATTGTGTGTTGCTCTAGATTCCAATATCTCTTGAGTCTCCGCTCTGAAAGTTTTCTTTGTTGTGGCTACAGATTTACAGATTTTACAAAACCATAAATTTTCATTTCCAAAATGCTGACAAATTTCAGGCAATATATAGAGTAAGCCTAAATTTGATTCCTTTAGTTGTCATAAATCAGGAGCCTTGATGAAGACTGAATAAGAGCTATGAAATATATAAATTGTCTGAAACCCTGCATTATAGAATCAGAATCAGGTTTATTATCACTGATATATATGGTGAAACTTTTTGTTTTGCAGCAGCAGTATAGTGGAAAGACATGAAATTACTTTAAATCACAGATTTTAAAAATCATGCAAAAAGAGGAACAATGGGGTAGCATCAGTGGACTGTTAGGAAACCTGATACCGGAGGGAAGAAGTTGTTTTTGAATCACTGAGTGTGGGATTCCAACATAAAATTTACCATAAATTATTACAAAAAATAAATAATGCAAAATATGAACAGCAAGGTAGAGTTTATAGTTTTATGAACCAGTTCTGAAATTTGATGACAGGGAAATGAGCTATTTTTAAAATGTTGTGTATGGGTCTTCAGGTTTCTTTACCTTCTCCCCAATGCTAGTATACCATAACCATTAATTCAAATATCAACATTAACTGCACATTATTTTTTACTTAGACCTAAGATGTGGGAGCAGGATTAGGCTGCTCAGCCTATTGGTTCTGCTCTGCCATTCCATCAGGGGTGATTTATTAACTCTCTCAATCCCATTCTTCCGTCTTCTCACCATAACATTTGACACCTTGATTAACCAAGAACCTACCAGCCTCTGCTTTAAATATACCCAATGAGTTAACCTCCACAGCCATCTTTGGTAATGAATTCCACAGATTCCCCACCCACTGACAAAAGAAATTACTCCTCATCTCTGTTCTAAATGGCTATCCCTCTTTTCTGAGGCTATGTCCTCTGGTTCTAGATTTCACAACTATAGGAAATTTCCCCTCTACTTGTATTCTATCTTGGCCTTTCAATATTCAATAAGTTTCAATGAGATCCCCACCCCCCCATTATTCCAAACTCCAGTGAGTACAGGCCCAGAGTCATCAAACACTGCTCATATGTTAACACTTTCATTCCAGGAATCATTCACTTGATTCCCTCTCCAATGCCAGCACAACTTTTCTTAAATAAGGGGCCCAAAACTGCTCATAATGCTCTAAGTTTGGTCTGACCAATGCCTGTGGCACGGTAGCACACTGTTTTACAGTATCACTGACTCAAGTTCAATTCCTGCCGCTGCCTGTGAGGAATTTATACGTTCTCATGATTGCATGGGTTTCCTCTTGGTGCTCCGGTTTCCTCTCACAGTCCAAAGACATACAGGTTAATTGGTCATTGTCAATTGTCCCGTGATTAGGCTGTGGTTAAAACAGGTGTTGCGTGGCAACATGGCTCAAAGGGCCAGAACAGCCAATTCTGCACTGTATCTCAATAAATTAAGAAAATTATAAAGCCTCAGCATTACATTGTTGCTTTTATATTTTGGTCCTCTCAAAATGAATACTAACATAATTCATAATTTGCAACATGTTGCCTGTTATCATTCTATATATAGTGATTCCAGTTAATTTGAACATAGTAGGCTCAATTAAGTTACTGGCCCAATTAGCCAAAGTTTCATAGAAATTGTTTAAAAATTATATAAAAGCCAAACTACTATTTAACTACAAAGCAGATTATCTATTTAAATGAAATTCTGCATAAATTAGAACACTATCAATGCTACTACTACACTATAAATCTGTGTACTAGCTCCTAATAGTTATCAATGGAGGAATTCATCCATTGTACACTGGTCAGTTTTGATTGACTGTAAATGAACAAAATCAACATAGATTCCTCATATAGATAATGGACAGCCATGACCAGAAGCCTTCGTTTTCATTGTAAGATTCAAGATGATTGTTGATTCCTTCAAATTCTTCATAGTGCCTAAATTGTTGAAGTAGTAAAACTATTTCACATTCACTCATGGACATTTCCATCATCTCCAAAACTAAATGCTTAAAACTGCAGTGAACAAAACGGTTCTGAATTGTCATTCTGCTATATAGAAACTGTATGGCAATAGTCTCCTGCCCCAGTTAAGCAGTCTTGTGTCCCAATAAGCAGCTGCCCCAACTAACTAATGGCCCAATTAACTGGAATCACTGTCTAAACAGATTTTAGCCTTTAATCCATTGACTGTTATCCCACAATGAACCTCCAGCAGCTACCATTAACCAAGTCAAGTCAACTTTTATTGTCATTTCAACCATAACTGCTGGTAAGGTGCATAGTAAAAATGAGACAACGTTTTTCAGGGCCATGGTTTACATGACACAGTACAAAAAACTAGACTGAACTACGTAATAAAAAAAAAACACAGAGAAAGCTATACTAGACTACAGACCTACACTGGACTGCATAAAGTGCACAAAAACAATACCAGTATTACAATAAATAATAAACAGGACAGTAGGGCAAGGTGTCAGTCCAGGCTTCAGGTATTGAGGAGTCTGATAGCTTGGGGGAAGAAACTGTTATATAGTCTCGTCGTAAGAGCCCGAATGCTTTGGAGCCTTTTCCCAGACAGCAGGAGGGAGAAGACATTGTATGAGGGGTGCGTGAGGTCCTTCATAATGCTGTTTCCTTTGCGGATGCAGCGTGTAGTGTAAATGTCCGTGATGGCGGGAAGAGAGACCCTGATGATCTTCTCAGCTGACCTCATTATCCGCTGCAGGGCCTTGCGATCCGAGATGGTACAATTTCTGAACCAGGCAGTGATGCAGCTGCTCAGGATGCTCTCAATACAACCCCTGTAGAATGTGATGAGGATGGGAGGTGGGAGATGGACTTTCCTCAGCCTTCGCAAAAAGTAGAGACGCTGCTGGGCTTTCTTTGCTATGGAGCTAGTGTTGAGGGACCAGGTGAGATTCTCCATCAGGTGAACACCAAGAAATTTGGTGCTCTTTACAATCTCTACCGAGGAGCCATTGATGTTCAGTGGGGAGTGGTCGCTCCGTGCCCTCCTGAAGTCAACAACCATCTTTTTTGTTTTGTTTACATTAAGAGACAGGTTGTTGGCTCTGCACCAGTCCGTTAGCCGCTGCACCTCCTCTCTGTAAGCTGACTCGTCATTCTTGCTGATGAGACCCACCACGATGGTGTCTTCGGCGAACTTGATGATATGGTTCGAGCTGCTGCTAACCCAAGTCCTTAACCATACTACTTCCTTATACTTAAAGATTTATTATTTTCACATTACCTATTTAGATTTTCAATTGTCATTCATTCAGAGGTTTTCATTCTGCTATGGATGAACACCTCGCTGCCAAGGCTGAACACCTTGATCAGAATCCAGCTTATTATACTTACTTCCAGAGTTTCAATTATTCTATACATTAACTATCTGACATTCTCAATTATATTCTAGCTTGTAATAAGCATGCAAATATTCAATATTCTAGTTATAACCTACCTCAATTATTTAATTAAATTTTAGTGTGTAACTCATTCATAGATGTCTATTTTAATAGAAAGCATCCCATAATTCCTAGCATTTACTGCTCTTTGATTTCTAGAATTTTTTTTTCATTTCCTTTTAATGGAAGCACTTCTGTTTTTAACCCCTACTGATTTTAAATTGTCTGTAAGTTAGAAGTGGCCCCAGCAGAAAAACACCCGAGTTTTAAAAAAAGCGCAGAAAGTTGTTCTTGTGAAACTGGAAGCATTTAATTAGCAATTCTCACTCTGCTAGGTGAACCTCACTACCCAGTGTGTGTGATGATTTATGATCTCTAAGGTGTCTTTCAGCTTTTATGAGCTGAATTGATCCAGCAGGAATTTGATATCTGGAATTGAGAACATAGAAAAATAATGGACTCCACTGTGAAATTCCACTTTTGTAATCATCAAATATTTAGGATGGTAATACATCCTTTAACCAGGCTTGCACTTCCAAATTTGTCTAAACATTCTCAGCAGTTTATTGTTTCAGTCATTTCTTCAAAGCCCACAGAGCACAACAAAAAGGAATAAAGCACAATTGCTGGTCAAATCTGCCTATTGAACCTCACATCATGATTAACAGTATCAAGTTGGCTTGCAGGCTTCAGGCTCAGAGATATCTGCAACTGCTTTACTTGTACAATATACTGCCACCTATCAATGATCTGTGGAAGAAAGTATATTGGTTCATCGCATTTTGAGAATCACTATGATCCCCCAGCCTAAATTGGCAGCCATGTTTCCATGTTGTCGGGCCCTTAAAAGGAGCAAATCAACTCTTGCATTTGTTTTTTTATTCACAGTCTCTATTGCCTCTAGTTTTGATCTCTAAAGCTTACTCCCAGTTTGTTCTATTTCTCTCTTCTTCTCAATATCCTTTTTCAACATCTTCTTGACATCTTAAAATTGTCAGGTTTTTTTTGTGCTGCTTTGGAGTTGATTGACTTAAAGCCCAATAGTTTAAATTATAATTATCTGGAAATTAACCTACTGAGTACAGGATTTTACTTGGGAAGAATACAGAGGAAGAGAATTGTTGCAGTGTTTTGCACTCTGCTTTTGTATGTTTGCTGACAGAATGTCAGGAATTTATCCTCCAATTGTGAAGGCGCTCCTTTATGAGTTTCAGATATATATAAATAATCTCAAGACTATTTTATGACATGTAACAAATAATCTTTTTCAGTGCAAGAAGAAGCACACACTCATCTGTCCAGAATTCTCCAAGACTGGGAACTGCACACAGGGCTCCAAATGCAAACTGCAGCACAGGCAGCAAAAAAGCCATAAGCAAAAGCCTGCTTTTGAAGCAGCTCAGGGTGGAACAACGGATGAGGGCACAGGTTCAAAGCGGATCAGGCTTGCAGGCAATGCAGAAAGGTAATGCATTGTCATCACTATGGAGGCGTGAGACAAAATTTACATTTATTGGTAATATAATTTCTTGATCTATGAAAGGTGTGAATTCTGGAAAATACTTCATTATGAATTGAATTAAATTCAATTAAATAAAATGTTGTAAACTGTAAAGGCTGGATGAGAGGCATTAAATGTTTTTCAGTATAATGTGTTCCTATGTGCAGAGTGAGGTGCGATGTTCGTTACGGTGAAAAAATACTTCGTGAATTAAAAATGGATATCTAAAGAGTCAGCAATGTCACAGTAAAAATTATTAAATCAAATTTTGTACAATAAGATACTACAATACTTTAAAGAAAATTGTATCTGCAGATCCAGTGTGGTTAATGGTGCTTCCTTTGTTATAGAGTCTCAGGGACCAAGTAAGTCTTTGGCTATGGTAAATTAATTGGTATTAGTTGAGGTGGCAATTGTTTTACCCCAGTTTGTCAGCTGACTCCTTGAGCCAGAAAGATGAAAAAGAACAAACCAGATTTCAGCTTTTGGCCATCAAATGATCTGTGCTGACAAGTGTGTGAGCATTAGTTAAGAAGACTAAGCTTGGTCAAGTTGTCCTCAAATACATCTCAAATATCAGTATTTAATGGTAAAATTGCATGTTTTGTTTATGTATACTTGACCTTTGACTGAATATTGGTACATTGCAGAGTAATATAGGAAGAGAACAATCTAAGATCATTGGACCTTGAAGCCATCATCTCATTGATTGCGTATGGATCAAATGATCCTGCATGTGGGATCATATAATTATGTGGCATCCAAAATGCTTGCTAGTGTCAGTTTTCTGGGATTTCTTTAGGAACATTATTTTCTCAATCCCTTACAGAGACAAAGAGGTGTCAAGACAAGTTAATTCAATGGGAAGAACTGTTTCTTCATCTGACTCCGGGGAAGTTAGTAGTAGTAGCAACAGCAACTGCAGCCAACATGGACTTCCAGCATTTATTGCTCTTCACTCATCTGTATCTTCTGAAGAGAAGGTAGATTCTGAAGTGGAAGAGGAGAGAGAAAGTGAAGCTTTGGGTATGTATTGTAAAGATGTTGACATAGAAGTCAACAGTTTTTTTTAATCATGCAACAATATCAGTTCTGTTAAAAGTAGGTTTGTATTGGTTCTGTTGCTTACACACTCTTCCTTCCAAGCAGAAAACATTATAGCATTGAGTAGCAAGCTTGATTATCTATAAATGTTGGGTTACTGGGAACATTATAACTCAGTCAACTCAGCACAGTTCAATTCTAGAACTTTGTAGTTCTTCTTATAATATCAATAATATCAGTTCCTGGCACCTCTTACTAAAACAGACAGTTCATGCATTTGACGTCACACTCATCTTTGAAATGAGCTTCCAACCATGAATCTAAGACATCACCATTACTACCTGTTTCTAGCTGATTTGTTGAAACCTTATTCCATGCCAGTGTTATCCCTAGACTCAATTGTTCCAACACAGTCATTTTATCTTTTCCATAAATTTAAGGTAAATGTCCTGACTTGTGTTATGTTCTGTGCTCATGGACTTAGATTATTCCTGGGTATGCAACACCTCAAATCTCTCCATGACCTTTGTAATCTTTTCTCATTCTGTGACCCTCCACAGTATCTGCTATCTTTTAGTTCTGGCCTTTTCAGCATCCCAGATATTCACTCTTAACATATAACTGGCATCTGGTCAGCAAATTATGGGAAAGTTACGATTGCTCAGAAGCAACTGCAGAGGTGTTTTACATGGACACTGCCCGGACTGGAATACTTGACTTCCACCCCTGAAGTGTGTCTTTACATCATTCTTGTTAATGTCCCTATAAATTACTCTCTGTAATCTAACAGAATTTGATCTGCCGAAGTGTATTACCTCACACATGCCTCACTGCTCTGCCCATCTTTCCAGCTGGTCAATGTCTTGCTGTATCTTTAAACAAACTTCTTCATTACTTACCGCTCAAACAATTGAAAACTTGCAAATCATACACCCTATATTTTCATTCTAAGTCATTTATGTATATTACAAACAAAGAAGTTCCCCGTACTGATCCTTGTGGTATATTCTGAGGCCTGTTGCAAACTGGATACTGGAGGTCATGGCTCATTGGCTGGAGTTGAGTCTATAAATCAATGTGAGTCTGCAGGGGTGGTTGAAGCCCAATGTCCGAGTCTGTGGAAGTCCGAAGAAGATGGCCTCTCCTAGCGTTAGAAGACTGTCCACCTGGGTGGGAAGGAGGACTGGGGCTTGTTTTACTATTGTTGTTTTGTTGCTTATTGTGTTCTGTGTTGTTTAGTTGAACATTATGGGCATGCTCTGTTTTGGCGCTGGAATATGTGGTGACACTTGCACGGTGTCTCCAGTACACACTCGTGTATTGGTTGTTAATTCAAGCAACACATTTCACTTTATGTTTCTATGTACATGTGATAAATAAACTTGAACCTTAAATCTTGAGAAGGCAAAGATGAATCAAAGATAATTAGTTGCCTTTGTTAAGATAATATCATGCCAGATTAGTTTGGTTAAATATTTAGAGAGATAGCCAACTGTGATGATGAGGACAATGCAAATGTCAACTGCAATGACTTCTGGAAGGCCTTTAGCAAGATCTCTCTGAGAAGACTAATTCACAGGTCCAAAGGATGAGGATCTACAGTTCATTTTGCAGTTGAAATCTTGCAAGCACTGGTGTGCCACAGGGGTCAATGCGGACACTCTTGATGTTTGCTATATACAACAATAATCTTGATTTGATTGCATTAAGAGATATGATTACTTAATTTGAGATAGAAAATTGGTGGCTTTATTGACAGGTAATCTTCATTAGTGAATGATTTTTATGTGTTGTTAAAATGAGCAGAGTAATCACAGATGCTAGCAGAAGAGCTAAGCTAGACACAGTGAATGGTTTAATCCTTGGAACAGAGAAGATTTCCAAAGGTTCTAGTAGGTAAGGAAGACATACAGGATGATTGTGTTCATCTGCTGGGGATATAAAAACAAGGAGATTATAGTGCAATTATATAAAATATATATAATTGCTGGAGTAATGTGTGCATTCGTGATCACAACAGTTATAGAAAGTGTGTTTTCATTAAGATGCAGAGGAAATTCAAAGGTATGTTGACAGGAACAGAAGGTTTTCAAACAGGAGAAGATACAAGTAGGCTGGGTTTGTTTCTGAAAATGAAAGACAAAAATGCTGGAAATATGAAATAAAAGCCAAAGATACTAGAAAGGCTCAGCAGGTTGTAAAATATATCTAGAAAGAATGAAACTGATCAGGGGTCTGTGACCTGGAATGCTAATTTTATTTCTTTCCTGACATGTAGCCTGATCTGCTGAGTGTTTCCAGCATTTTCTGGATTTGTTTTCCTTTAAAATGAACAAGGCTAAAGGGAGATTTGTTTGAGATACACATAATTATAAGTGGAATATTGAACAAGAATTAGTTCTCCTTAGTAAAGAGGCATACAACTAACGAATAGAGGTATAAAGGGTAGAACATCTAGCGAGGACTTGAGGAAGAATTTTTCTTGCCCAGAGGATGGTTGAATTTTGGAACATACTGCCCAAGGAGGTATAGAGGAGACAGGTACTCTCACATTTAAGAAGTATTTAGACGAGCACTGAAACACCTAAGGATAGAAGGCTTTGGGCTGATCGCTAAGAAAGGGGGTTAATATTAAAAAGGAACTTGGTGGCTGGCATGAACATGGTATGCTAAAGGGCTGCTTCCATGTGTTGAACTCTGATGTTTAAATCCAAGGTTCCTTCAGAAGTCAGGGATGAGCCACAAAACTTGTTGATTGTTTTATTAAGCTTTGATAGAACAAAAGAACAGGAGCAGAAGCCATTAGTAGAAAACTTAAAGTCAAGAGACTAAGGTGCTAAGAAGATTAAGATGGCGCTGCTTTGTGTTAAGCTATTTTCTATGCATATAGAGATAATGAAAGTTCCATTCAAATTTGTAGATAAGACCAAAGAAAAAAAGCACTCATTCAAATACTGAAGTACCAAGTTAACCAATAAGAAAGCACTTGTTCTAATAATGCAGAATAAAGAAGATTCCAGAGCTTTCCAGAATTATACTTTGTATAACCACTATACTAAGGTATATTTAACTGTTATATCCATATAATTACTTAAAATACAAGCAGATAATTGATTGTTAAACTACTAAGAAAATAATTAATCAGGAGGATCCAACACTTAATTCTGAGATACCAAGTCTAAATGAACTAACAAGATTCCAGTGGCTTACGATTATTTATCAGAGGTGGTGATCTTCTATTAAAATAGTTTGAAACCAACATAAAATTGAGCCATGCTGATAACTTGACTGCACTACCTGTTGATCTTATACATAGAGTAATTTAATTATTTGTAGTTCAATTTGTTCACATAAGTGCACCAAAGTCTTGGGGAAACGAGCAGATGCTTCTGTTTACCAACTGTCCATTTAGTGGGGAGTAAATAGTAGTATTCATCCCTGCAGTAGCCTGAGAGAGGAGAAGAAGGTGTATCTTTACAGCTCCAAGTGATTCCTTACGTAAACATTTTCCAGAGATATGCCACTTCAACTGGTTATAAACAAGTGTTCAGCTCAGCAGGCAGCAGGCTTTTGAGTTCCCAGCACATGCCATTTTATTGTCATATTTCATGGTCATAATCATAATGGAAAGAGTTCACTACCAGCTTTTAACAGCATCACTGCACACACTTAACAGCTGAACAGATTTGTTTGACATATCGCTGGAGCATAGGTAATAAGGTGGTGCAGGGGATAAAATAGACTTTCCTCAAGTAATTGATAGTTTTTGGATGCTACCATGTCGTGCCTATGTCAGATAATAACTCAGATAAGAAAGCATTTTACTGCAAGGCTTATCATCAACGAATTGTAATATATCCAAAAACAAAACTGTATTTGTATTAACCCCTTTCTCTCCTCACTACACGATAAGATTTTTGGATTATTTTACTAGTTTTTCATTCATTCTCTGAAAGCATTGACTCCTAGTTGTACAGTTCCACAAGCACTTGATGTTCCTTGTAAAACAACAATGTGAGCATTAGCCTTCTGGCTCCCATCATCATCCACACATCAAGTTTTCAGCCAGGTGTTGCTGGATATTCATCAGCTAAAGAACCCTTATTCAGGAGTTATCTCTCCTGTAGCATGCCTGCCAAAGCAGCTATCACTAAGAAGGTTTTGTTTACTCAACAGACTGGGAGCGTCCTTGCCTGTTTGCCTCAGCTGTTTCCCAGTGATCTTAGTTAAGCCATTAGGGCAGCTGGCTAGTCACTTTTTTGGGACATTTTGAAGGAAACAAAGTCCCATTTATGCAGCATTTTCAACACTCAGCCATGGAAGCTAATTTGTGAAGTCCCATGAATAGCAATGAGATAATGAAGAAATTCAGTGGTAAAGGGGTCATGAAAGTTCACATTTGTGAATCATTTTTTATTTAGTATAAATTATAATTGTTCAGACCACCCTTCCTCTTAAGATGTCATCTCACAACCTTTTATCATATTCTAACAGAGAAAAGAGGTTGGTTTAACATTTCGTCCAAAATGGCATTTTAGGAGTGGACAATTATGCACTGGAATGAAAGACCATATTAAGAACTGAAACTGTGGAGTTGCAATGGGTCATATAGTATCTCCAAACTGCTTAGCCTTTATAATATAATTATGGCTGAGCCTCTAACCTCAACTTCACTTTACCCACCTGCTTATTTCAAACCACAATTTCCTGACTCAGAGCTGATGTTGGAACCATTGTACAAGACTGGCATTTGGAGTAGGTTGGCTTGATCTTGTTTTTGAACATCTTGTTTATAAATGCTATCAATTGTATGGTTTCAGAGCTGAGTGAATAGAAATTGAGATTTTTTTTTAGAAACAAAGTGGAAGTATTCAAGTTATAAAGAAATGATGGTACTGTAGTGGTGTGCTACACGCAGCGCTAAAATTACGACACGGAGTCGGTAACTGCAGTCGAAGGAAAAAACTTTATTCGAAATCCTCAGCCTCACTTTTAAGCCTCCCTCAACCTGCCCCCCGTGGCGCAGAGGCTCCAAAGCTCTGTGCTCGCAAACCCCCGTAGGCTATCTAATTGTGAGCCGGTTCGGATGTGCCAAGAAATGGGTCGCCACATAACCCCCCCCCAGAACCGGCGATACACCCCCCAATGTCCACAGTCTGGGCCGGAACCTGCTTGGGAGGTCAGCCTCTGCGTCGAGGTGCCGGAAACTCAGCCGGTTGCGCCAGGTCCACATGGGCCGGTTTGAGGCGGTCCACCGTGAAAACCTCCTCTTTCCCCCCAACGTCCAGCACGAACGTGGACCCGTTGTTCCGAAGCACCATAAACGGCCCCTCGTATGGCCGCTGCAGCCGTGGCCGATGCCCGCCCCTTCATACAAACACAAATTTACAGTTCTGCAGGTCTTTGGGTACGCAGGTCGGGTTCCGCCCGTGCTGTGAAGTGGGTATGGGGGCCAGGTTACCAAGCTTCTCGCGTAGTCTGCCCAGGACTGCTGCGGGATCTTCCTCTTGCCCCCGTGGGGCTGGTAGGAACTCCCCGGGGACGACCAGGGGCGCGCCGTATACCAACTCGGCCGACGAGGCGTGCAGGTCGTCCTTGGGCGCTGTGCGGATGCCGAGTAGGACCCAGGGAAGCTCGTCCGCCCAGTTGGCTCCTCGCAGGCGGGCAATGAGGGCCGACTTCAGGTGACGGTGGAAACGCTCCACTAGCCCGTTCGACTATGGGTGGTAGGCAGTTGTGTGGTGCAGCTGAGTCCCCAAAAGGCTGGCCATAGCTGACCACAGGCTGGAGGTGAACTGGGCGCCTCTGTCGGAAGTAATGTGGACCGGTACACCAAAGCGAGATATCCAGGTGGTGATCAGGGCTCGGGCGCAAGATTTGGAGGTGGTGTCGGTGAGCGGGACCACCCCTGGCCATCTTGTGAACCGGTCCACGATAGTCAGGAGGTGCCGCGCTCCGTGCGACACTGGCAGGGGGCCCACGATATCCACATGAATGTGGTCGAAACGCCGGTGGGCGGGATGGAACTGCTGCGGTGGGGCTTTGGTGTACCGCTGCACCTTGGCCGTCTGGCAGTGCATGCACGTTTTGGCCCATTCACTGACCTGTTTGCGGAGTCCGTGCCAAACGAACCTGCTGGAAACCATCCGGACAGTTGTCCGGATGGAGGGATGCGTCAAGTTATGAATGGAGTCGAAAACACGGCGCCACCAGGCTGTCGGGACGACGGGACGGGGCTGGCCGTTGGCGACGTCACAGAGTAGGGTCCTCTCACCCGGGCCTACGGGGAGGTCCTGGAGCTGCAAACCGGAGACTGCGGTTCTGTAACTCGGAATCTCCTCATCTGCCTGCTGTGCCTCTGCCAGTGCCTCAAAGTCTATCCCTTGGGAAAGGGCATGAACGGTAGGGCGAGAGAGCGCATCCGCCACGACATTGTCCTTACCCGAGACGTGCCGGACATCCGTCGTGTATTCAGAGATGTAGGACAGGTGGCGTTGCTGGCGGGACGACCAGGGGTCGGACGCTTTCGTAAACGTAAAGGTAAGCAGTTTGTGGTCCGTGAACGCGTTGAAGGGCTGACCTTCTAGGAAGTACCTGAAATGCCGGATTGCCAGATAGAGCGCCAACATTTCCCAATCGAAAGCACTGTACTTGAGCTCGGGTGGTCGCAGGCGTTTGCTGAAAAACGCCAGGGGTTGCCAGCGACCTGCGATGAGTTGCTCCAGCACCCCACCAACTGCCTTGTTAGATGCGTCCACTGTGAGGGCGGTAGGGGCGTCCATTCTGGGATGTACTAGCATTGCGGCGTTCGCCAAAGCTTCCTTCGTTTGAACGAAAGCGGCGGCGGACTCCTCGTCCCAGGTAATGTCCTTGCTCGGACCGGACATCAGGGCGAACAGGGGGCGCATGATCCGGGCAGCTGAAGGGAGGAAGCGGTGATAGAAATTGACCATAGCTACGAATTCCTGAAGGCCTTTGACCGTGGTGGGTCGGGGGAAGTGGCGGACCGCATCTACCTTAGCGGGCAGAGGGGTTGCCCCTTCTTTAGTAATCCTGTGGCCCAGGAAGTCAGTGGTATCGAGTCCGAACTGGCATTTGGCGGGGTTGATTGTAAGACCGTACTCACTCAGTCGGGTGCAGAGTTGACGGAGGTGGGACAGATGCTCCTGACGGCTGCTGCTGGCTATGAGGATGTCGTCCAAATAGATGAACGCGAAGTCCAGGTCCCATCCCACCGCGTCCATTAACCGCTGGAACGTCTGTGCGGCATTCTTCAGGCCGAACGGCATGCGGAGGAACTCGAAAAGGCCAAACGGGGTGATGAGAGCCGTTTTGGGGACGTCGTCAGGATGCATCGGGATTTGATGGTATCCCTGGACGAGGTCTACCTTGGAGAAGATCCGTGCGCCGTGCAGGTTTGCTGCAAAGTCCTGAATGTGCGGCACAGGGTAGCGGTCCGGTGTGGTAGCCTCGTTCAGCCTGCGGTAGTCGCCGCACGGTCTCCAGCCTCCCGTCGCTTTGGGCACCATGTGCAGGGGGGAGGCCCATGGGCTGTCGGACCACTGGATGATCCCCAATTCCTCCATCCTCTGGAACTCCTCCTTTGCCAGTCGGAGCCTGTCCAGGGGAAGCCGCCGAGCGTGGGCGTGGAGGGGTGGTCCCTGGGTCGGGATGTGGTGCTGTACGCCGTGTCGGGGCATGGCCGCTGTGAACTGCGGTGCCAGAACCGATGGGAAATCCGCCAGGACCCTGGTGAAGTCGTTGTCGGACAGCGTGATGGAGCCGAGGTGAGGTGCTGGCAACTGGGCTGCACCCAGGGAGAACGTCTGAAAGGTCTCGACGTGTACCAGTCTCTTCCTGGGTAGGTCGACCAGTAGGCTGTGAGCCCGCAAAAAATCCACACCCAGAAGCGGTTGGGCTACAGCGGCCAGTGTAAAGTCCCACGTGAACTGGCTGGAGCTGAACTGTAGCTGCACCTGACGGGTGCCATAGGTCCTTACTGTGCTGCCGTTCACGGCCCTCAGGTGGGGACCCGGTGCCCTGCTGCGGGTGTCGTAACTCGTTGGAGGTAAAACGCTGATCTCGGCACCAGTATCGACCAAAAACCGGCGTCCCGACCTTCTATCCCACACATACAGGAGGCTATCCCGATGGCCAGCCGCCATAGCCATCAGCGGCGGCTGGCCCTGGTGTTTCCCAGGAACTTGCAGGGCGGGCGACAACGGCGGGCTTCTGCGCCCCACCGCTGGTGGTAGAAGCACCAGTGTTCCTTGGGCCGGGGGTTGGCGGGCTCTGCGGCCGGGCCTGGACTGGTTTGCTGCTGGGAGCATGGCTGGGAGATCTGTGCGATGGACGCCCCGCTCACCTTTTTGGCGTTCCACAGCAGGTCCGCCCGGGCTGCCACCTTCCGGGGGTCACTGAAATCCGCGTCGGACAGCAGCAGGCGTATGTCCTCGGGGAGCTGCTCCAGGAATGCCTGCTCAAACATGAGGCAGGGTGTGTGTCCGTCGGCCATTAAAGCGGATGGAGGTCTGTCGCCCAAGCCATCCAGGTGCAGTAAACGGGCAGCCCACTCGCGCCGTGAGAGTCCGAAAGTCCTGAGGAGCAGGGCTTTGAATTCCGCGTACTTGCCGTCTGCCGGGGGCGACTGTACAAACTCCGCGACCTGGGCCACTGTGTCCTGGTCGAGGGAGCTCACCACGTAGTAGTAGCGGGTGTCTTCTGAGGTGATCTGGCGAATGTGGAATTGGGCTTCGGCTTGCTGGAACCATAGGTTCGGTCGCTGTGTCCAGAAACCCGGCAGTTTCAACGAAACCGCATGAACAGAAGCGGCGTCGGTCATTTCTGGTCCAAAACTAGTTTGGACCGTCGGGGTCACCAATTGTAGCGGTGTGCTACACGCAGCGCTAAAATTACGACACGGAGTCGGTAACTTCAGTCGAAGGAAAAAACTTTATTCAAAATCCTCAGCCTCACTTTTAAGCCTCCCTCAACCTGCCCCCCGTGGCGCAGAAGCTCCAAAGCTCTGTGCTCACAAACCCCCGTAGGCTATCTAATTGTGAGCCGGTTCGAATGTGCCAGGAAATGGGTCGCTACAGTACAATATTACATTTTTTCTTTCATTTCACATTTCTTGGAGCATAAATGGATGGCATGGTTTTGCATTATCAAAATTGTGATATGGACCATTTTCTTAGAACACAAACCCTTAGTAATGTGGGTGTTGGCAGTATATTTGTTGGCAATTCTTTGAAACGGTACTAATTTTTACAAAAGTGAATAGAACTGTATATAACTTGATATAGGGATATTTGTTTAAAGTTAACTGCCCATAGCTGATTACCAGCATTAGATTCTGAGACCGCAGTACTGCCTTCAGTGCCACTTAAAGCTATGCATGTCTAGAATTCAGCAACCTTCACCAGATTGTTTCCAAGTTTCCTAATGTCTAATGCTAAACTAGATGGCGGATTTAACTTCTCCCAACTTTTCGTCATGGTTTTAACTTTTGCTTTCAGAACAGCACTCTGTTAATGTATTGAATCTAAACTATAAAATTATATTAAATGTACTTGAGTTGCTTCACAGTTGACCCACCAAATTAACCAGGGATAAGTCCAATACATCTTCCTTCATGGAAACACAAGATTGCAGATGTGGCAAACAATCTGCTGGAGGGCTGTTTTTCGTGGGAAGAATGGAATTGTTGACATTTTGGGTCAAAACCCTGAAAACCCCAAGTGTCAGTTGCTCAGCCCTTTCAGTTTCTCCGGAGATTTATTTTGTCTCTACAATTTTCCTTCATTTCAGCCAAGAAATATTTTGATCAATTAAAATAATCCAACTTACTTAAAAAAAGCCTCCTACTAGTTAAAGATTTTTTTTTGTATTTACTTTATAACTCTTATATATCTCATTTCTTAGCACTTCTTGCTTTCCTTTATAAATGAGATTTTTTAGCATTTTGCAAGACACTGATCACAGCAGTCCAGGAGAGCTGAATTAACATCATCACAGACCTAGTCATTAACCTGGTGTGCTTCAGCAAATATGTCATTTAAACTAATTCTGGCCTTTCATGTTCAGGTTTCTTTAGATAATGTCATCAACATTCAGAATGTTTTAATCAACTTCCAAATAAATGTGTAAATAAATAAATAAGAAAATAGAAATATGTGTTCTTTTAAATGTAACTTCTCTTGGGGGTAAAATGAGAGTACGCTGTTGAAAGATAATACAGATCAAAATTCTAATGAGTTAGAAATCATCATAGATTAGAATTTTTTCCCATAATCTAAAAATAAATGTTTTGCATTTGAAAAATCAGAATAACCTACAGTAATGCACTTTTTTCTGGAAGGATAACTGACAGAAAATTTGTATTGTTAATTTTCAAAGAACTTTCATTATTATTCTCAATGAAAATGTTTCCTCAATGATGTGCAAAATGATGTACAAAATTGTTAGTTTTGCCAGCAGGGAAGTTTTCAACATAAATGGACTGAAGAATGATGGTTCCTATTCACTTAAAACAAAACAACTAAATTTCCCCTTAAACTGCTATTTGAACAGCCAGCAGTCAAACCCTCGTTCTTGTCCTCCCTGCAATCTCTGACCTGCTGTGAGCTCACTTGCAACCCTTAAATGTATGCCTTGCCTGCTTTGTTTTTACATGGTCAGTCTATCTTCTGGCCTCAGGATCATGCCAGGCTGCCACATCTAAATATTTTCTGTTCATTGAAGAGGTCACTCGACTCCTGAGAGTAGACTTCCCTTTACTTTTTCTTAATTCTTGGATCAAGAAGAGTAGACAATGGCATATCCTTTCATTTGCAGATTTCACAAAGAGCAGGAAATCACAAACTCCATTCCTCACTGAGTGCAGTCTGTCAAAAGGACTTTGTTTTGGTTTGAGCTGACCAGAGAAATGGTACTTGCTGTGTTCTGCAACAACAACAGGAGCCTGCAAAACATCAATAGAGAACACTGAGTTGAAGCTGACTATACCATTTCAGTGCAGCAGTATTACACAGGATAATCCAACGATAATGTTCTATGACCAGACATTTTAAGTTCTTTTTGTACAATTTTTGCAAGCATGTTTGTGTAATTCAGAACTCATTTAGTGCCAACTAAAATGACATGGAGTGATTTCGAGGCACAAGTACATTCATTCTATCCAAATTCAGCTTGTCAAGTGGATATGTTACTATCGCTGTCTAATTTATTTTTCATTTTCACTCTTACTCAACGTGACCCTGACAGTTGTGGTATTTTCAGTCACTTCAGAAAGTTGTAAGTTAAGACTCCGAAGAATTTATTTTGCCTTAAGGCTGATAGAGTTCTGCATTATTGGAGATGCCGTTTTATAAATTAAACACTATTACATGGTCTTGTCTGTTGTTGCAGTTCACTGGAGATCAAAGATTTGCGAGGATCTGGAGGAGAGCAAGTTCTTTTGATGTTCAGGCCAAAATTCCTTCCTCAGACAGATTCCAATAAAATCATCACTACATGCAGAAGTCTGACATTCAGTTAACTGTTACTAAACTTTATTCATGTTCAACCTGATGAAGATGTTGCCATATTGTGCAATTCATTATTTGTCTCCTTTCTGTGTATGTTTATACTGAGTCCATCCTTTGTCTTCTTCTTTTGGTTCTCTCTGCTTCCCATCCCATACTTCCTGACCCATTACGTCTCAATCTTCATAAATGTGTCACCAATCAGACAAAACATGATGCCAAATTGCCAAAAGCAAAAACTAATTAAAATCAGATTTATTATCACTGAAATATGTTGAGAAATTTGTTGTTTTGCAGCAGCATTATCATGCAAGACATCAATAAAATTGTAAAATCATTATGATACGTTACAAAATGAATAAATATTACAAAAGAGGAATAAAGAAGTAGTGTTCCTGGGATCTTCCTGATGATAGCAATGCTAAGTGGGCATAGCCTGGATGGTGAAGGTCCTTATCGAGGCACCAGCTCTTGAAGATGACCCTTGATGGGAAGGGTTGTGCCCTTGATAGAGTGGAATGCCCTGAAGATTCCCATTGCATGGATCTTTTTGTTAGTTGGGTCAGTGATGGTTAGAAATGCATTCATAATCTGGGTTCATAATATTAAAGGGTAATAGTGAGTATATTGGCCAGTTAGCCCAATAAGAAAGCAGACTGTATGATGAGGTGTGATTGATTTACAATGGGATCATTAATATACCTTTAAGAGCATTGATTATATTATGATTTGATATTTATTCTGAAGGAAGAAAGAATGAGTCCAAGTTGAGAGAAGTGGTTTGAGGTTACAAAATGAGTTCAACTGGTAAGTTAGTCAGAGAGAGAGCAATTACTTGTGGAATTTAATCCTGATAAATATGAGGAGATATATTTTGAGAAATCTGATAAGGTTAAGGCATATAACAAGAATAGTGGAGCTTTAGACAGGGACACTTGTATAAATCCAGAGATCCTTAAATGTGGCAGTACAGATAAATAAGTTGGTAAAGAAGGCATACTGGATATTGGTCTTCATTAGCTGGAGCAGAGAATTGAAGAGTAAGGAAATCCGTTTAAAACTTAAGTGAAGGCACAGATGGAAGATGTGCAGTTTTGGCCACCACGCTTTAAGAAAGAAGTGAATGTATTGTAGAAGGTAGAGAAGGGATTGCCTAAGACAGAACTTCTTGGTTATGAGGGGGTGTTGGATAGGCTAGATGTGTTTTCCTTTGAAAAGATAAGGCTAGGGAGGAACTGAGAGGCATACGCAAAATTTTGAGGATCATAGATAGGTTGGGTGAAAATATTTTCTTTATAATGCAGAGGATTTTGAGATGGACGTAAAGAGGGGATGTGAAGAAAATGTTTTTTGTCCACTTAGAGGATAGCCACAGTCTGGAAAGTATTGCCTTAGAATGTGCGGAGGCAGAGACCCTCATAAGTATCTGGATGAGCACGTCTTGCGGAGGTGTAAAATGCCATGCACCAAGTGCTGGTAAATGGGATGAGTGGTTGGCATAGACATGGTGAGCAGAGGTCATGCTTCTATACTTTATTACTCCGTAATTTTTTTTGAGATTTTTTTTTAAAAGAGCAGCCATTAAATTATAAAATTAAATGAACTGGCAAATAAAATGAAGGAATCAACTCAGTCAGTCAAGATGTGGATTAACTTTTCTCTCCCTTTTAAAAGGCCTTTCAGAAAACTCAGAATACATACATTCCAACAAACAGAATTTCAAGGAATGAACCCACTATTTGTGTAAAATCAAAAAAATTACAATTTAATTGAAATAAATGAATGGATAGTTGTGCAAGGAAGGATGGCAGATCAGAGGAGTCTACCAATTTTTTTAAAAATCAATTAATCACTAAAATAATAGAAAGAATGAAAGAGCAGTTTATGCATTAAAGCTAGTCAGAAGTTTCAAAACAGCAAGAATTTATAGTTTTAAAAATAAAAGTTAACTGAGTCTGTGTTTGTCTTATGGGAATGGATTCTCAGGTATGAACATCAAAAAATAAGGAGATGGAGGACAAATTAAACATAATTTTACATCACTTGTGATTATAGAGGATTCAAGTAATGCTCCAGAAATGCTGTAAATTGGGAGTTAAAAATTTGGAATCGGTACTGAATGAATTGTTTGATTTGGGGACTGACAGTTATTCCAGACCTGATAAACTTGATCCTAGGTTCTTAAAAGAAATAACTAGTGAAGTAGTTAATACATTAGTTTTATATTTCTGAAATTCTCAACATTCAGTAAGGTTGCATTAGATGAGAAAATTACAAGTGTGTCTCCTTTGTTAGACAAAGAAGGGAGACAGCTGAAAACTTACAGGTTAATTAGCTTTATGTTTGTCATAGCAAAAATATTACATGCTATCATTAACGATGATATAGCAGGCTACTTTCAAAAATTCAAGTTAATCAGGCAAAGTCAACAAGGTTTTGTGAAAGAGAAGTTATATTTGACCAATTTATTAGAGTTGTGTGTAGAATTAATAAGCTCTGTATAAAGAGGAGCTGTTGAATCACTTAGATTCCCAGAAAGCATTTGATTTGTTGTATTGTAGGAAATAAAAACGCACAGTGTAGGAGGTAAGATATTGACATGGATAAAAGATTGGCTGGCTTGTAGGAATCAGGCATAAAAGTACCTTTTCCTCTGGTTGGCAAAATATACAAATGGTATGCTAGTGGTGGCCTCAAGCTTTTACATTTTATGTAGTTGACTTGGATGAAGGTATAGTGGCTAAATTTGCTGATGGCAAAAGTAAGTAGAAAAATAATGAAAAGACTATAACACAAGTTCAAAGCGCTACAGATAGATGATGTGAGTGGATCTGACAAATGGAGTATTAAATGGGAAAAAGTAAAATTGTCCATTTTGTTAGGAAGATAAAGACGGTGATAGATTGCTGCAGTGAAAGATGCAGAAGGACCAGGGAGCCCATGAGTTTGATTTGCAAAAGACTGACATACAACTACAGCTAGTAATTTAGAAAGCTAACAGTATTACCCTTTATTCTGAAGAAATTGATGGTACATATGGAGAAGGTGTTTTGGATAGAATGGAATGCAGAGGTAAGTTACAAAATCTAATCAAACACAGTCTTGCTAAGTAGCAGGGAAGATTTGGGAGGACTATACTAAAATTTCCTATGGAAATTAGATCTATTTCACTATCAGTTGTGGTTTGCAAGCTCCTTTGTTGCTTTTTGAGTGTTTGTGAATTTCTAAACTTAGCCAGAGTAACACTGGGGAAAATATGATGACCATCTGAGGTCTTTATATATTTCTCCATCAAATCCACATGTTTCTACAGTGAACGTTTGAACCACTAAACTATGATGATCCAAGAGTCATTTCCTGTTGTGTACTGTACTTGAAGGACATTATTATTGAATATAACTAGTCCCAAAGATGATGGGTTTACTGTATGGAGAGATTACTGTATAAGCGTAGTAGCGTGGTATTTTCTAGAGTTTAAAATATAAGAGATTCCATTGGGCTTGACAGGCAGGATTCTGGGAGTATGTTTATCATAGCTGAGGTTTATGGAACCAGGGAACATAGTCTCAAACTAAGAGGTAAATTGAAATGAAAAATTTCATCCCATAGTCAATGATGAATCTGTGGAATTCTCTACCCTAGATGGCTGTGGATGTTCAGTTATTGAGTCCACTCAGAGATCAATATTTTTTTTGATTCAAAGGAAATCAAAGTATATGGAGATATTGCAGCAAAACAGTATTGAAGAAAATCAGCTGTGAACTTGGAGCAGGTTCAGAGAATCACTTGGCCTTTTCCTGCTCCTATTTCCAAGGTTCGTAGGGATTAGAGTAACCAAGGAAGTTCCTAATATTAAATATTAACCCCTTTTTGCTGAATGAACTGTCATTTGCATGGTTTAAATGTAAAGAATGAGTGAGATAGGATAAAGTTCTGGATAACAGATGCTGCTTGTGGAAATGAATCTCCATTAAGGTACAGTCGGCCTTCCTTATCCGCGAGGGATTGGTTCCGGGACCCCTCACAGATACCAAAGTTTGCGGATGCTCAAGTCCCTTATTCAACCTGTATCAATGAGATGGATCTTAGGACCCAGCGGAACCCAAGACCTTATTTAACCTGCCTCAGTGTGATGGACATTCGGACCCAGCGGCAGAGATCTGAATCTGCAGTGTTTCTGCTCACGAAAATAATCATGATAATGATTGAAAATAAAGTGGAAATAATAAAGCAATCGGAAAGAGGTGAAACGCAGTCGGTCTTTGGAAAAGTGTTAGGTTACGTCGGTCAACGATCGGAACAATTTTAAAGGATAAAGTGAGAAAGGCTGTGCCCCGATGAAAGCTACAATTAATACTAAGCAACGCAGTGGTTTAATTATTGGGTTTTGGGTTTTTGATCCTCCACATCAACCCGGCACAGTGGAGAGCGCACTCCATAGCGATGTCATTTGATCGAACTCAGGAACTTCCCGAGCCTGGCGCTGAAACATACATTCTTAAGTGTTTAATATGCATAGAAAGGTAAAATATATACTATATACGAATGCAAACGTTTGACTAACTGATGCTAAATAATACTGGATGTACCTGTTCCAACTTACTTGGTAAGAGAACTTCTGATTTTTTTCAATCCCGATCCACGATAACCCATGTACATCCTCCTGTATACTTTAAATCATCTCTAGGTTACTTATCATACCTAATACAATGTAAATGCTATGTAAAATAGTTGTTATACTGCATTGTTTATGGAATAATGACAAGAAAAAAAGTTTGTACATGCTTGAGCAACAAGTCCTGGAAGAGCACTTTTGGGTTTTTGCGATTCGCGGTTGGTTGAATTCGCGGATAAGGAGGGCCGACTGTATGTGCATCTATGTAACAAAGCAGAGAAAGGGCTGAGAGAACTTGAGTAGATCAGAAGAAGAAAGAACAGATATAAGGGGGTGTGGGTTATCTGAATTTTCAAAATTTAACATTAATATTAGATTGTGGATCATCCAGGGGAAATATGAGGTATTCTAGATTGCGTAGGGCTTCACCATGATCGTGGAGAAGGCAGAGGACACATAGGACAATATGGAGCTGGGAACTGGAGTTGAAATAACTCACAATGGTATTGGAATCAAAGCACAAGCGTTTGGAAGACAGTCACCTAGTTAACAATTGATCTCATTGATTTAGACAAAACCACATGAAGTGCATTGAATTCAGTAGAAGAGGTTGGAGTGGGTGGCATTTAAATTTTTGTCTGACCTGAATGGTGGTTTTTGGGGTTGTGCATTTGCAAGTACCTCATTTTGCACCTACTTCTGGAAAAGTCATTAGTTTCTAGTTTCTTCAGGTAATTACTCTTAATGGCCTCATGCTGCCCAGTGCATCAGATCTTCCAAAGGACTGATTCTTTGTAGTTGGGATCTCAATGAAATTGGGAGGTATTCAACCAACTCTCTCCATTCATTCTACTTCACCTTCCCCGAGCCACACTACTTATAACACTGTGATGCACATTCCAAGTAATTATCTCTTTAAGGGCCAGTGTCCTGAGAGTTTGCTGTATAAAATAGCTGAGCGAAATTGATCTAGCCACAATGGTCAAGGGTGCAGCTTCCCTTATTGAAGAGCCTTATCTCACAAAAATACTCTTGAGCTCTTACACTATGTTTAATATTGAAAATATTAGACCGAGTCTAAGAAAATTCAAAACATTTTAATGCATATAGAAACATAGAAAACCTACAGCACAATACATGCCCTTCAGCACACAATGCTGTGCCAAACATGTTCGTACTTCAGAAATTACCTAGGGTTACCCATAGCCCTCTTTTTTTAAACTCCATGTACCTATCTAGGAGCCTCTTAAAAGAGCCTATAATAGAGGAAGCTGAGCTGGAGGAAGACATATAGTTGGAGTTTGGTAATGGAAATAATACTGTATTAAGTGTGGCAGAGCTATATGCTGTTACTGTGGAGCCCCAAAATGGTATGTTTCTCCATTACCCAAAACTAATGTGGCTGAGGAGTACCATGATGACATAGGAAAGCATTAATGAAACATTTGTGTCTATCCACAAGCCTTGTAATGAGTTTGAGGCACGGTCCTAGTACAAGCTGGAGTCACAAGATCATTAAAAATGTGCGAAAGACAGCAATTTTTAAAGAGAGCCTTAATTACACTGGCAGTTCATTCGCAATGCAGGACACAAACAGCCTAATAAAATGACGGCTGCTTTTATGCCACTGCTATTAAAGCTGAGTAATTGATTATGCATTGTGCACATTAAGAAATTGTGTTGGTGCTGAGTGAGGCTTACATTGAAGATAAATCAATTTGCTTCATAATGTTGGTAGTGAGGCTCACAATTCCAATTTTGTTCATCAGAAATGTTCTTTCCTTAAGACATCCTAGCAGCATCTTACAATGAAAATTATATATATGTAGGTTGCACAAAAAGAACAAATCACAGTTTGTCATCAATAAGTACTTGTATTTACTGTATTCATTCTCAGGATATTCATATTGTTGGTATCAGGCATTGATTGCCTCCTTAATTGTCCTGAGAAGAGAGGCATTATCTTGAATCACTGCAATTGTTTAATCATTTTAAACATCTCATTACCAAGTCACTGTTAAGGGCAACTTTAAGAATTATTCAGTTGTTTTCAAGACTGGTGTCCTGCATATAATCCATTCTTTCAGATTATTCAGAAACATCAATGGTTCAGCATCTGGCTCGTGTGATTTTATTTCCTGTGCTCCCTTGAAACCCCGTGAATCTTCTTCCCTTGTTTTGCTGAAGCTCACTGGACCCTATTTCCCATAATCCCTTGAAACTCAATGGACCCCCATTTCACAAGTTCTCTTTAAACTGAGCAGAGCCATGTTTCCCATGGTCCCTTGAAACTCACTGTGTCACCATGTATTTGAAGTGTATTAGGTTATTAGTAGAAATCACATCCAATAATTTCAAAAGTCTGCCAGTCCACCACCAGGAAGATCCCAAATGTGCCAGATTAGCTGAGGTTTACTGTAACCCAAACTGGGTGTGGCTGGTTCCATGTCTCATCATTGACTAGACTTGGGATTTCACAGTAGCCTTTCTTATCAGCCCACACAAAATGCTGGAAGGACTCAGCAGATCAGGCAACATACAGATGCTGCCTAACCTGACGAGTTCCTTCACATTTTGTGTGTGTTGATCCAGATTTCCAGCATCTGCAGTCTCCACCTGATTTATTAGTCGTTATTATAAGTATCAGCTTTTTCGTTGCCTTTTCAGCTGGTGAAGTACAGTTGCACTGATGTTATCTTTTTTTTGTACAGATGTTGATGAACTGATGCTGTTGCAAAATCATTACAGCATCTCACTCAAAATTGTAAGGGTCAATTGCATATAGATCCCAAATGTAAAATGAACCTCACCAACAGAACTAGCCAGAATTTTGTTTTCATTAAACAGCTTTAAATATAGAATAATAGCTGTTTGTGACTTCATCATCTTAATAACAACACCACAAACTGGCATAAAATTAATGCACATACATTTTCTGAAAATGAAATTAACTGAGTTTTCTGTTCCATTTATTGTAACTTAGTAATCTTTCTCTTGAAATGACATGCCAGAGATGGACCTTGTCCTGTGATATGGTTTACAGATTTTGTGACATTATAAGTATTTCCTATTGTCAATTTCAGAATTCAATCATCTGGCATTGTTTTTTTTTGTCTTTGGTTCTCAAAGTTCAAAGTAAATTTATGTGTTAACCTGCAGGACATTTTACCCAAATTCCACCAACGTGTCACCATGGCTCCCAGTGGAACAGGCCAACTAGACCATGTTTATACAAACAGATGTTTATACTTTACATGTTTATACTTGTAAAGCCATCCCATGCCCTCATTCATCCCCACCTCTCTGACCCATCTTCATAATGCGAATCCCAGCATACTGACTGCTGCTGAAAATGGAGAAACCAGTCAAGAGGACCGTCACTGTATGGCCTAATGAGGCAAACTCTATGCTCCACGACTGTTTTGAATGGACTGACAGTTGTTCCAGGAGACCACCACAAATGGAGAAGACACAGACCTTGAGGAATATGCCTCATCTGTCATTATCATTCAGTGTGTAGACAATGTGTTTGCACCTCAAAAATGGTCTCCTCATGACCCAACCAGAAGCCCTGGCTGAACATAAAGGTGAGCTGTCCTACTAAAATCAGGTCCGGTGACTAGATAGCTGTCAGACTGGTCAGGACAAACCTCATCTTCAGCATCAAGAGGGCAAAGGCCACTTATGCAGAAAAATTTCAGGAACACTGGCCTGATAATGATCACTGGCATATGTGGCTGGGCACATACATAAATAGCTATCTAAAATATGAGATGAAGAGTCCTTGAAAGTGAGTCCATGGGTTGTGGGAACAGTTCAGTGATGGGCATATGTGAAGTTATCTCCTCTGTTCAAAAGCCTGATGGTCGAGGGTTAATAACAGTTCCTGACCCTGGTGCTGAGGGTCTTGAGTAACCTTTATCTCCTGTCTGAAGGCAGGAGCGAGAAGAGCGCATGGCCAAAATGGTGGGGTCATTGATGATGGATGTTTTCCTGTGACAGCATTACGTGTAAATGTGCTCACTGGTGGGGTGGTCTTTATCCGTAATGGATTGGGCCATATCCACTACTACTTGTTGGGTTTTCCATTCAACACACAATTACCTACTTGTGCCATGCATTCCTCTCTGACCAGACCCTGTTGAACTGTGGTGGGAAACGAGACTGAACAATCAGTATATTATTTACAGTGACTGCTGCAAAATAACAACACTTCAACAGATTTCTGTTATGCAAGCACAAGAAAACTGGTAGATGGGAACTTTCTTAATGCAGACTAAATAAATCAGGAAACATTTAATATGCAGGGTAGTATCAACTTTCAAACATCTGGTGTGTGGAAAATTTTCTTTTGTGATTTTTGGAATCATTACCTGATTGATGGAAAGACAAGCTTCTTCAAAAGATTAGAAGGTTACTTGTCGCCATATAGTGGCTGAAAGAATAAGGAAATAAGATTTAATACAAAAATTATTGTTACTTTTGTTTAACTTAATTTTAATTAAAGTACACATCTTTTCTCAAGAATTGCTGACTTTATTATGAAAGGTGAAGTATTTTAATGTTTGTTTTAAAAAGGTATTCTTTCAGCTTCTTTGGATTGTGCTGCCATTTTTTTAGATTTGAGTCAAAACTTCAAAGCTGATGGATTTCTTGACATTTTGTTTTAAAAAGTAATTCTCCTTATTTGATATCCAATTAAATTTTATTGCTCAATTTAGTAAGTATATTTAACATTTACAGGGGAAACTACAAAGGATTACTTACATCCCTTTGAGTTTACTGATGAGGACACCGGATGTGGGAAAGCTCTGATGAATATTTTGCTAATATCTTGCCTTGGCTGTGCTGGCGGTATTAGCAGCAGATCCTGAAGTATAAAGGTCAAGGAGCTGTTTACCTTGGCAAAATAACATCTTTCCTTTCTCATATGAAATTCCACAATAGTAATTTTTAAAACTTTTTTTGGCTGATTGATATTATCCACATGGTTTTGCTGTCAGAATGTAGGCATTATAGAATTTAACCTTGGCTTTATGTATTATCAGCATCGTAAAGTAACTGCACCACATATTTAGAATGTCAGTTGGACCTCAGACTGCCTTTGGCAGGAGTGTGATGTACCTTCAAGAGAATGGCCTGAGCCACATACATGGTAGATTGGAAGCAGAATCTCAAATGTAACCTTTCCAGTTGCCATTCTTGCTGAATAAGTTTAATAATCAACAATCAATCATCCAACTAGCAAGTGTAGTATAATGATATTTGATAGTTAAATTCATTCTATCATTGGTGTCACCTCTAAAAGGGGCAAATACAGTATAGAAACATATTAACCATTTCTGCATTGTTGTCATCTATGGTGAAATATTTTTCTAAATCATCGTGAACAAAGGGGGTGTATTTGAAGGAAGTTTATTCCTGTCTTTGTTTCTATGTCCTTCTAGACATTTCTGCAATGTGCTGTCTGTAAATCCTCCTTCAGAAGCCAAAATGCCCAATGCATTTGTGAAAACTGGCTTCTGCATTTAAGCAAATTTTTTTTCAAAATTTTAAGCTAAAGTTTTTCCAGACTGGTAAAGATCAAGTTGATAGTCAATGTAGCAGCAGATGATGTATATTGTTATAAAAATATGAAAATTAAGAAATTAGAAAAGGTCTATAAATGGTGAGAAACTACTAAATGTGAAATATATGGAGAAGATTAAGATATTTAAATTTGTGAGGGGTATATATAGGGTTGATTGCAAGAAACTTTTTCCCTTAGCAGAGATAGATAAAACTCAAGGATCTAATTTGAAGGGAAGCAGGAAGAGATTTAGAGGGGTTCTGACGGGGATCTTCACACACAGGGTGATAAATACCTGGTATACACTGTTTGAGTGGTTGAACCAAGATTACTGACAGAACTTAGTGTCTAGATAAGCACTTAAATTGCTTAGGTGGATAGGGCTATGGTCCATGTGCAACGGGTTGGTGTGGATGAGCTTGATTGAATGGCCAGTTTCCATGCTATACAATTCTGAGATTGAAGTTTCCTGGTCCGTGAGCTGTGGAAAGTCTCTGCTAAAGCATGCAGTTGGGAAGCACAGTGTACGTAAAAAGAAAACAATCAAATATATGCTATAGAGAGGAAGTCGTTTATCCCGTTGTATCGACTTTCCATTTCCGGATTCTGCAACCTTCTGGATTATAATTTTCAAGGTGCCCAACAGGTCTCCTTTAAATGTAATGAGAAATTCTGCCTTCAGTATTCTCTTAACCAGTGAGTTTCTGATCACTGGTACTTGTGTTTCTTCAGCTGTGTCCTGTCTAACAAATAACTTAAATATGTATCCCTAGTTATTGATGTTTCTGTTCAGTGAAACAGATTGTTTCTGTACATTGTGCCTCAGATTTTTGTAATTTTATACAAGTCTGTTAGATCCTCCCTTAGGTCTCCCTTGCTTAAAAGCAAGCAAGCCCCTCCTAGCTGGTCTTTACTAATCATTCAACATTGGTAAAGTCCTCATTAATCATCTTTACACAGTAAATTCGGCAGCTGCTGGAAATCCAGAGTAGCACACACAAAATGTTGGAGGAACTCAGCATCAAGGGAAAGGAATAAAGAATTTTTTCCTGATGAATAGTCTTGGCCAGAAATGTCAACTCTATTCCTTTCCATACATGCTGCCTGACCTGCTGAGTCCTCCAGCATTGTGTATGTATTAATCTCCTTTGCACTCTATCTCTGTCCTGGAATCTCAGCCCGGGGTATAGTGACTAGAACTGTACACAACATTCTAGCTGCAGCCTTATGAGTGTTATAAACACTTCTAGGATGTCATCTTTATTATTGTATTATTTGCCTCGGTTGATAAAAGGTAGGTATGCTGAGTACTATCTTAACTGCCTTAGCTACCTTGCCTGCTGCCTTCTGTGCTGTACACTCCAAGGTTCCTTCTTTTACACTGCAATTCCTATAACTTGTCATTTTTCATCTATTACCTCCCTAAATGCTTGACATTTCTCCAGTTTAAATTCCATTTTGCCTTTTCCCTAGCTAACCTGTTTATATGTACTCTTCGACAGCCGACAACAGTCAAGCACACTAACAACCACACAACTAATTTTGGTATCATCTATAAACTACATTATCATGATTACAGATATATACCGCAAATAGCAAGGGACTAATCCTGAGCCTTGCAGCACTGCAATGCACAGAGTCCTGTGGTTACTAAGACTTCCATCAACCATTAATTACTTTTGTTAGTCTTTATTGGAAAACGGTAGGATACAAATGGACTGGCGAGCTGTGCATGAGTTTCATGTGCCATACATTTTTTAAAGAGTACTGTGCACAGTTTTGAATTTTTTTTATTGGCCTTGTATATATTTATCTTGGAATCATTGTGGCATATACATTAGATTGATTCCAGTGAAGAGGAGTTACATTCTCAACAGAGATAGTTTGAGAGACTGAGAGGATATTGTGAGGGATGCTAAAAAGCTGTTATCTCTAGCAGAAGGGGTCAAATTTTCAAAAGAGACTACTAATTGGAGGAAAAATATCTGTCCTGAGACAGTTGTAGGTGTACCTGAATGAACTGTGCACAAACAATAAATGTATTGAGGATTCAGGCAGATAAGTTTTTGTACACAAAAGGAAGCAGAGACAATGAAAGTGGGTGTGGATAAGACAGAGGATTGGCTGTGATTTTACTAAATAACAGAACAAGCTTTCTAAATCTGTTTGTCATATTCTCAAGCTTAAGCCTGCAGTTTTGGTCTGTGAAGGTTGACATTAAATAATGGGACAGATTAGGGAAAGCACTCAGATATATGATGATCCATTTATCTATTTTACACCAAATGGTGTATATAATCGACTTGTCTCTTGTACACGTGTGTGTGGGTGGTTTCCCACACACAAGTGTACAAGAAATGAACAGATGTTTCCCAATTTCCTACAAGTTACAAGAGGGAATGAGCAAGCTGGAATTGACCCCTTTCACCAATGCATGCCAAGAAAGTGGCCAACTGTAGTCAACAATAGGCAGCCTTGGCCTAATAATTATCCCAGTAAACCATTTGAAATTTGCAAATTGAATTTGACTTTTGTGAAGTTTGTAGTTTCCACTGAGTAACAGGAGTTTGAAGTAAATTTATCATCGAAGTACATATATGTCACCACATAGTGCTACCCTGAAATGCATTTTCTTGCAGGTGTTCACTGTAAATACAAGGAAACGTAATAGAGTGATTAAAAAAAAACATTCACAGCATAGATGAGCAAACAACCAATGTGCAAAGGACAACAAACTGTGTGAATATAAAAAGAAAAAGAAAACAAAATAATAATAATAATAAATAAACAATAAATAACAAGAACATATGTTGTAGTGTCCTTGAAAGTGAGCCCACAGGTTGTGGAATCAGTTCAGTATTAGGATGAGTGAAGTAAACCCCGTCAGTTCAAGAGCCTGATGGCTGAGGGGTAATAACTGTTCCTGAACCTGATAGTGTGGGACCTGATGCTCCTGTCCCTCCTTCCTGATGGCAGCAGTGAGAAGAGAGCGTGACCTAGATGTTGGAGGTCCTTGATGATGAATGCTGCTTGCCTGCAACAGCACTCCTTGTAAATTGTGCTCAGTGGTGGGGAGGGCTTCACCCATGATGAACTGGGCTGTACACACTATTTTTGTAGGCTTTGCTGTTCAAGGAAAATGATTCAGGGTTATTAAAACTCAAAACACTACAGTAATTATTAATGTATACATCATAGTAACAAGTGAAAAGGAAGAATATAAAGGAAATGAAAATAGAATTTGCAAATTGAATTGGATGGCTGGTGCCAGTTGAAAAGAAAGTACCATTGTTAGCATAACAATGTACTACCCCTCTGTGCTACAAGTTCTAGAATTCTATTGCTGACAATAAATTTTCTTTCTTTTACAGGAAAGCCTATTCAAATCAAGCCCAGATTTTGACTGCCACCTCTAACCATCCCCTCAAGAAACTATTTCAACACCAACTAGTGATTGGAAATCAGTGAAGGACTGCTTTGGCACAGTATTACTTATAATGAAATTGTACAATACTGCAATTAGTCTTGCAATTCTCACTATTGTTTTGCGCAAAAAAAGTTCTGTAGAAATTTTTGTTTCTTTCTCTAGTGAATCCTTTCTAATGAGGAGGACCCACAAGAAAAGCCTTCAGGAATGCCACATTTGCAAATAAGTTATCATCACCTACCATCCACGGGCAATGAAAGTCATCGTATTCAACAAAGATTCTCATACAGTAGCCACTTGGACTCTCAATGTCTGAGATGTGCTTGAAGTTTATTTTTCTGTCCCATTCCACTGAAATTTTACTTCCAAGCTATGGAAACTGCCTCCAGTTATATTGATATTACAGTGTTGATTCTTACTATTGTAAATGTTATACCCGTGTAAGTGAGATTCTTATTTTGGTTCTGTAGTCAAAGTTTTGCTTCACGTCACAGCTCTATTTCACTGTAACTTCAAAGGCCTGGATGCTTACGATGAATGCAGAGATGGAAAACACTTACTTTCCCCAGTATAAACATCCTGTTAGCTTAATGAATGCTAAGTTTACAAAAAAAAAAGCAGACCCAAGCCCTTTCTCCCTATTCTATTCTCTAAATTTGGGGATTAGTTTGCAGCTGTTAACTTCATCACTGAAAATGTGTTGATGCATTATTTCATGCATTTATTACATTTTTTAATTATAGTAATTGTGATCAGTTAATAAACCTTGAAATTTTGTTTGATAGGTAACAATATCATAAAGGGTATTAATGTTTTTAAACGAGAATCTGCCATCAGTCTAAGCTTTAATGGTTGTGTTGCTCTAGATTATGCACTGCCTACACATCCAATATATTATAATGGTCAGCAGAGACAGAACAGATCAAAGGAAAATAGAAGATCCTTGGGTGAGTTGTAGTTGGGCCATCCCAGGCCTCTTCTAGCAGATGTAGGCTAGATGCTTTTGATACATTTCCACACCTCAACATATGTTAGCCTTGGCAGACAAAGAAAAGAACAAAATATTAGAGAAAGGAGGAATTCAGAGAAGAAAAAGCTTTCCTGTTTTTAAAGGTGCAGATCAAAATTGCTTGTTTTCGACACTAGCTTATAAATGGCCAATTTTATCCATAAGAGAAATAATAGGCATCCATATTTTTATTCTTGCTATCACAAGAACTGTCCACTAAAAATTCTGCAATTTGAAGACATTTTAGTACCTTGACAGAGATCTTAATATGCCCATTTAGCAGGTGCATTTTGGTGCCAATAAGTAAATCTATGTTGACGGGTTATAACTTGAATTATTCATGCTAATTTTAGTATTTTGCGCAAATTGTAAATGATTTGCTGCTAGAGCTGAAGCTGGTGCATTGAGCACTAACAGCTTTACTCTAGTGAGCAGCTTTTGATGGCAAGAGAGGCACAGATAGGGAGGACAGAAAGGGCACAACCAGAAAAAATTTTAAATGTATGTTTATGTAGTTCTTATCTAACCTGCATTTCAGCCTTATTCCAAACAGCAGAGTATCTGTACATCTTAGTATCTTTATTCCCCTATTACTTGGCTAAGACATGGAGTGAGTTGGGCCTTTTGCAGTGGTTTTGAGGGGAATGTTTCCACACCTAATTTTACATGGAGTAAGTGCCCTTTGTGCTTCAGCATAAATCTTGGTTGTATTGTCATTTAGGGAAGATGTTTGAAGTAAAGGTCACATGTATGTAAAGACATTCATACTAACATCACTCAGAAGTATGTGTAACAATAACTCTTGCACACAATGTTATGCATCTCATTGAGAAAAGGATTTTTTGTTATTTATTGACTGAAAATGGCTTTCCTGAAGAAATTATTTCTATTTAATTCTTATTAAATGTTATATTTTTCTTGCTGTTTACAAATGAATTTTATGTGATTTATTGTTGTCTCCAGAATTTTCAAGTAGTCTACTTGTTTTCAAAGCAAACCATTCTGAATGAGTGTTTGGAATAGCAGCATCTGAATGTTCTGCAGAAGCTTCTGGATCTATTTAAACACATTTCTGAGTCGGATATTAAATTTAGCCAGTGTATATTCAGTACATTATATGGAATTCTATCAGTCAGAGAGCATTAAAAGCATCAATTAGTAAAAAGTAGAAGTTGTAATAAAAGAATGCAGATTTATTTATCGGATATCTTTTACATTCACATTATACTTGTGTGGTCACCATTATTATATAGATAAATACAGGAACTAGTCTTCACACAGCAAATTAGATTTCAAATGAATATTACTGATGATGTGAGTTACAGGATAAATACTTGGGATGGGGCTGTACATAACCATTTGCCAGTTTACATTCTTAAGACCTACTACAGCCCCTTCTCTGGTAGGACTTGTGTATTACTTTTAAAACTCCCTTTTGAATGTATTTTATGGATTTCACCCCATTTAAATGACTTATGTAGATCCCAGTTGATTCTGGGGAAATTGAAATCCCTCACTACTATAACCTTAGTGTTTTACACTGTATTGCAATTTTCCTGCATATTTGTCTGTCTAATTCTTACCGACCATTAGGAGGCCTACAGTATAATCCCATTAAAGTCATTGTCCCTTCCACTTTTCTAAGTTCTGCCCATACTGTCTCCCTGCCTGATCCCTCCTGGATATCCACCCTGACTACTGTTGTAATGTTCTCCCTGACCCAAGTACAACAATCCCCACCCCACCCCCCCCCCCCCCCCGCCACCTTTGGTACCCTCATCTACCACCTTGAGACTAGTGTTCAAAACTTGTACGCTCAGAACATTAAACTCCCCTTCCCTCAACCATGTTACCATGATTGCAATAAAATTTTAATCTGATGTGCTGATCCATGCTCTCAGCTCATCTGTCTTGCCTGCAGGACACTTTGCATTGAAGTTTATACAGTTAAGGCTACACAGCCCTCTCTTGCTGTTCTACTTGTCTCTATCTCCTGTGTCCACTGGATTTGTCTGTTCTATTTTCTGCATATGATTCCCACTCACTGCCTGCTGTAGTGCCATTCCTGGTCCCACCGCTCTGCTTGCTAATTTAAACTTGTCTGAGTAGCATTTGCAAACCTCCCTGCAAGGATATTCAACCCTTCCAGTTTAAATGTGACATATCATTCTTTTAGATCTGTTCCAGAGAAAATTGTAATGATCCAAATACCTTGTGCCCTCTCCCTTGCACCAACTCCTTACCCATGCAGTTATCTGTTCTACCCTCCCTGTCTATACTTATAGTGTGTGGCTAAGGGAGCAATCCTGAGATGACAATCATAGATGCCCTGATTTTCAGTATTCTACCTATTCCCTAAATTCTTGTTGCAGGACTCTATGTCCCTTCTCACTGTTTGGAATAGCTGCACTGCCTGTCTGCCTAATGGTCACCCACCTAAACCTTTGGTGTGACCCCTTCTCTGAAGCTCTTACCTAAACCGTTCTCTGCCTCCTTAATTCTCCTCAGTCTCCAAACGTCACTCCAACCAATCTGTGGCTTGAAAAGTGCTGCAAGTGAACAAGCTTCCTGCAAGTATAGTCACAAGCTCTTTCTGATCTCTGGTGTTTTACAGGAAGTACATACCATCCAACAATCTACTGTTTGTATCTCACATTACCACTGGGTTTAAAAGAAAAGAGAGGCCTTGCTTTGGCTTCACTGCCATTCTCCACCAAATATATTCACTGCTTGTTCTCCACCAAAGCCTCAGCACTTAGTCCTCAAGCTTAGTGCTGTGACCTCAGAACAGCCTTTCTCAGAACTGTTGCTTCCACTGACTGTACCCTGATAGTAGGCCTGCTAGTTGGAAAAGTAACTTTCCCCTACCTTACACAGCCTTTTAATACCCCTCCTCCCTTCAAACTTAACAGTAGGATTTCTGGTAGGGGCAAAAATGTATGAAGTGAAAGGGGACAATGGTCATTTTTGAATTATTTCAAGTTATGTTGATAATTAACTGCTGCCAGAGGAAGTGAAGGAGATGTGTACAATTACACCATTTAAAAAACATTTGAACTATTTCATGGATATGAATGGTTAGGTTGGATACATGCCAATTAGACAGCTTGATCAGTATAGACAAGTTTGGTTGAAGGGCTTATAGCTCTATGACTTTCCATTATGATAGATGTTTATACGTCTGATGTGGTGCTTGGGTTGGGCACATATCAAATAGCATCATTCCCTGTGTACTCTGGGGAAAATTATACAAAACTGTCCAAACAGCAACTATTGTTAGTCGTTCCTATGATATTTACTCCCATCACTTCTTCTGAAGCATAGGCTACCAACAGTAACTCACTGAAGACCACTGTCCATGGCCGGTCTTTCAAATGGTCTCCTGGCGTAGCCCATCTTTTTGGTGCATCCTTCCTGTCCCTGGATGAAGTCTTTGGAGCTTCTGTTGGTGTTTCTATAGCACAGGGTTTTTATGGGATGCAATTGCTAGCCCCATACCCGAGTTCCTCCTTTCACACCTGGGCTTGAGACCACCCATGGTGCTGTACGAATCCCACTAAGCTCTTCTAAAGACTGTTACAGCAATAATTGATCCTGCAGAGAAGGATGAAATTTGGATCTTAATTATGAGTCACCAGAGACCTCACAAAAGTAAATCCAATTTATTTATTCTTTGGGCCCCCTACTTTCATTCTGATTCTCACTCGATCAGGCAAAGTCCCAACATTCACCTCTCACCTGATTCCCCCTTCCTCTGGTCATTTCCCTGATCCAAAACCACTCCCCAGTTCTGACTGTCACTCTCCACAGTTTATCTAATATCTTAGCAGTTCCTCGGATTGCATTGAAATATCAGCATAGTTGCTGAACCCCTGCAGTGGAAGTTGTCTCACAACTGTAAATTTTACAACTACGTTTTGCAGTGGACAGAACCCCCTTTTAGATGATAGTATTACTAGAAGGGTACAAATGTGTTTACAATGGTTAAATTGCCAAAGTAATAACCCATTGGGTTGAGGTATAAATTGAAGATAATGGGAGATAATTAATTCAACTAACATTTTAAAAATACTATCCTGAGAATGGCAGCCAAAAAAACTACCACGTTATTTTAACAAATCAGCTGTTAAGTTTACATAAACATAGGAGATTCACAGATGCTGGAAATCCAGAGTAACCCACATGAAATACTGGAGGAACTATACAGGTAAGGCTGCAACTATGGAAAGGAATAAACGTTCAATGTATCGGGCCAAGACTCCTCATCAGGACTTGGGTCATGATGAATGGAGATCTATCAAATTTTATGGCCACTCTCTTCTCCAGCATTATTTTCTCATCAGGATGCATTTCCTTCAGTTTCTTGTCATCTCTAGATTCCTGGTTACGAAGTTAACACATGCTTGGACATTCTGGAGTTCAGAGTTCAATTCCGACACTGCCCTGTGAAATAGATGGGTTTTCTCCGGGTTTTCCAGTTTTCTCCCACAGTCTAAAGATTTATCGGATAGGTTAATTGATCGTTATAACTGATCCCATAATTAGTTTAGAGTTAATTGGCTTTGTCGGGATTGCTGCAACGGCTGCTAGAAGAGGAATTGATAGCGAAATAGCACAAATGGAAAATACTGAGAACAGGAATTGTAAAGAGAGAATGTGAGTGGTAAATCAAGGTAACAAGGATAACCTTGTTATGTTGGTAAGGGATAGAGTGTAAAGAAAATATATGAATATACTGTATGGGGAAAAAATAACAATTAGACAAATAAATCTACAATAAACGTAAATCCAAGTGTGCTGCATCTAAATGTTCTCAGTATCATTTTTGTGCTGTTTGTCTTCTTTGCAGATTGGTTGCTTGTCAATTTTTGTTTATGCACAAGTTTTCATAAATTTTATTGTTTTTCTTTATCTTTCCAGTAAATACCTGCAAGAAAATGCATTTGAAGTTGTATATGGTACTATATACATATTTTGATGATAAATTATTGTGAACTTTGAATAATCAATTTCCTGCTCGTCATGTTTGTTCCACTCTAGTTTTCTAGATTCCCTCTGATAGGACCCCATGACCTCCAACCACACTGTCTTTAGTTTAAAGCCCAACTGGCTTGACTATATAATCTGATACTTCAATGCTTAACCACAGTGGTATTATATTTAAGGCTTAACTTTTGCTGTTCTAACCAATTAAGAAACATTCCAATGGACCCAAAGGGGAAATAGCTTTTTCTTCCTTTGCCAACAAAATACTATGTCAGCAACAAATACCAATCATACAGAATTGCTATTTTCATTTGCATTGCCTTTAGAGAATTTGTCCATGACTTTCAAAATGTTCATATGAACTACAGGCCAACCCAGTTTGTTGGTGAGATCTGCTGGTCAACAGGATGAAAGTAGTGAAGAGTAAAACTGGGCAGAAACAGAGAGGGGAGTAAAAGACCATAAAACCATAAATCATTGGAACAGAATTAAGCCATTTGGCCCATTGTCTTTCCACCATTCCATCATAGGTGATTTATTATCCCTCTCAATCCATTCTCCAGCAAGTTTTTTGAAATTTATATTGAAAGAAGTGGATATTTGGGTACAGAAAAAAATTCAGGTGATGTCTGAATAAATCTATGATCATTATCATTTCCCATTTTTATTTTACTGTCCATGAGCATCTCTTAAGTGTTCTTTTTATTTAAAAAAATAGTTTTGACATATGCATTAAAAAAGACAAAATGTGCCCAAACAAGTCAGCAATGAAATAGAAAAATAATTCAAGCCGGATTTCCATTGAAGAAGCTTTTATTGTCAAGATCTATCATAGATAACATAGTACAGGCCCTTCACTCATGATATCTGTGCCAACTATGTTTCTAAGTTAAACCAATCTTTTTTTCCTGCACATGATCTATATCCCTCCATTCCCATAGAAACGAATCCGTCTTGGTTCTTCTGGTGGGAGGTGGTGAGCTCTAAACATTTCTGAATGTGCCAGCAATGAATACACAGAATTCTGGCAAATGATCTTCTGCTTAAATGTTAACTCTGTTTCTCTTTCCACAGAGTGCCCAAACTGTTGAGTTTGTCCAGCGTTATTTTTATTTGATTTCCAGCACTTGTAATGCTTTGTAGAATTCTGGCAGTGCTGTGAGAATTCCTCCTCAATCACAATAAAGACGTTCTGTGTGCAAGTGGTCTTTTGAATTTTGTGTATGTATTTTAAAAAATTGAAATAATCCTTTATCTACAAGGTACCTTCAAACATGAACCTGGAAAGAGCACTATGTCAGGTCATTCTTAACCTCAGCCATTACGTTCTATAATTAGTCAACCTATAGCCGGGGAAGTGATGACCCCCTCCTGTTGGACTGATTGAGGTAACTTACTTTTCATTCTTTCTTACTTCTCTTCTAATACTTGTATATCTGTGCACTTGTAATGCTGCTGTGATCCTGTAATTTCCTTTGCGATCAATAAAGTATCTGTCTATCTCTATGCAAAGATCTCAATAAGATGTTCATCAGGTATTACATTAATTTAAGTATTTTCTTTCTACTTGATATAGTATTTAAACTGACCTACCCACTGGTCCTATTAAAGAACTTAAGGGATTTTTCACTCCCGTTAAAACCATACACTGATTCATAGCAAAAGGAAAGAAAATGGAAGTCCTTTCTTAGTTGAGCAATCTGTTGCAAGACCTAAAAATATTGGTGGCTTGAATGACAGTGCTGTTGGATTATCTCCCTAATGTTAATCCCTCAATGTCTTGGTCCCATCTATATATGCAGCTGTTAATGAAAAAACTATGCAAGTCTGACGTATGTGCAAGTCTGAGACAGAGCTGATAATCTTTTGGAGCTGGAACGTGTTTCTGGAGAAACACATTCCAGTTCTTTCCAAAACTGTAATGATCTCCAATCTATCAAGGCAACTGGATTCTTGGCTGTTAAACACAAGGCAGAGATGTAGTCGCAGAGTGCAGAATTTCAAAAAAAAAATCATCCAAATAGATACTTGAATTTTTGGGCTAAAATTTAACCGAGGAAGTATACAGTAAATGTTGAGTTACTGAATTGAACCTATTTGAAATAAAGGTAGAGGTTTTGAAAAATTGTTATGGTGAGTTTAAATTCCGGAGTGTTATTTGTAAGAAAAATTGCATTAATATGGACCCTTCTCTTATGTTCTCAAGATGTATATTCATTTATTAATTCACAGGAAATTGACATCACTGGAAATGTCAGCATTTTTCATGCATCCCTAATTCCCCATTATCTTAGAAAATATCTCTTCTACCAATTTGCAACATCCTTCTGGACACTCAGCAGTTTTCCCTATTGCTAGAATTTTCAGTTCTTCTGGAAACATTTTCCTCTTGAAGAAAACACAGCACGGATCTGAACTAACCAGTTTGAACCAACCACTGACAACTAACTTACTTAAGGTAATTTGGCACTATTTGTAGAACAGCTTTTCTTGGTAAAATAAAACAGAAAATGCTGAAAACTCTCAGCATGTAATGCAGCATTGACATTGATGTTCAAAGCTACTTCATCAAACTGAAGATTTCCTTGTGTCTTGGCTATAATTCATTCCTCAGTTAACACCACTTACTTCACTGCTGTTTGTGGGAGCTTGCTACCAATCTCCAACCTATTTGTATTCATGGTTCACCTTCCCCCCACCCATTGACACCATTCAGAACCTTCCTTATTATTTATGCTCACTGTTGACTGTATCCCTAAACACAGTTTCTTGAGGTCACTGCCTGCAGCTTATTAAATTCACCATTTAAGCACATGCATATTACTTACTACTTTCCAATTTCTTGTTTTTTTTTCCTATTCACATTATTTTTGACATGGTTTTCCTTGATTACATTTGTTTCCTCTCTTCAACCTTACCCCCTCCTTACCACAACCTCACTCAGATTTACCCTCAATTGATAAAATGTTTGGGATCGCTTCACTCCCACTTATTTGTATTATTTTTTAAATGAGAGCAGATTAAGCTAAATAATTTCTCCATACCAAATTAATTTTAAAGCTGCAAAGAAATCATTGTGACCTTTCTTTTAATCTCTATAGATGTAATAAATTAATTTTGAAGTAAAATGGCCAAAATTGAGTTCATTAATTTAATTAGATTTTGTTACACGTTTGCCATGCACAGAACTGCACAACTCAGATTCTGGTTCGCTTTCTTGCCTGCCGCTGAGTCTACACATTAGTCTGTGAAGACACTATGTTCTCCATATCATTAAGGGCTGTAACTGATTTCTATCCAGTGACATGTGTTGAAAAGTAGACACGCAGAGACGCCGAGTGAGAACTGGGCTGATCTTTGATGTGATGCCTTATACAGTCAAACAACATCTTGAGATGAGTCTAGGTTAGCAGAAGTTGAAAAACTCCTCTTGGGGGATATTATACCCCAACATAACTAGTCAAAAACTAAAGAGAGATGGGGAAGCAATAACATGCAAACACTCTTTTGCAGTTGATTTTGACTTTCTTATCAGAAAAAAAATTAATGTCTATTTAAAAAAAATAAACAAGTGATGAGTCCCAAGGTGGTGACAGTCTGGAGCAGTAAGATAGATAGCAGAGCACTTGTGCAACTTTTACAGGGTAACTTGAGTTCAACAAATTACTTCATATGCATCAGAGGCCTCAAGTACCTCAGAGGATTTGGCCACATCCCAATTTATAATTACTTTTACTATAACCATTCGGGCCAAGAATGGTTTGGAAGAAGTGTTGTGGAGGAAGGTGTGTGCTGCTATTGTTGTGCTCGGTATTTATCTATCAACCAACTCCAATGAAGCTCATTATCTACTCATTATCACATGGACAACCATGAAGCCTTGATATGAATATTGGCGACCTGATTTCATATCATGGTGACTGCATTTAAGAAGTAATCATTGGTGATGTGTTTCAATTATGTATAGTATAGTAGAGCATAATAACACGCCCTTTGGCCCACTCTGTGCCAACTGTCAAGTACCCACTTATATTAATCCCATTTACCAGCCCATGTCTTGACAATTAAAGGGCTTATCTAGATACTTCTGAAATGTTCTGAAAATCTTAGTGCCCATCATTTTCTCAGATAGGCATTCCTAACTGCTAGGTGAAAAAAAAATCTTTCTTGGATCTCCTCTAATCCTTTTACTCCTTACTTTGATTCTATGTTATAGGCAATAGTGTACCTGTTTGTTTATACAACTGTATCCAGTCTCCACTTATTCTTCAAAACCTATCCAATCTCTCCTCAAAACTGAAACACTTCATCCCAAGTAACCCTCTACTAAACAATCTTTCTACATTGGGTTGATCAAAACTGAAACAATATTCCACATATGACCTCACCAATTTTTCATAAAGTTGTACCAGTCTGTGCTCTTCTGCTCCATACCCCATTTAAGGAAGGCTAACATGATTTAACATGCCTTCTTTAACATGCTTTCTACCTGTGCGATCACCTGCAGAGATCTTTGATATACACCAAGTTTCCTCTCTGTTCCAACATACCCAGCATTCATTGTGTATGTCCTACCCTTATTTGACCTCTCAAAAAGTACTGCTTCACATTCATCAGGATTAAATCTCATCTGTTATTGCTCTGCCCAATTTGCTAACTGATCAAAATGTTTCTGTAGCCTCACTATTGATAACACCACCAAGTTTTGATTATATACAAAGCTATGGATTGCCCTGAGATAAAGACTGGCATGCAGTTTGTTCTTGATCCCAGAAGTTCTGCTTTCCTCACAGCTTTAGGTTGCTGAGGTTTTGAAAACAGATTAGGGGAGACTTAACAAGATTAATTTACAGCAGAGCATCTTACAGTCTAGGATCCTCAATATGCTCTTAGAGCAGGACGTAGTTGTTCATTAGAGAAGTGTAGAATTAAGGTTGATTGGATCAAGACCTCAGTTTCAGGGAACAACATTGTAGTGAATTTCTCCAGGAATTGGCTGGAGTACTGCGGGTTGTTTTGGTAATGAGATTAAATAATATTGATCAACTAATATGATCCACATGAGGGGAACATGGAGAATATTTCTAGAGCATTTTTCCCTCAGTGACCAGAGATTTTAACTAATATTTCACCTTTTTTTATATATATTTTAGATACAGATTCAGGTTTATTTGTGACATGCACATCAAAACATACAGTGAAATGTTATTTGCATTAGCAACCACACACCTGAGGATGTGCTGCTAAACGTTCTGGCACCAAAGTAACACATCCAGAATTTTCAACACAACACAGAACAACGCAAGCAACAGCAGCAAAACAAGATTCCCTCTCACCCATTCACACACACATCAGGCCTCCAACCCCAGAATAGGCCGCCAATCCTTGGACTCTCAGACTTACAGACGTCAGGTCTCCAAACTCCAGTCTGGTCCAGACTACACAAACTTGACCTTTAGTCTTTGATCTTTCAAGCTTTCTACCTCTGAACTCACAGAGCTCTGGATTTTGACTTTCAGCTTTGTCATCTGGGCTTTGCTGACCTCTGAGAATCGAGCCTAGAACTCACCAATCATGGGTTTGATCTTTGGGTCCTGACTGACCCGACTTCCGGGATCATTGACCTTTGACCGCAAAAGATTTGGGGCCACAACAGGTCATTTCTGGCTGAATGAGCCCAGTCCATCTATAACACCTACAGGTAAGTGGTTACACCTACTAATCCGTGTGTCCTTGGAATGTGGGAGGAAACCAGGGCACACAGAGGAAATCTACGTGATCACAGGGAGATGCACAAATTCCGCACAGACTCTGTGCCTGCCAGGGACACATGGCATCTGAATGAGGTAAGGATGTCTGCATATGAATATTTAGCTATGCTAATCATAATTTTATGTACCAAAATCAGCCCTCCACTCTACCACTCCATTGTGTGAGACAGTCACATTTGGCCAATCATGACATAATGATGGTGCTGATGAAGGGTCTCAACCCAAAACGTTGACTGTTTATTTTCCTCCATAGATGCTGCCTGACCTGCTGAGTTCATTGGTATTTTGTGTGTGTTGCTCATGACATCCTGCCAGTTTTTCCTGGTGGGTTTATTATCAGGCTGCCCTTCTCTCGTGTTGATATGAAGATCACATGTCAGCAACTCTGATTTGGCAGGAGGCCTGCAGACTTCAATTCGTAGATGAATTTGGCCCAATCTTTAACACCTGCTTTGTCATCATCACAGAAAAGTACTGGCCACAAGTTCATATTGTGCTAGTGGGAAACCTGGCGATAAGGCATCATTGGGGCTAAAGGAGTACAAGATAAAAATACGAAAAGAAGAAGTTGTTTATGGCAATCCCAAATCTTATGTCTATAATATTTAAGGAGGGAAAACATCTGGAGTAACATAAAGCATTGCACAGTTATGTAAAAATGCTTTGGATGATTTGGCATGGTAGCAGGACAGTGGGCCTTAATTAGTCATTGGTAGTTGGTTTCTTATTTTCACATGTATCAAGATAGAGTGAAAAACTTTGTTTTACATGCCATCTATACAGATCAGTCCAAACATACAGTAAGTACATCAAGGTAGTACAAAGGGAAAAGCAGGAAAGGAAAGCAGAATATCGTGTTACAGTTACAGAGAAAGGGCAGTACAGGTAAAGGAATCGGGAGCAAAGGCCACGACGAGATAAACTGAGAGATCAAAAGTTCATCTTTCTTGTACAAGAGGCATTGTTCAAATATCTTATAATAGTGCGGTAAAAGCTGTCCTTGAGCTTGGTGGCATAATTCGCTTTTACCCGATGGAAGGCAGAAGAGAGGGTGTTGGGGCCTTTGAATGGGTTGGTTGCTTTCCCAAGGTCACTGGAATTGTAAACAGAGTCAATGGAGGGAAGCTGGATTTATCATAGAGTGGGCTGTGTCCACAACCCTCTGCAATTTCTTGTGGTGTTTGGGCGAAAAGTTATCATACAAGCTGAGCAGCACTCGGATAGGAATCTTTCTATGGTGCATCTATTAAAATTGGTGAGGGTCATCAGGGTCATTGATATTTAAGGAGCAAGGATTTGGGTCTAAGAATAGAAAGTTCAAGAGAACAGTGGCAAGACTGGCTACTTGGGCCATACCAATCTTGCAAGACAGTTTCTAAGATCACAAAAGCACAACGAACAGATGCTTTTACTTGATTTATCTCCGAGGAAAATCTTTCAACATTAACTAACACTTACCAGTAGAGGTCAGCATAGGAGATTGGTAGTCATTCTGTATCCTGTAGACTGTCATGGCTAACATGCTATTCCATTTTTACCTGAGAAGATTATGTATTTATTACACCGATGCACTAATAGAATATAGCTAACTCATTTTATAAATTTTACAAAAAAATGTGATATCGAAGTAAGAGATTTGTATACAAAAGTAATGAGAGATTCCCATTCCCACCCCTTAGCCATCCCAAATGGTTCTTAACTTCCCACTCCTAGTCGTAGATGTTACAGATGTTACACTTGGTTGTTCCTACACCTACTGATAAATTACTATGTTTTAGATTCAGATGCTGTCTCAATGGGGTCAGGAATCAGCTGGTGTATGGTGGCCTTATAGAAAAGCATAGTCATTGACTTCCACTCTGATCAAGTTGCATCTATAGATGAATGGAGTTCAACATTAATACTTGTTTTTGGTGTCGAACATTGGAACAAGAGTAGGTCATTCAGTTCATTTATCCCGTTTCATACTTAAATTTGGGCCAACATGTTCATCAACCCTATTCTTGTTTGCACTTGTTGATAATCCCCAACATATCCTAACCCAGTTTATTGCTCTCGGGCTTGTAAGCTTTGTTCAACCCCAGCATCCTGATTTCCAGACTTCTGTGGTACCAGAAGAATCACTTTTTTATTTCAATCCCAGCTTTAAGAATAAGGATTCCCCTCCCTCATCCATTCCAGATCACACAAGAAACGTATCCACCTACCAAATCACTGCAACATTTTAAACCTGTCCACAAGTTCAACTCTCAAACAAAATTACAATAGCAGGCAAGAAGAAACTCAGGCACTGTTTCCAGCTTAATGATATATTTCCTGTGGACTGAATACAGGTGCTCCACATGGCTGTGAGCTAATCTGTGTTTGGTTACTTCAATGTTGACACAGTCACATCATGAGCCCTCTCCTTTCACAAATCCAGAAATCACTGTATTGTTTGCACGACACTGACTCTTCCATTTTGTAAAAGGACAGTGTTCCCAGAAAGCTTTTATTTTGGCCGAATTTTGTGACTCAGAAGGCTTTTATCTCTATTTGAAAGCCAAAAATTCAGGTTCCTGGCCAGTATTTCTTTACAGGTGAAGGAACAAAACAAATGAAGATACATTAATGAAAGTGTCTAGAATCATAAGAATGTTATTAAATTAACAAACACGTTTGAAATTAAAACAAATATGGTAACTTCCTAGCGTATTCACTGAATGGAAGTGGTGGTTTTTCACATTGAGTTGGTGGTAGTAAAAGCAGGTGGCAGAGGTGTCACTGCTGCTCATATGACACTGATGCAGGTGAATCTATACTTGGTGAAGCTGGTACTGTTGACAGCAAGGGCTCTTCCTGTGATTTTTCCTGTTAACTGATGAAGAAACTAAACACAGACCTGAGAAGAAGTCTTACAGTTCTCCCCCATCTGATAAATCTCCTTATTAGGTTCTTGTACTGGGGTGTGGGGACAAATGGCAATCATTAAACAGGAGCTGGCAAAAGTAGACTGGGACCAGGCACTTGTAAGTAAATCTAGAGCAAAGAACAAACTGCTGAAGGAGCTCAGGACTGGATGCAGAGTCTTCATCCTAAATGCCGATCGTCCCTTGCCTCCACAAATAGACTTTGACTTGCTGAGTGCTTTCACACAATCGACTGCACAGGATGTAAATTGGTGCAAAGAAATCAAATTGTATTTTCACCAAATGGCATCATCTGTAATTTACCACATTTGATAAGTGAAAGTCATTCAAAAGTATAATAATGAGAATTCAGGTTAAACATGTTCCCATAAGGGTAAAAGATATGGATAAGAAATCCAAGGAACCCTGGATATTGAGGATAATCAAGGCTTAATAAGGAACAGTGGGAAAAATTAAGGCAGGCATAGAGAACGGAAAACAGGGGAGATCCTTCAGGAGTATACCAAATCATAGAGTCCTACAGCACAGAAATACCCTTTGGAACAATTAGTCCATGCTGATTAGGATTCCCAACCAATCTAGTCCCATCTGCCTACTTTTGGCCCATATCCTTTAAACCTTTTCTGTCCAGGTAACTTTTAAATATTGTTAATGTATTTGCTTTGACCACTTCCTCTGGCAGCTCATTAACTTCAAATAAAATTTCCTCCCTTCACATCTTAAATGTATACTCTTGAGTTTCTGATTCTCTTTCCTTTGGAAAAAGACTGTGTTCACCTTATCTACGGCCCTCATGATTTTTTACACCTCTGTAATACCACCCCTCATCCTTCTGTGGTCCATTGAAAAAGTCACAATCTGCTCAACCTCTTTCCATAAGTCAATCCCTTGGGTCCTGGTGACTCTCCTCTGCACTGTTTCCAGCTCAATAATATATTTCCTATAGTAAGGTGCTCAAAACAGAACACAATATTTCAAAATATTGCCTCACCAACATCATACAAAAGTGCTGGAGGTATTTAATAAAATAAATTAGAAGGGCAAAGTGGAGCACAAAGCATCACTGACCTATAAGATGAACAAAAATCCCAAAGCATTTTATGCACGTTAAAAAAGTAACCAAAGAAAGATGTGGCGTACGAAGACAAAAGGACCAATCTGTGCATAGAGCAAGAAAATAAACATCACAAATGAACACTTCTTATGAGCAGAGGGAATAGTAGTGGAGAATACATGGAGTAGACCCTGAAATTCTAAATGCTTCCATGAAAAAGGAGTAATCAAATGCCTTAATGACTTAAAGATGGATAAATGCTCATGGAGATGGGAGGCAAGGATACACATTGCTGATCCCTTGAAGGAAATTTAAATATTTGGTGGTCATAGATGAGGTGCCAAATGACAGGAGGTCAGCAAATATGGTACCTTTATACAAGGAGATCAGCTTGCATAAACCAGGTAATTGTAGACTTGTGAATTTAAAGTCAGTGGAAGGTGTCAGGAAATATAGAGGAGGCTTGACCCAAAAGGAAGTGCAGTGGAGACTATTTGGTGGTGAGCAATCACTTTAATAACAAACTGGAAAATAACAAGCCACAATGGGCCACAAAGCAAGAGAGAACAGATGCTAAACTCACAGGCAACAAGGTAACCGAAGGCTAGGAGAAACTGGTTGAGGTTGGCTGGTTTGATATGTGAACAAGGACCGTGGATGAGACCTGGGTATAAGTAGACTGCAGGTAGTGAGTTGGAAGTGATTGGCAATTGACTCCTGTTAGCTGGGTGGATATTAGGTGATGCTTGCCTGTGCAGGCCTGAAAGAACATCCCTCCCCCGGCTGGGTCCTGATGGCCCAGGATGATCTGGATGGGTCTTGTGGAAGCTCCTAGTTGAGGGATGGATCCAAGATGAAACTTGATGGACCCAAGACCTCTCCTCCAGGCCATACCCTTCCTAGTCGACTAGGTACTGCACAACCTATTCATGATGACATGAATCCATCAACCTGTGGACTGTGATCATGTGCCAGCATCCTGGGTTCCAGAGGTGTAGGCTCTGTCAGTGCACAGGGGCAGTTGTTGGGTGGACATGGTCTCCAGGCCAGAATAGTATGGCTTGGCACCACTAGCAGTTAGCCTGGTGGGGGTAGGCACAGTTAGCAGCTAAGATGGCCCTCTGTGCCCTTTCTGAGCATTCCAATAGTGGCAAAACAGGGGCCTTGCAGACATACCTCCACGACTGGCTCCACTGCAAGGAATAATGGGAGTTGGAAGCCATGAAATAATTCAAAGAGTGACATACCTGTGGCAGATGAGATGTTGTTGGTTAGCTTGGCCTAAAGCCGATACTTCTTCCACGTGCAACTACACACACAAAATGCTGGTGGAACACAGCAGGCCAGGCAGCATCTATAGGAGAAGCACTGTCGACGTTTCGGGCCGTGACCCTTTGTCCTGACATCCTGATGAAGGGTCTTGGCCCGAAACGTCGACAGTGCTTCTCCTATAGATGCTGCCTGGCCTGCTGTGTTCCACCAGCATTTTGTGTGTGTAGTTGTTTGAATTTCCAGCATCTGCAGATTTCCTTGCGTCTACTTCTTCCATGTGGAAGGGTTGGAGTTGGTGAAGCATCACAGAGGATTTCCACTTGCTGACTGTCCATTGGTCTGAGGACAAACTCGGTGAGGTGCAGAGGAGGGAGCAGAAGGCTTGCCAGGTGAATGGTGGGGCCTAGTCTGACACAATGTCCTGAGGGAAGCCATGGAGGCAAATGATGTGTTGGACACCAGATCCGCTCTCTCAGCAGTTGAAGGAAGTTCGGGGAGGGCAATG